>NC_133657.1:58569176-58880077 GCF_009905375.1 Apium graveolens
TCTAACCATCTTGCTTCTTTTTCAGGAAAAATAAAGATATAAACTCTTTACCTCCTAGATCAGGAGTTAAGAGTCAGTCTGTTAGGTTTAAACCACAAAATCCTTATTTTCGTTGTGGTAGTTTATGGCATTCCATTCATACTTGTAAGGAATATCATAGTTTGTACTATGATTATTATCAAATAAAACCTTCTTTAAAGAAAGTTAGTGTAATTCCTTCTAGTGTAAAGTCTGATGCAAAGTCTAATATAAAATCTGATAAACAGCATGTTAGCATAAACTCTAAAACTAAATCCGCTGCAAATGCTAACAAACTTAAAAAGGCCAAAGGATCCAAGCAAGTCTGGGTCCTTAAAACTAACCAATAGTGGTCTTTGTGATTGCACGGCAACAGAAAGAACATCCTAGTTCTAGACAGTGGATGTTCAGGACATATGACTGGAAATAAAGCCCTGCTATCAGACTTTGTGGAGAAAGCTGGCCCAAGAGTTTCTTATGGAGATTGCAACATGAGAAAGACTCTGGGATATGGCAATATCAATCTTGGGAATGTCATCATTAAAACAGTAGCTCTTGTCTCAGGACTTAAACACAATCTGCTAAGTGTGAGTCAAATCTGTGACAGAGGTTATCATGTGGATTTTTTTAAGAACACTGTGAAGTTGTAAGTAATTCTACAGGAAAAGTGGTTCTGAAAGGTTAAAGACATGGTAACATATATGAAGCCAAACTTTTAACAAACTCTGATGGTTCTGTAATCTATCTGTTAAGTAGAGCATCAATTGAAGAAAGCTGGAATTGGCATAAGAGACTCTCTCATTTAAATTGCAACAATATAAATGAGCTGGTAAAGAAAGATCTTGTGAGAGGACTGCCAAAATCAGTATTTGCTCCTGATGGCCTTTGTGATTCATGTCAAAAGGCAAAATAAAGAAAATCTTCTTTCAAGAGCAAAACTGAATCCTCAACTATTGAGCCTTATCACTTACTGCATATTGATCTATTTGGTCCAGTCAATGTCATGTCTATTGCAAAGAAGAAATATGTTATGGTTGTAACACCCCCAGATCCGGGGTCGGGGATCCGGGTCGTCACGGTCTTTCTTTCCACAATATCACTTAACTTAATTAATAATAAATAACCTCATGCTATGACCCCATACTAACACACACCACAACACGTTATAGTCTCAGAGATGAAATTGAAATAAGTACAAGTCCTTGAATCCACAATTTAAAAGTTATTACAACCCAAAATGATTACTTGATAAGTTTACAGTTAATTGTCATTATCTGCCACAAGTTATAATTATACATAATTGATTCCCAAAAGTAGAATGCCTGATCTACAAATAGATCTACCTCTGCAGCTATAGCAGCTACGATATCAACGGGAAGACGCGGGACGCTTCCCACGCGCTTGCGCTGGGTCTGCTTGAGTCTGGCCATCTTTCCTAACTGTTGTTGTGTGATGAAGAAATGAAGTAAGAGTGAGCAATACAGCTCGCAAGATAATATATAGTGTAAATAATAATGCAAGTATCTAAATGGGTAACTTACTAGAACCCTTTATCAAGTGTAAGGTAATTACTGTTAGTGTATACTGAAAATATTTATTTGAAGTATGTACATTTATTTCTGGCCAGTTTATTTGAGAATCATTTGAATGTTTACATGTTGTCTAATATTATATATTGTGAACAATCTAGTATCAAATGGGATACAGAATATTAGATTGTTAAATACGGTTATATAATATAATAAGGTTCACAGCACAGGTGGTGTTGGACAATCATTATTTAGATTAGTTTATATTGACTAATAAATAATACTAGTATACTTTGTGTATATTGAACAGGATCAAATTTAGAATTGTTCCCTTAATACTGATTAAGAAGGAGAACTAAGATTCTATGCTATTATTAATGCTTAGGTTCTTAATCCGGAAATAGTAATTGACACGTGTATATTATTTACATGCTTTGATTTATATATGAAATAATTCTTTTGAATTATATCATTATATTTTGGGTGATGGAATTATATACATGGTAGATATTATTTATTGAAGGAATCCATGTCCTGATAATATTCGGGTTAATGATGTCCCCTTGAAAGCTCAAAAAGATTTAATTATGTGAAACCCTGCAGGTGGAATTTATTCTGGCATAATTAAATAAAGGTTGAGTGGATGATCAAGGATAAAAGATATTAATTAAATAAATTATCAGTAATTTATTTAATTAATGGACATATGATATTTTAAACATGGGGAATTTAATAAGCAAATAATATTGGAACCGAATTAATTAAATTTTCGGTATTAGGAAAGGTAGTGCAAATATTAATTCTTTAGTGGATTGAATTAATATTTAATTACATTGGGCTAGGCTCAAGATGTAATTAGAAGGTCCAGCCTAATTATCCATGGTCCCTATTGTAGCCTATATATATTCTTATTCTCTTCTTGCTTGGAATTGTGTGAAAACATATTGTAGCCACCAAGGAGCAAGAAGAGAGGATAACTTGAGAAGACGGAGGCCACACTTCACTCAAGGGAATTTGGGAATACAATAGAAGAGCGTGGAATCAACCATTAACAAGGTAATCCTCTTTTCGTAATCTTTATTGTAAAATGTAGTAACACCCTAAGTCTGTGGTTCCCAACAATTGGTATCAGAGCCTGGTAATGGGTTCTACGTTTTATGATATAATGTCCATATCGTAATTATATATGCGTGTATATAGTATTTTGTTTGTATTGGTTTTGATGCAGGTTGTTAATCCACTATTATGGCCATGTATATTTTAATTATGTGTTTGGATCCCACGTGGTTTAATCGTGGTTAATTTTTGTTTTGGTTTCCACGTGGTTTAATCGTGGTTGTAATTTACACGAGGGTTAATCGTGTTAGAATAGATTTTACAAAATTAGTTTTGTATTAGATCTATTTTTTTGTAATTGTTCCGGGTATTTTGTAATAGTTATGTGCGATCGGAAATCAATTCCGGTAGTTTTTTCTTCCGCTGTGCGATTACAAGGGGCTGTTGTTGATATTTGGATCGAACAAAATCAAAACAAAACTCACAGAAAAGCAACAGGCGCGCGCTGCGGCTGCTGCGGCAGCTGGGGCTGCTGGGGCCGCTGCGGCAGCTGGGGCTGCTGGGGCCGCTGCGGCAGCTGGGACTGCTGGGGCCGCTGTGGCAGCTGGGACTACTGGGGCTGCTGGGGCTGCTGCGGCAGCTGGGACTGCTGGGGCTGCTGGGGGCGTCGGGGCGCGCTTGGGCAGATTTTTTTTTAGAGCTGGATTTTTTTTCAAGGGCCATAATAGTGGAAATTTTATTTTAATTTTTTCCATTAAATTTTTAATTATTGCTTTAATTTATTGATTATGTGTGTCGTTAATTATGTGTGTAATTCCTTTAAAATTGCATGCTTAACTTAATTAGGACGACATGGACATAAATTTTATTTATTGCTTTTATTCAATGTTATATGTTGCTAAAATTATATGTGTATTTTGAATGCATGATTAGACATAATTATAACAACATAGGGCCCATTTAATTTTAAAATTCCTCAATTTTAATATAAAAAAAATTCTAAGTGGGAGAGGGAATTAATATGAAATTAAATCCCATGGTCTCCATTATTGGTTGTAGGTAATTTAACATAAAGACGAATATAAATTATATATACGTCACCCATCGTGACATGTAATTTATGGTGTCTAGAATGTTATAGAAATTACTAGAACAAACTTCTTAAATTAATAAATTTTGAAAGGAATAAATACGGATTTTCTTTATTTCTGATTTGGGGCGATTTTGTCAAAAACGGGTTCATCGAACTTGTAAGGCTGTGGGTTTTAAGCGAGGCCGATGTGACTCCTCCACTACCTGGAAATCAAACCATTGATGAATATTGAATTGAAGTATTCTATTCAAGGCAAAATTACGAATATTGGAAGGTATACACGCCACCCATCGTGGCGTACCAAGTTCCATAGATTTTGAATAATTTAAGATTTGATGATGGTATACACTTAGCTATGAAAAATAATATAGTCCACCCCAACGTGGCATATTGTTTAGTAATAGGACCGAAGTAACATTTAAACAAAATTAGGTGGTATACATGTCACACATCGTGGCGTACCAGAAGCTTATGGTGTTTATATGTTAGTGCATTAAATTTTAATAATTGTTAGAGGAATCAATAGATCTTAATAATTAATGCACCCTTATTTATGTGATGTTTTTATGCATGATTCTCAGGATAAAATGGGCTTTAATCCACTATTCACCATACTTAAGGATAACAAACTTACCGGACCGAACTATATTGAATGGAAACGAAATTTGGACATTGTGTTGACTGCTGAGGAGTACAAGTTTTGCACTTATGAACCCAAGCCTGAACAGCCTGCTGCTGATGCTCCTGAAGATGAGAAAGAGTATTATAAACGGTGGATTAAGGCTGATGAGATGTCACGATGTTACATTCTGGCAGCAATGTCGGGTGTTTTGCAGCATCAGCATCAGTCTATGGCCACTGCTTCGGATATGCTCTTTAATCTCAAGGAACTTTTTGGAGATCAGAATAGGGCTGCTAGGCAAGTAGCCATGAAGGCTTTAATGAACACTTAGATGGCTGAAGGCACACCTGTAAGGGATCATGTTCTCAAGATGATGTCGCATCTGAATGAGATAGAGATCCTTGGTGCTGAACTTGACGGGGAAACCCAGATTGACATTATCCTTATGAGCTTGTCCAAGAGTTTTGAGCAGTTCCGCTTGAATTACAACATGAACAAGAGGCAGTATAGTCTCGCAGAACTGCTGACAGAACTTCAGGCAGCTGAAGGATTATTTCGGCAGAGTGTTCAAGTGAATGTGGCTGAGAAAGGTTCTTCCTCTAAACCGAAAGGTATTAAGAAGAAGAAAAAGGCTCAGACACAGAAAGCTGTGAAGGCAGTGGGAGTTCAGGTTGGTGTGAAAAAGCCTAAGGGAAAGTGCTTCAGATGCAAACAGTCAGGTCACTGGAAACAGGATTGTCCTCTTCCTAAGAAGACAAACAATACTGGTATGTCTCTTTCTCTAGTTACAGAAACATTTATAGCGGCTATATCTACGAGCACTTGGTGTGTAGATACAAGAGCCACTGATCATGTTTGTAATTCTATGCAGGGGTTCCAACTATCCAGAATGCTTAGAGATGGTGAGATATACGTGTTCATGGGAGATGCTACGAAAGTAGCAGTAGTTGCAGTAGGAGTTATTCATTTATCTTTTGGTTCTGATAGGATTTTGGTTTTGAACAATTGTCTTTATGTACCTTCTTTTAGAAGGAATTTAATTTCGGTTTCTAAACTTGCTTTGGATGGTTATAATGTTTGTTTGGATCGTAATGTTTCTATTATGATGAATAAACGAATTATATGTTCTGGTACATTGCAAGACAATTTGTATATAATTAATCCTAGTCAACCTGCACTGCAACTGCAATTTAGGGAATTGAACAACACATCTTCTAACTCTACTAAAAGAAAGGAACCTTCTAGTTTGAACCAAACATATCTTTGGCACTTGAGATTAGGTCATATTAACTTGAGGAGGATTCAAAGACTGGTAGTAGACGGGCCTTTAAGCTCATTGGCAGTGGAGCCATTTCCAATTTGTGAATCCTACTTGGAAGGTAAAATGACTAATAGGCCTTTCAAGGCAAAAGGGAATAGAGCCAAACAACTGTTAGAATTGGTTCACTCTGATTTATGTGGACCCATGAATATCCAAGCAAGAGGTGGTTATGAATATTTCGTCACTTTCATTGATGATTATTCTAGATATGGGTACGTTTATTTGTTGCACCGTAAGTCTGAGTGCTTTGATAAGTTCAAAGAGTACAAAGCTAAAACGGAGAAGCGACTTAATAAAAGTATCAAGTCACTACGATCAGATCGTGGTGGCGAATACTTGCTTGGAGAATTTAGGGAATATTTATCAGAAAATGGGATAGAATCTCAGTTAACTGCACCAGGCACACCCCAACAGAACGGTGTAGCAGAGAGAAGGAACTGGAATCTTTTAGAGAGTGTTAGATCGATGATGAGTTATTCGGATTTACCCAAGTCATTTTGGGGACATGCCTTAGAGGCAGCAGCTTATCTTCTGAACTTAGTACCTTCTAAGTCGGTTCCTAAAACCCCCTTAGAATTGTGGACCGGGGATAAACCGAGTCTAAGACATATTCTAATATGGGGTTGTCCAGCACATGTGCTGAACAAGAACGCGACTAAGTTAGAATCTCGTACAGAAGTAAGGTTGTTTGTAGGCTACCCCATGTGAACGAAAGGATATTTATTTTATAGTCCAAAGAATGGGGATGTCATTGTTAGCACCAATGTAAGATTCTTGGAGGAGGACTATATAATGAATCATAAACCCATGAGTAGTGTCGTTTTAGAGGAACTAGTGGGAGGGACAAATAATACCCATGAAGCTGTAGTACAAGTTGAACAACCACAACATAATGTACAACCTGTCACTAATACCGCACCAGTGCCTCGTCGTAGTGGGAGGGTTGTTCAACAGCCTGATAGATTCATGTTTTTGGGAGAGTCTTCAGACTTGGTCCGTGGTGAACATGATGATGATCCATGTACATACGAAGAGGCAGTACAAGACAAAGATGCAGATCTTTGGCAAAAGGCGATGGAATCTGAGATAGAATCAATGTATTCTAATCAGGTCTGGGAGCTCGTGGAACCACCCAAAGGTATAAAACCTATTGGATGTAAGTGGATCTACAAGAAAAAGAGGGGATTAGATAAAAAGGTGAAAGCCTGGAAAGCAAGACTTGTTGCGAAAGGGTATACTCAGAAAGAAGGTATCGATTATGAGGAAACCTTTTCACCGGTAGTCATGCTTAAGTCAATCCGTATTCTTTTATCTATAGCAGCTCATCTCGATTATGAGATTTGGCAAATGGATGTCAAGACAGCTTTTCTTAATGGAAGTCTTGAAGAAACCATCTATATGCAGCAACCAAAAGGATTCATTAAGGAAGGCCAAGAGCATCTGGTATGTAAGCTTAAGAGGTCTATTTATGAACTTAAACAAGCTTCTAGAGACTGGAATATTCGTTTTGATCAGGCAGTCCAGTCATATGGATTTGATCAAAGTCCAAGCAAATCGTGCGTGTATAAGAGAAGTGAAGGTCATGCAGTGGTTTTTCTAGTACTATATGTAGATGATATTTTACTCATTGGAAACGATGTTGAGATGTTGTCATCAGTAAAGGCATGGTTGTTCAAACAATTTGACATGAAGGACTTAGGTGAAGCGACATACATCCTTGGATCAAAGTTATAAGGGATCGCAAGAAAAGGATGTTGGCTTTATCTCAAGAGCCCTACATTGATGAAGTATTAGCTCGTTTTAACATGCAGAACTCCAAGAAAGGTTTTTTACCTTTTAAGCATGGAGTTTCTCTATCTAAGAAGCAGTGTCCTTCGACACCTAAGGATATAGAGAGCATAAAAACAGTTCCTTATGCTTCAGCATGTGGAAGCTTAATGTATGCTATGTTATGTACGAGGCCTGACATCTGCTTTGCTGTAGGCATGGTTAGTAGATATCAGTCGAACCCAGGTCAGGAACATTGGAGTGCAGTAAAAACTATACTCAAGTACCTGAGAAGTACTAAGAAGTATATGTTAATTTACAAGGCCTCAGATCTATTTCCTTTGGGATATACTGATTCAGATTTCCAATCAGATAGGGATAAGAGGAAATCAACCTCAGGATATGTTTTTACTTTGGGAGGTGGAGCCGTTATATGGAGGAGTGTAAAGCAGAAATGCATTGCAGACTCCACCATGGATGCCAAGTACGTGGCGGCTTCTGAGGCTGCCAAGGAGGTTGTATGGTTCGGGAACTTCCTTTTGGACTTAGATGTGGTACCTAATTTGCCTAGGAGCTTGACGGTGTATTGTGATAACACTGGTGTTGTGGCAAATTCAAAGGAACCGCGAGACCACAAAGCAGCTAAACATATTGAACGTAAGTATCATCTCATACGAGGAATCGTAAAGCGAGGGGATATAGTTGTCGCTCACATATCATCAGAAGACAACTGAGCAAATCCTTTCACAAAGAGCTTGCCAACCAAGATTTTTGACAAGCATGTGGAAGCGATAGGAGTCAGATAGATGGACACATAGATTTTTATGTAATAGTGGATTAAATAAACACTGATGTACACATAGAATATTTTGAGTATAAGTGGGAGATTGTTAGTGTATACTGAAAATATTTATTTGAAGTATGTACATTTATTTCTGGCCAGTTTATTTGAGAATCATTTGAATGTTTACATGTTGTCTAATATTATATATTGTGAACAATCTAGTATCAAATGGGATACAGAATATTAGATTGTTAAATACGGTTATATAATATAATAAGGTTCACAGCACAGGTGGTGTTGGACAATCCACTGGTATGGCTGTAGTATTATTTAGATTAGTTTATATTGACTAATAAATAATACTAGTATACTTTGTGTATATTGAACAGGATCAAATTTAGAATTGTTCCCTTAATACTGATTAAGAAGGAGAACTAAGATTCTATGTTATTATTAATGCTTAGGTTCTTAATCCGAAAATAGTAATTGACACGTGTATATTATTTACATGCTTTGATTTATATATGAAATAATTCTTTTGAATTATATCATTATATTTTGGGTGATGGAATTATATACATGGTGGATATTATTTATTGAAGGAATCCATGTCCTGATAATATTCGGGTTAATGATGTCCCCTTGAAAGCTCAAAAAGATTTAATTATGTGAAACCCTGCAGGTGGAATTTATTCTGGCATAATTAAATAAAGGTTGAGTGGATGATCAAGGATAAAAGATATTAATTAAATAAATTATCAGTAATTTATTTAATTAATGGACATATGATATTTTAAATATGGGGAATTTAATAAGCAAATAATATTGGAACCGAATTAATTAAATTACGGTATTAGGAAAGGTAGTGCAAATATTAATTCTTTAGTGGATTGAATTAATATTTAATTACATTGGGCTAGGCTCAAGATGTAATTAGAAGGCCCAACCTAATTATCCATGGTCCCTATTATAGCCTATATATATTCTTATTCTCTTCTTGCTTGGAATTGTGTGAAAACATATTGTAGCCACCAAGGAGCAACAAGAGAGGATAACTTGAGAAGACGGAGGCCACACTTCGCTCAAGGGAATTTGGGAATACAATAGAAGAGCGTGGAATCAACCATTAACAAGGTAATCCTCTTTTCGTAATCTTTATCGTAAAACGTAGTAACACCCTAAGTCCGTGGTTCCCAACAATTACTTACTGGATATAAGCTTAAAGGAAGATGAAGTTACCAATTACTTCACTATACTTATACCATTTTAGAAAACTACTTGAACTACCACTGTTCAAAGTATAATAGGTTTCAAAAGTTCGTCCCCTAGATGAGACCACAAGTTAAGACTTGAATAGATTCAATCTGTGAAATATTATTGAATGAAATGAAGTTACGAGATACTTTATTTAGTCCCGATATATATATCCACATATATATCTCTTATACATTTCCTGGAAACCTCTGTCATGTAAAGTATGAACAGAGTTTGTAATATCCAATGAATTTTGGAAAGAAAAGAATTTTGGCATAAACCCGATATCTTGCTGATCAGGCAAAGATACCAATAAGTAACCTTTTCTACTAGTAGATGGACGAATTTCCCACTGGTCATCACCCTGGCCGCAATAGGACCTTATGCTGGACTGCCACTCAGCCACTTACGTATTTGATGGACTCCCACTGAGCCACTTAGACTTTCATGGACGCGCACTGAGCCCATGTTGCTTATGCCGACTCAATAGATGGACTTACTTCCCGAACGTTGGGTAAGTAATCAATTCATTTATCAAAACAGCAACCTCGTTGCGAATATAAAATACACCACAGAGCCGGATCCCTCAGGTTTTTGAGCGAGTATTTAAATCCCCTTTGAAAGGAAGATCTTAAATATAAAAATGAGTTTTGGGATCCGCTCTAACTTTTAAAATCATTTTGAAGACTCGAAAACATTTTTAAGAATGTTTGGAGTAATGCTGATTTAATGAAATAAATCAGTCCCGATATATTAGAAAATATCTGAATATTATTAGTTAAATAATATTCCCATAAGGATAATCTCTATATAAATAATTTGAAGTAGAAATTTTAAAACTCATACTTGAAATGAATAATAAATAACCAAAGGTATACTTATACGAAGTACGATCTTTATTTGAATAATTGAAAATAAGTTTGATTATCAAAATATTATTCTTTAATAAAATAAAGAATATTATTTAGTAAATAAGTAGAGTCATAAGTCCTCGAATGAATATTCAAAATAATATTCATTAAATAGAATAAATAGAGTCATAAGTCCTCGAATGAATATTCAAGATAATATTCATTAAATAGAATAAACAGAGTCATAAGTCCTCGAATGAATATTCAAGATAATATTCATTAAATAAAATAAACAGAGTCATAAGTTCTCGAATGAATATTCAAGATAATATTCATTAAATAAAATAAACCGAGTCATAAGTCCTCGAATGAATATTCTAAGTAATATTCATTAATAAAAATAAAGTTATCGAATAAACGTTATTCGATTAATAGTTTTGAAAACTATATCTATATATATATATATAAATATATATAATATACTCAGGAATATCGACTCCCGGTTTTAGAAAATGTCCGCCTTTGGGTCCCCTATACTAAGGGTATACGCAACTACTGTTTAACTCTAGAATAGGTATTATGCAGTTTATAAGCAATTGAATCAACAATTAGATATCAAGATTACGCAACAGACATGTATATAAACCACATCAGCATGCTCCAATATATCGCAAGATTTTCTAATAACCATCATGCATCTATCACAAGATAATGCATATATATATATACATCACAACAACAGTATAACGGGTAGAAAACTTTCCTGAGCGACTGGGGGTGATAAAAGGCTTGGGACGAGTCCGGTAACCTATAAACAACATATAAGTTGGAATTAAACCAAAGTCGCTTATGAATCTATACTTTAACCAATTAGACCCTAATGTTCGCTTTTGCGCTTAACGATTCGCTAAAGTCGCTCGAGTACCCTTGGCTCCACCATTTTTAATAAATTAACCATTAAGAGTTTTAAGGCGATTCTTTCGCGAGTACGCTACCAACTGTCTGACCCACTTTACATAATTGTTTCATAACCCAATTAGTCATTTAAGGGCCTTAAAGTTTCAAAGTAAGGCGAGGGGTAATGGTTCGGTCGCGAAACGCCGTTACTTAAAATGGTCGTTTCTCCTAAACCGTACATCGGATTCAAGCGAACCACATACCAAAACGAAGCTCGTAACATGAACTATCTAATCATGGCAATGGTCAAAACCTAACAGTGAGTTCACGGGTCCTGATGTTAAGGACAAAAACAGTCTAAAGTAAATCGGGCATTACGACGGCTATGTTTACGCGATTACCAAATTTTATACTACTCCAAAACAATCCACAATCAACCCACAATCATTATTACAACCAAAATCCATCCATACACTACTACAACAGCCCCAACATCTCAAGATTTCCAATTTATACTACTTCTCAATCATGAACTAAGAGCTTACTTAAGTTCATTAACTAATAATCAAGTTTTACAACTCCAAAAACATCACAAAACCAACCAATCTCTAAATACACAATAATCATGCCTCTCATGAACTATACTACTCGTAACAAGCTCTTAACATTCAATAATAATGCTAGGTTAAGAGATTATACCTTCCTTGAGAGTAGGAGTAACTAATGAGCTTGAAACAACCTTGGAAAATCCTTACTAAAGCTTTATCTAAACAAAAACACAAGATCAAAATTTCAAGTTCTTGAAAAACACTATTCACTCCCTTCTTCCATGAATTATTGGAAGAGATTGTGAAATAATTTGAAGCTTAGATTTATAGGATATCTATATCTATGTACAAGGAACCTTTGATAATTACCCTACTAATTAACAAGGCTTGGAACTTGAATTTGAATTTTTTCTTCTTTGAAAAAGAGATGAAGCCGAGAGCTTCTTGTTGGAAAGATGAAGTCACTTTGTGTTTTGTGATTTGTGATTTGTTTTGCTTGGTTGTTTTGTTTTTGTTTTGCTTAATTACCTTTTAACCATGGTAAAATTTGTGTGGCTTGTAATCAACCAACAATTCCTTCCCTTTTGGTCATGCTTATGTCATCCTCCTATGTCATCTTCCCAAACTTGTCCTCTTCTTGTTGGTGTGATGACATAATAATCACTAACCTCTTTGATTAACTCCTAATTAATTGGCTAATGATCGCTGATCTGTTATACGGTTCGCTTAACTTTCATTTTCGTTTATCGTTTGAGGGATCATACCCGGGATCTTATTACTTGGGTTCCCTTAACCTTTCTCAATACATTATATTCCTTTTATGATCCTCTCTTATAATCCTTGAATTTAAATCCTTTTTATCATGTTACCTTACACTTAATTCTTTCGGCATCTGGTGGATTTTCGGGAAAAATCAAAGTGTTCGAATTTGGATTCTGACGATATTTACATACACTTATATACCATATAGAGTAATAATAGGATCTCAGAATAACAATAAAAGAACCTCTACAAAGTGTGGTATGAAAAGTTTCCTTATTCAGCATAATCAGCAAAATCACTATTCATAAGGGTTACAAAAAGTCCAAAATTTTGGGGTTATTACAGTCTCCCCTCCTTAAAAGGATTCCGTCCCGGAATCAAATAGAAAATAAATGGGGGTACTTTTCTAGCATTGCGCTCTCTAGTTTCCAAGTTGATTTTTCCACATTATGATTCTGCCATAGCACTCTGACTAGCTTGATCACTTTGTTCCGAAGCACCTGCTCCTTCTTATCCATAATCTTTACTGGTTTCTCCACGTAAGTCAGATCTGGTTGCATATCCACCTGCTCGTACTCCACTATGTGTTTGGCATCCCGATGATACTTCCTTAGCATTGACACATGAAACACATTATGAACTTGTTGTAGGTTCGGGGGTAAGGCTAGCTCGTAAGCCAACTTCCCAATCTGTCTTAGTATCTCAAAAGGTCAAATGTATCTTGGGCTTAGTTTCCCTTTCTTTCCGAACCTCATTAATCCCTTCCAAGGGGATACTATTAGCAGTACTAAGTCCCCTACTTCATACTCTTTGTCCTTTCGGGCTAGGTCTGCATATTTCTTCTGTCTGTCTTGGGCTGCTATCAGCCATCCTCTGATGAGATCCACTATGTCTTTGGTCCTTTGGACCACTTCGGGTCCGAGCATCTTCCGCTCTCCTACTTCATCCCAGTATAAGGGAGATCGACACCTTCTTCCGTACAGGGCCTCATAAGGCAGCATTCCAATGCTGGCATGAAAGCTATTGTTATAAGAAAACTCGATCAACGGCAAGTGATCATCCCAACTTCCTTTAAAGTCTATTGCACAGACTCTCAACATATCCTCTAGTGTCTGGATGGTCCTTTCACTCTGCCCATCCGTTTGGGGATGGTGTGCGGTACTCATATTTAATATGGTCCCTGCACATTCCTGAAAGCTCCTCCAAAATCTGGTGTTGAACCGGGGGTCTCGGTCTGAGACAATGGACGCTGGGACTCCATGTCACGTCACTATTTCCTTAAGATAAATGTCCACCAGTCTATCGACCGTGTATCTCTCAGTGATAGGAATGAAATGAGTTGACTTTGTCAGTCGGTCTATAATCACCAATATGGCATCATGATTGGCTTTCGTCCTTGGTAAGCCGACAACAAAATCCATGGCTATCTGTTCCCATTTCCATTCAGGAATCTCAAGGGGTCGTAAAAGCCCACTGGGTCTCTGGTGCTCTGCCTTTACTCTTTGGCAAGTTAAACATTTGCTTACCCATTCTGCTACGTCCCTCTTCATGTTGGGCCACCAGTAATATTCCTTTAAATCCCTATACATCTTGGTGCTCCCCGGGTGAATGGAATATCTTGAACTATGGCTTTCATCCAAAATCTCGTCTTTAAGTTCTTGAACATTCGGAACCCAAATCCTGTAGGAATACCTCATTATCCCCTTATCATCTCTCTCAGTATGGATCTCTTCTCCAGTCATTGACTCTCTGCCTTCATTCATTACTTTTTCTTGGCACAATCTAATCTTTTCCAATAACTCTGGCTGCATCGAGATCTCAAACAGCTTTACAGTTCCGGCTCTGGTTACCTTTACTTCTATTTCCATTCTCTCGAAATCCCTTATCAATTCTTCCGAAGTCATTATCATTTTGAGTCTTTCCTTCCTGCTAAGGGCGTCAGTCACCACATTGGCTTTCCCTGGATGATAGAGAATCTCACAATCATAGTCCTTGATTAGTTCTAACAATCTCCTCTGGCGCATGTTGAGCTCTTTTTGCGTAAATATATACTTGAGGCTCTTATGGTCTGTGAAAATCTCGTACTTCTCTCCATACAAGTAGTGCCTCCAAATTTTTAAGGCAAAAACTATTGCCGCGAGCTCAAGGTCATGAGTAGGATATCTAATCTCGTATTCCTTCAGTTTTCTCGACGCATACGCAATCACCTTACCGTGCTGCATAAGCACACACCCTAATCCTTTGTGTGACGCGTCACTAAATATCACAAAATCTCCTTTTCCGTATGGCAATGCCAACACCGGGGCCGTTACCAACCTTTTCTTAAATTCTTGAAAACTGTTCTCGCATTTTTCCGTCCATTCAAACTTCTATGTCTTACGAGTAAGTCGTGTCAAAGGGGTTGCGATCTTCGCAAAGTCCTGTACAAATCTACGATAGTAGCCGGCCAATCCTATGAAACTCCTTACCTCTGTGGGTGTGGTTGGCCTTTCCCAATTTGAGACTGCCTCTATCTTGGAGGGGTCGACCAATACTCCTTCTTTATTGATCACATGTCCTAAAAACTGTACTTCATTCCGTCAGAATTCACACTTCGAGAATTTGGCAAATAATTGTTCCTCTCTGAGTATTCCTAGAGCTATCCTCAAATGCTCTGCATGTTGTGCCTCGGTCCTTGAGTAGATTAAAATATCATCGATAAAAACTATCACACACTTGTCCAAGTACTTCTTGAATACTCTGTTCATTAAATCCATGAAAGCCGCTGGGGCGTTGGTTAATCCAAAGGACATTACCAAGAACTCATAGTGCCCATACCTGGTACGGAACGCGGTCTTGGGAATATCTTCGGGTTTAATCTTTAGTTGGTGATATCCAGTTCTCAGGTCAATCTTGGAAAAATAAACAGCATCCTTTAGTTGGTCGAACAGTTCGTCTATTCTAGGTAACGGGTACCTGTTCTTTATGGTTAGCTTGTTCAACTCTCGGTAGTCGATGCACAGCCTCATGCTCCCATCTGTCTTCTTAACGAATAACACTGGTGCTCCCCACGGAGACACACTGGGTCTTATCATACCCTTATCCAAAAGTTCCTGCAATTGGGTAGCTAATTCCTTCATTTCTAATGGGGCTAACGGGTAAGGTGCCTTTGAAACTAGCGCCGTCCCTGGGGCCAACTCAATAGCAAATTCAATCACTCTATCGGGTGGTAGTCCCGGGAGGTCTTGTGGGAAGACATCTTCAAATTCGTTGACTATCGGAATATCTTGCAAGTTGGGCACCTCTTTCTGGGTGTCCACCATATAGGCTAGGTAAGCCTCATTTCCCTTTCGTAGCATCTTATTGGCCTGGGCCATGGTCAAAAATTTCTGTGTCTGCCTCTTTCCTCTAAATATGACTTCTTTCTTCCCTGGGATATTCAACTTAACTTTCTTCCCCTTACAGTCTATCTGAGCATCATTGCTAGATAGCCAGTCAATTCCCAAAATTACATCAAACTCCCCTAATTTAAAAGGAATCAGATCAACACTAAAAGATTGTTTCCCTATGCCTAACTCACAGGCGGGGTAAATCTGGTTAACTGGAATAATTTCATGGTTGGCTATTTCCACTTGTAAGGGTTCTATCAAGGGTTCAGCCTTAAGTCTTAATTTATGCGCAAAGTCCTTCGATATAAAAGATTTAGTTGCTCCAGAATCAAATAAAACATTTGCACTGATTGAATTTAGAGAAAGGGTACCTGCTATCACATCTGAGTCTTTCATAGCATCTTGGACTGTCATGTTGAAAGTCCTCACAGTAGGTGGCTTATTAGAAGCAGCTCTGCTTGCTTCTGAAGCTGCTGGTTTGTTCATTGGGCATTCCCTCTTCCAGTGACCCGGGCATCCGCACTAATGACAAGTGGTGGTTGGAATGACAGCAGGGGTTGATGAAGGGCACTTAGTTGAATAATGACCTTCTCGACCGCACTTAAAGCAGGTTACTGGCTTTCCTTTACACTCCACAGTATGCATCCTTCCACAAGTGTTACAGGCTGGCAATGGGGGTCGAGACTGGTTGGAAAAGGACATTCTTGACTTCTGGCCGCTCTGGCTCACATTTGAAGGGTTTTTAGCACATAAACGCAGCGAAAACGTAAATTTAAATCTTAAAAAATGGAAACCCTCCGCAGGATCCATGCAAAAAATAATATTTAATTCGTAGTTCAGTATGTTTACCTTAAGAAGCTTTACGTTAATGGAAAGATGGAGGTCTTTAATGGCGATCCAAAAACGATGAACGGAGATCCTTAGCAGCTACTCCTCAAGTGTGAAGCACTCCACCGGTATCCACCAAGAAAATGATGTAATGAAGGAGGAGGAGATGGAGAGAATTAGGGTTTTGTAAATCTTTTTGGTTGAGGCAAAAATAGGGTTTATAATAGTATATTTATAGGCAAAATTTTCAGCTAAAAATTTTCCCATAAAATATTATTATTATTAACCCTTTATTATTCTCACTAATAAGGAAACCACCTTTTAATTATTAATCATTTTTCTAAACTCTTTAGAAATAATTCTCTCACTTGATTTAATTTCCAAAAATTAAATTCTTAATTAATAATATTAAGAACCTTTTCTTAATTAATTTATAATCAATTAAATCTCATTTAATCAATTATTAAATTTGCCAATTAATTATTTATTTGATAAATAAATAATTATCAGCCATTATTAATTAATTCCTCCACCATTAAATCATTCTCTTTTATGGTGTGACCCTGTAGGTTCAATATTAAGCCGGTAGTAGAAATAAATAATAATAAAACTATTTTATCATTTTATATATATATTCTCTAATTCATTAAATATGATTAATTAATTAATCATATTTATTCTACATCGTGAGGGATACTTCTCAGCATATCGCGACTATCCGGATAATACGAATTCACTGCTTAAAATACCAAGAACCTATTCAGTGAGTAGTTATCGTACAATTAATTCCTTCTACCCTACAATGTCACGATTAAATACAAGGCATGTAACTTGTGTCAAGCCTATCTTATTTAAGCACTTATTTTCCCATTCACTATGCTTAGTTCTATTTAATGTAAATTAGAAACTCCTTTCTAATTTCATTCACTCTGGCCAGAGATTCCTGAACTAACATAAGTGGATCAGCATTGAACATTCTCTTCCTACACTGGAAGGGGTAGATCCTTTATTGATCATACACTAACTTCGTGTACAAATTCTTATACCCAGTAGAGCCCTTATAATTGTCCCTTGAGACTAAGAACTAAACCAAAGCATAGTTCACTATACACAAGATGACTATGATGACATCAAGTCTAAGGATACTTGTACAACTATCACTATGTGAACAACTGCTGACACGTGAGTGAACTCCATGAGTTGTTCAGCTGTGTGAGTCATGTTTAGTGAACTTATTCTATAATAAGCACCTACATACTAGCTATAGTATCACCACACAAATGTCTATGAGAACAGACATCCTTCATAATGAAGCAAGCATAGTATGTACCGATCTTTGCGGATTATTAATTACCAGTTAGTAATCCTACGACCAGGAACTATTTAAGTTTAGAGTTATCATCTTTTAGGTCTCATTATTATGATCTCATCACAATCCATAAAAAGCTTTACTCTAAATTGTGGTATATCTTATTTAAACATTTAAATAGATAGAGCCCGCAATAAAAACAAAACAAGTCTTTTATTAATATCAATGAAATCAAAACAGATTACATAAAAGTTATTCCTAAATCCTCATACATGATTGGACTTAGGACATATCTCTTTCAACATTCACACTCATTGGCCATTTAAACCCAGTGCTCTTTCCCGGTAGGGACACTGCTCCTCTATTAAATCTAGTTGGGAGGCTCCCTCCTGCGGAACCTCCACCCATGCTCATACTTTTCCTCTTTATACCCTTATTCTCTCTTTCCTTCTGCATCTGTTCACTTCCGGCTTCTATAATTGTTGCCTTTTGCACCAGAGGGGCATAATCAGTAAGCTCAAGGATTGCCACCCTATTCTGAATCCATGGTTTCAGTCCCTGCTGAAACCTCCTAGCTTTCTTTTCCTTGGTGCTCACAAACTCCGGCACAAACCTTGATAACTCAGTAAATTTTGTTTCGTACTCTGCCACAGATAAATTATTCTGATTAGCTCCAAGAACTTGAGCTCCATCTGGTTCTCCATAAACCTCGGGAAATATTTTCCCAAAAACAACTGACTGAATCTCTCCCAGGTTATAATAGCATCTGTCTCCATGTTTTTCTTGGCCTTCCACCAGTAGTTAGCCTCTCATTTCAGAAGGTAGGTAGCAAATACAGTCTTATGTGCCTCATCAGTACTCAGAATCTCAAAGAATTTCTCCATTTCCTTTAGCCATGCCCTTGCCTCAACTGGGTCGGCTGATCCGTGGAACTCAGGAGGCTTAAGGGACTTGAAAGCCCTGAAAGAATTTGCCACAGCATTGTTATTTCCTTGAGGGGGTGGGTTGGGTTGACGTTCCAAGTTCTGCCTTAGTAGTTGCATGAACTGTCCCATGGGATCCATGCCTGGGTTTGGTACTGGTTGCTCAACCTCAGTTTCTCCTTCTTCGGCCTCTATCTCAAATCCTTCAACATCATATGTTTCCTCCTCCTCTTCATACAGGGAGTCATCCTGTTCAATATAATCCTCGTCTTCCTCTTCACTGTGTTCTTGGTTCCTACCGTCCTGGTTATGGCTTCCCTGGTCCTCAGATCTAGGGTTCGCCCTAGTTCCAATCTTTCTTGGCGGCATGATACTGATAAATTTTTGGGAAATTCAACGTTAGGTCACAATCATACATAAAATTGTGCCTTGCACAGTTTCTATAATGGGGATAATGTATCTCGCAATTCTATTATATTATGACAGTTCTAATAAGAAGTGCATTAATAATAATGATAAAAACAGTGATCTCGTCACTAAGGAACTAAACTGAAAGGAAACAAATATATACATAATACGAGAAATACATAGTTTGATCTGGTCAAAAGTACAACAGTTCTACAGCCATCTCCCCGAAAGTGATACACAAGAGTCTAACTGTCTAGTCAGGGAAAGGGATACTATATACAAGTCAACTATCCCGGAAAATTGGCTCTTACTATGGCCTCGACTAACTAGACGACTAGACTACCCCATCACTGGTCCTGAATCACACACTGGAGCGGGTCAGCTCCCACACCTTTTCCATCACACGACGGAAAATGTAGTCAGCCTGACTCCTAGAGATCATGCCATGCATGTCCCCCTGGAGTGATCGGAGTCTCGCACGGGTCGTGAGCTCTATCCCATTCAGCTCCCTCCTCAGGGATCGGGGTATGGTAGCTCTGGCCTCATAAGCTCGGGCACGCCGACCAGCCCTCTCCACCTCCAACTCCCTCCTGACCTCATCCAGTCGGGCCTCAGCAACAACCACTCGAGTCCTCAGTACATCCTGAACATAGCCGTGAGCTAACAAAGACTGCCTATGGGCAGGGTCGAGAGGTGGTGAATCCGGAGCCGCTGGGGGTGCCTCCTCGGTCTACCTAGGCTCGGGAGTATGGGTCTCAGAGCTGTCATCATAGGGTCTCCAAGATAGTGGTGGAGGGGTAGGAGCTCTGACCACCGGGAGTGAGGGTAAAGGGGTACCAGTGTACTCTACCATAGCTCCAACATGCTCCTCAGCTACTAGGACCTCATCCGGGTCCTCCTCATCTGAACTCGCAATAACCTCCGTCTCTGACTCCTCTGAGGGGTCCTCCTCCTCCTCCTCCATCTCAGGCTCCTCCTGATCCTCGGCATCTAGCAGTGCCTCATTATGCTCACACTCGAACATCTCTGGGTCCTCTATCTCATGTGCCTACACATTAAACGAGCTAAGTTACTATCATGATACTTATAAGGGTTCCCGTAAGGGTTTTAACTGTCAGTGCTACTTTAAGTAGTCCGACTATGAACTTGGCAAGAGTTCTTATTATCTTTGTGAGTTTATTATTATATCATCGCATCATCTCTGAGGTTTATAATGCTTAGCTCTGATACCATTTCTGTAACACCCCCAGATCCGGGGTCGGGGATCCGGGTCGTCACGATCTTTCTTTCCACAATATCACTTAACATAATTAATAATAAATAACTTCATGTTATGACCCCACACTAACACACACCACAACACGTTATAGTCTCAAAGATGAAATTAAAATAAGTACAAGTCCTTGAATCCACAATTTAAAAGTTATTACAACCCAAAAAGATTACTTGATAAGTTTACAGTTAATTGCCATTATCTGCCACAAGTTATAATTATACATAATTGATTCCCAAAAGTAGAATGCCTGATCTACAAATAGATCTACCTCTGCAGCTATAGCAGCTATGATATCAACGGGAAGACGCGGGACGGTTCCCACGCGCTTGCGCTGGGTCTGCTTGAGTCTGGCCATCTTTCCTAACTGTAGTTGTGTGATGAAGAAATGAAGCAAGAGTGAGCATTACAGCTCGCAAGATAATATATAGTGTAAACAATAATGCAAGTATCTAAATGGGTAACTTACTAGAACCCTTTATCAAGTGTAAGGTAATTACTTACTGGATATAAGCTTAAAAGAAGATGAAGTTACCAATTATTTCACTATACTTATACCATTTTAGAAAACTACTTGAACTATCATTGTTCAAAGTATAATAGGTTTCAAAAGTTCGTCCCCTAGATGAGACCACAAGTTAAGACTTGAATAGATTCAATCTTTGAAATATTATTGAATGAAATGAAGTTACGAGATACTTTATTTAGTCCCGATATATCCACATATATATCTCTTATACATTTCCTGGAAACCTCTGTCAAGTAAAGTATGAACAGAGTTTGTAATATCCAACGAATTTTGGAAAGAAAAGAAATTTGGCATAAACCCGATATCTTGCTGATCAGGCAAAGATACCAATAAGTAACCTTTTCTACTAGTAGATGGACGAATTCCCCACTGATCATCACCCTGGCCGCAATAGGACCTTATGCTGGACTGCCACTCAGCCACTTACACATTTGATGGACTCCCACTGAGCCACTCACACTTTCATGGGAGCCCACTGAGCCCATGTTGCTTATGCCGACTCAATAGATGGACTTACTTCCCGAACGTTGGGTAAGTAATCAATTCATTTATCAAAACAGCAACCTCGTTGCGAATATAAAATACACCACAGAGCCGGATCCCTCAGGTGTTTAAGCGAATATTTAAATCCCCTTTGAAAGGAAGATCTTAAATATAAAAATGAGTTTTGGGATCCGCTTTAACTTTTAAAATCATTTTGAAGACTCGAAAACATTTTTAAGAATGTTTGGAGTAATGCTAATTTAATGAAATAAACAGTCCCGATATATTAAAAAATATCTGAATATTATTATTTAAATAATATTCCCATAAGGATAATCTCTATATAAATAATTTGAAGTAGAAGTTTTAAAACTCATACTTGAAATGAATAATAAATAACCAAAGGTATACTTATACGAAGTACGATCTTTATTTGAATAATTGAAAATAAGTTTGATTATCGAAACATTATTTGTAATAACCCCAATTTTTGGAATTTTTGAAACCCTTATGAATAGTGTTTTGCTGATTATGCTGAATAAGAAAACTTTTCATGCCACGCTATGTAGGGGTTCTTTTATTGATCTTCTGAGATATTTTTAGTACTCTATGTGGTATATAAGTGTATGTAAAGATCGTCAGAATCCAAATCCGAACACTTTTATTTTTCCCGAAAATCCACCAGATACCGAAAGAATTGAGTATAAGGTAACAGGATAAAAAGGATTTAAATTCAAAGATTATAAGAGAGGATCATAAAAAGGAATTTAATGTATTGAGAAAGGTTAAGGGAACCCAAGTAATAAGATCCCGGGTATGATCCCTCAAACAATAAACGAGAACGAAAGTTAAGCGAACCGTATAACAGATCAGCGGTCATTAGCCAACTGATTAGGAGTTAATCAAAGAGTTAGTGGAGGGTGATGTCATATCACCAACAAGAAGAGGACAAGTGTGGGATGATGACATAAGGGGATGACTTAATCATGACAAAAAAGGAGGGATTAGTTGGTTGATTGTGAACCATTCATTCTTTACCATGGTAAAAAGTTAATTAAACAAACAAAAGGATGTCAACCAAGTAAAGCAAATCAAAAACACAAAACACAAAGTTGACTTTCATTATCCAACAAGAAGCTCTCGGCCTTTTGTTCATTTCAAAGAAAGAAAAATTCAAATTCAAGTTCCAAGCTTTGTTAATTGGTGAGGTAATTATCCAAGGTTCCTTATGTATAGATATAGCTATTCTATGAATCTAAGCTTCAAATTCCTTCACAATCTATTCCAATAATTCAAGGAAGAAGATGGTGAATAGTAACTTTCAAAAAATAACTTTAGTTTTCTTGAATTTTTATGAAAGTTTAAGGTTATACAAGCAAGGATCAAGGTTCTTTAGGCATTCAAAGCTCTTGTGTTGTGTTAAGAAGCTTCAAGAAGGTATAAACTCCAAACCCTAGCTTTAGTTTTGAGTATTTAGGAATGGTTATGATTGATATAGTATATGTGAAGCATGATGCTTGATTGTTTAAAGTTTGGTTGAGTTTGTAGAGATTTTGATGGTTGAATCTTGGTTATTAGTTAATGAACCTTAATATGGTTAGTAGCTTTTGTTATGATTGAATGAGTGGGTTAAAACATGAAGTAATGGACTGATGTGGTGAGGTTTGGAGGGATTTTGGGTTGTAATGTTGATTGTGGATTGATTTGGAGTTGTACAAATTTGGTAATCGCGTAAACATAGCCGTCGTAATGTCCGATTATCCTAGACTGTTTTTGTTCATAAAATCAGGATCCGAAAACTCACTGTTAGGTTTTGACCATTTCCATGATTAGATAGTTCATGTCACGAGCTTCGTTTTGATATGTGGTACGCTTGAATCCGATGTACGGTTTAGTAGAAACGACCGTTTTAAGTAACGGCGTTTCGCGAATGAACCATTTCCCCTCGCCTTACTTTAAAACCTTGGTTAAGGACCTTAAATGACTAATTGGGATATGAAACAATTATGTTAAGTGGATTAGGAAGTTGGTAGGGTACTCGCGAAAGAATCTCTTTAAAACCCTTAATGGTTAATTTATTAAAAATGGTGGAGCCGAGGGTACTCGAACGACTTATGTGATTTGTTAAGCGTAGAAATGACCATAAGCAAACGTTAGGGTTCAATTGGTTAAAGTCTAGTTTCTTAAGCGACCGTGGTTTAATTCCGGCTTATGTTGTTGTTCATAGGTTACCGGACCCACTCTAAGCTTAAGTCTACCCCGGAGCACTCAGGCAAGTTTTCTACCTGTTATACTGTTGTTGTGATGTATACATATGTATATGCATTATCTTGTGATAGATGCATGGTGGTTAATTAGCAAATCTTGTGATATATTGGAGCATGTGATATGGTATATATGCACGTCTGTTTCGTACTCTTGATATATATTGTTGATTCAATTGCTTATAAGTTGCATAATACCTATACTAGAGATAAGCAGTAGTTGCGTATACCCTTAGTATAGGGGACCCAAAGGTGAACACTTTCTAAAACCGGGAGTCGATGTTCCCGAGTATATTATATATATATATATATTTATATATATATGATGATATAGTTTTCAAAACTATTAATCGAATAAGGTTTATTCGATAACTTTATTTTATTAATGAATATTATTTTGAATATTCATTCGAGGGCTTATGACTCCGTTTTTTATTAATGAATATTATTTTGAATATTCATTCGAGAGCTTATGACTCCGTTTATTTTATTAAGGAATATTATTTTGAATATTCATTCGAGGGCTTATGACTCCGTTTATTTTATTAATGAATATTTTTGAATATTTATTCGAGGACTTATGACTCCGATTATTTACTAATTATTATTCAATATTTTATTAAAGAATAATGTGTCGATAATCAAACTCAATTTTGATTATTCAATTAAAGATATTACTTTCGTATAAGTATATCTTTGGTTATTTAATATTCATTTCAAGTATAAGTTTTACAACTTCTACTTCAATTATTTTTATAAAGATTATTCTTTATGGGAATATTATTTAAATAATAATATTCAGATATTTTCTAATATATCGGGACTGATTTATTTCATTAAATCAGCATTACTCCAAACATTCTTAAAAATGTTTTCGAGTCTTCAAAATGATTTTAAAAGTTAGAGCGGATCCCAAAACTCATTTTTATAGTTAAGATCTTCCTTTCGAAGGGGATTTAAATACTCGCTCAAAACTTGAGGGATCCGGCTCAGTGGTGTATTTTACATTCGCAACGAGGTTGTTGTTTTGATAAATGAATTGATTACTTACCCAATGTTCGGGAAGTAAGTCCATCTATTGAGTCGGCATAAGCAACATGGGCTCAGTGGGCGTCCATGAAAGTGTAAGTGGCTCATTGGGAGTCCATCAAATATGTAAGTGGCTGAGGGGCAGTCCAGCATAAGGTCCTATTGCGGCCAGGGTGATGACCAGTGGGGAATTCGTCCATCTACTAGTAGAAAAGGTTATTTATTGGTATCTTTGCCTGATCAGCAAGATATCAGGTTTATGCCAAGGTTTTCTCCTTTCCAAATTCATTGGATATTACAACTCTGTTTATAATTTTCATAACAGAGGTATTCAAGAAGTGTATGAAATGTATATATATATAGGTGTATATATATATCGGGTCTTAATGAAGTATCTCGTAACTTCATTATTTATAATGATATTTCAAGGATTGAATCTATCCAAATCTTATCTTGTAGTCTCATCTATGTGATGAACTTTTGAAACGGATTATACCTTGAACGGTGGTAGTTCAAGTAGTATTCGGAAAATATATAAGTATATTGGAGTATCTTGTAACTTCATCTTTTAAACTTATATCTAGTAAATGATTATCTTGTTCATGTCAAAGATTTTCAGAAAAATGTTGGGACAAGGTTAGATATATGAGATCACCTTGCAATGATAATTTTATACAGTTATAAACTGGAACTCTGTGTATATTATACATGTCAGAGGATTTCAAAGATTGTGAAAAGTATATATGTATATATATACTGAATATTTTGCGACTTGGTCGCGTTAAGATATCATTTTGGTTCATTTCTTTTTGACCAAGACTTTCATGAGTACTATGAGGATGCTCATATATTGTAAATCATTATACATATTATTTTGGTGGGCTTGTTGCTCACCCTTGCTTTCTTCTTTCATCACACAACAACAGATAGACAAGATGAACATGATCAAGCTCCCAATTCGTGAGCGGTTAGGAAATGTTCCGCAGTTTCCTGTAGGCGTTGATGTCGTTGTAGCTGAGGTAGAAATTACCAATAGGCTAGGCTTTCAACTTCTGATGTACCAGACTTATGTATCTATATGAATTGTAATAATGGCAAAGAAATGTAAATTTATTCAGAAACCCTTTTTAGGTGTAACGGTTTATAATTGTGGAATAAAATGACTTGTGTTATTTTTGGTATTCATCTTTGAGACTATAACTTGTGGTGTGTGTGTGTATATTGTGGGGTCACAGTACTCAGTAGTTGGTTGACTGTTAAGATTAAGTATTGATAAGGGAAATGGAACTCGTGACAACCCGAATCCCCGACCCCGGATTTGGGGGTGTTACAAAAATGGTATCAGAGCCAAGCGTTATAAACCTCAGAGATGAAGTGACGTTAAAATAATAAGTTCACTAAGATAAATAAGAACTCTTGCCAAGTTCATAGTCGGGCTACCTAATGTAGTACTGACAGTTAAAACCCTTACGGGAACCCTTATAAATAACGTGATAGTAACAGAGTTCGTTATCATATAGGGCAGTGGGGTACCGAACCCTGAGGTTCAGGAGCATCAGCATGAGGATGTTTTATTACATGTTGGAGATCAAATTGTGAATCTGATAGAGTACCCTAACGAGGGACCGGATGAGATTCATATTGAGAATGTTGCGGTTGAGGATGTTATCCCAGAAGGGATTGTTGCTGAGGAGGATCTCGTGGAGGATCCTGACGGGAATGAAGAGAGGACCGCTGAGGAATTGATGACCGTAGTCAGGGCGACTACCAGAGCAAGAATGGCCGCGAAGGTGGCACTAGAGGATGAAGAGTTACCAAGGGCACAAAGGTTAATGAGGGCAGAAGGAGTGGGGCCTTCCACGGCACCAATTATACAAGTATCATACCCTCTTCCAGAGGTTCCTGTAGATATCCATGAGGTTCCGCCAATTCCTGTTCCCTCCCCTGTACAGAGCCCAGCACTTACTGAGGAAATGCCACCTTTATCTCCTGCACCATTGTCACCTGATACCGTTCTTGGTTATCCATTTAGATCCCCTGGGTCTACACCACCTGCACCCCATGGACTGCTAGATGCTACCACTCAGGCTTCTCTTATCGCCAATTATCATATGACTTGGGGTGGCCTGTCTGAGGCCCGTAATGTTAGAAGTGATCTGTTGGACCGACTTACTGCACCAAGAATTGAGGGCGGGGTACTTCCGGCAGGATTAGCTCATAGCATGGACAGGATTGAGGCTACCACCCGAATTACAACTAGAGGCCATCTTGAGGGTCAGGTTGATCCAGCTCTACTTGTGACTATCTTAGACCTCATCACCTCTGTGATGGAGCAGGTTAGAGATGTCGTGCGTGCCCGCATTTCTTGATCCATGGTAGTGTGCAGAGCCAGAGCGATCAGACAAGGATTTCATGCAGCACCGCTTTTGGAGGATTAGCCTAAGTTATGAATGATTAGTTTTAATGACTAGATGATTATCTATGGTAGTACTTTTTGGATAGAAGTGATCAGATCAAATGATGTAATTCTCTTTAATGTGTTTAGTTGTTGTACCCTCGAACAAATGGTTAAGTATATATTCGTTAATTTCAGTTAAGATCAGTTTGTTTGTGATAAGTTCATATTGTTAATTGCGCTGTTAACACTTAAGAGAGTGTCATGAAGTTTATAGAATTTGAGAATTCATAATTTGCAATCATGCAAGGACTGAACGAGGGAAAGATTTAAGCAAAGTAAGTAAGACAAATATCCAGAGATTCTCAAAAAAAAAAAATCCAAGCATCATGCCCCCACGAGGAATAAGATTAGGGGCAAACCTTGAATGTGATAATCAGGGAGGTCGTAATTAAGATATAAGGAACCCAGAATATAATGAAGTGGAAAATGAGGATTTTAAATTAAAAGATGACCCCAATTATGGGGAATAGGAAAAAATATTTAGACTGAGAAAACAGAAGTCGAGCAAGATAGGAAGAACCAGGATGGTACTCCTATTGGGCAATCTATGGACCTACCTAAAACAAAACTTATACTTTTACCCCTAACCACCACCTTGAGGAAACAATGTGGTGTGAAATTCTTTCAGGACCTTTAAGTCGCTAAGCTCTTAGAGTTCCAAGGAAATAGCTGACCCAGCCGAGGCAAGAGCCTGGCTAAAGGAAATACAGGAATCATTTGAGATTCTAAATGATTGACGAATCACAAAAGACTGTTTTTGTCACTTACCCTCCTAAGAGAGAGGCCACCCGCTGGTGAAAGGCCAAGGAAGGCACGGAGCAAGAGATTATAATAAACTGATTTAAGTTCAGTCAATTGTTTTCAAGAAAGTACTTCCCAAGGTTATGGAGATAGTGTAAAAGCTTTAGAGCCAGAACAAAGGCAGACGAGTATGATGAATTATGAATCTAAGTTGTAAAAGTTGTCAAGATTCGTTCTGAGGACACGAATCCAGAATGACGGGATGCTTGAAATCAATGCTTATGTTGTCTTGGTTCATGAAATAATGATAAGAGAAAGGAAAATAAAAAGAAACTGAAGTGGAAAGGAATATAAAGGTAATAGAGTTTGAGGAATGATAAGGGAGTTGGGTATGAGGAAACCCTAAAGACTCGTAGCAATAGAAATAGAAAAGTATGTAATCGTCAGGATGAGGGTGATTCACCATGAGTTAAAATTGATGGTTGAAGGCATAAGAGATACATATATTTTATCCCCTTTAAGTTGGGAGGATTCGGGGAAACCTTGAGATAGTTCGAAGGATAAACAATGAGACGCGGATAGACTGAGGAGACAAGAAAGTAAGAAATTAGGAAAATTGGATGAAGGAAGTGACCTTCAAGAATGTGAAGTGTAAGACCAGGGGCATGATACCCAGAAAGGGAGATGCCGGGTATGAAAGATATCCCAACATTGAGATGACTGTGGAGATAAACAACAAAAGTAAATAAGGATTTATTAAGAAGAAGTTCACGTTAAACACGACCAATATCTTCCAGAACATCCATGTGATCATTACCAAATCAGGAAAGAAAAGCGGATAACCATTTTTATCTTTTGGAGGCCATGTGGATTGACCTTAACTTGAATAAGGATGCTATTGTGAAATTCGGTATAGACTATCGAGGTGGAAATGATTGAATAAGATACCCTTATCAGGGATATATGACTTTATTTATCCATGTAAGGATGCAAGTACCTTTTTAAAGGTGGAATTAAGGATATAACCTCAATAACTTGAGATGAACCCTAGGGGAATGTATAAGGGTTGGCATTCCGCCCTTAATAGGGATAGCATGAGTTTTGACAATATGAATTGGAAAAGATTAAGGTAACAACAACCTTTAAGGATCAGTCGAGAAATTTTCAGAAGTATATAGACAATGATTCTGGTATTAGTAAATGGTATCTTGATATGCCCTGTTCCTAGGGTGTACATGATGAAGGATTTAAGGATAACCTTAGAGGTTTTACAAGGAAAAAGGTAATATTCAAAGTTCTCAAGAATAGAAATTTTGATAAAGGAAATATGACGTAATTATAATAATGCCAGGTGGGGCACGTGTTGAACAATAAGAAAGTATAGATCGACCCAATGAGGGTCAAGACTGGTGAAAACAAGAAGGACCCATGATAAGAGACGTCCTAAGTATGATCGAGAGTCAGCCGTGACAATGTTCACATCTAAAGACTAAGGCAATGACTTATGAAAAAACGGTGATTTCTTTTTTCTTTCTCACCAGGACTTAAGAAAAGCATTTTCACATAAGCAGTGATTGAAATGAGGTAGAAAATTTAGTTGAAGGTGGTTAAAAGACATTGATTATAAGGAACTATTACTATCAGGAAAGGCCAATGAGGTGGCCGACACTCTAAGTGCAAGAGAGCAATTATAGGCGCTCGTGCCAGAGGAATGTAGTGATAATGCTTGAAGCCGTGAAGGTTGTATTATGGTTTGGAAGATTGACATTCCTTCTGATGACTGTGCAATACCCAACCGTAATAGTAGTTTGGTAAAGGTTTAATTCGTGTAATCGCCATGAGCGGGCTATCTATCCTAGAAGGAACTATCTTGAGAATAAGCCAGGACCATGTTTCAAAAAGGACTAAACGAACCTTTGAGTTAAGTCTTCTATTGAAGGCATATGATTAAGAATGGTATTAACCTTCTATCGTTGCTTTGATTGAAACTCTTCTACAATTTTATCTGCTTCATGTCATGAAAGTACGTCGGGATCTGGAGTGTTCTTCATGAATTATGAATGGTAATTATGTTAACTCCTTAGAAGAATTTGATACGACAGGTTTGGACTCCGTATGGTTAGCTATTAAAATTCCAAGGAAAATGAATGACGACAGTAGGTCAGTGGTGGACCATAGTAATGCAGCAATGATTCTTTGAATAATGAGCCGATTACAACCGTGAGAGTTGTAGTGTAATGGATGTTGAGATTGGGTACCCCTAATCGGGTTGTGGTGATGTATAAGTTATCGTTGAATAGACTGATTAAGTAGATTATCTACCTATTGAATATTTATTCCTTCTTATCAATAGGGAGTCGTATTACTATACGAGGAAGGTTGAGATGCAAGCATAGAATTCTAGTAACGATGGTGTCTAGAATGAGATCCCAGATTCGATTTTCGATGTCGAGGGAGTTTCAAAGGTGATTATGTATAAGCTCGAGGAAGAGCATGGGTCCATAGAATGATGGACGGAATAGCAAAAATATTTAGGCATGTGAAATACGATGCTATAATACTTGATGTTGATATAAATACATATATGTTTTGTTCTCCTATGACAAACCTCTATAGTTCAGAGGTAGATTCCAAGCCAGATATTTTATGGCAATATTTTTTTTACATATATACAATTCTCTTCAGTTCGTTCTTTTCTCTTCTTTTCATTTCATGTAAGCTGAGAAGAACAACCCTTCCAGAAGGGGAGGTATTGCCGAATGACTATCTATCTGTGTGATAGAAGCCTAGTAGGATACCACATGTTGTTTAATTGCTTGTCAAGTGCTAAAGGCTGGCCACCTTCTATACTAACTATGCAATAGAACAAGTGTTCATGATCATAGTGATCTCTCAACAAATTCCTTTACTTCTATATGATGGATAAAGCTTTTGAAGATAGAAGCAGCTAGAAAGGAAGTAGTATCAGTACGGTGGTATTCTGATTCTAACACGTTCGTGATACTAAGGTTGACGTGGTTATTAAAAGGTTATAGATCGCTGACGAGCAAAAGTGTAACCAGTATAGTATTATGTACGGAAGATAGTAACGACTACGAACTGGAAAAGAATGGGTATCGAGAAGCAAAAGCTATAATGCTAGAAGTTATGATGAGAGTCGGTGCAATAGACTTGAAAGAATTTGGAATGATCACTTAACGCGGATTAAGTTTTCTCACGATAATCGATCGTATGTCAGTATCGAGGTATCGCCTTATGAGATCCTTGAGGGAAGACAATGTCGATCTCCCTTATGTTAGGATGAAGTTGTAGAGCGCAAGATGCTCGGACCCGCAGTAGTCCAAGGGACCAGGGATATAATAGATCTAATCAGAGGACGGCTGGTATTAGCCCAAGAGGGACACACGAAGTATGTTGATTTGACACGTAATGACAAAGAGTAGGAAGTAGGGGACCTAGTGTTGTTATAGGTATTCCTTTGAAAAGGATGGATGTGGTTCGGAAAGAAAGGAAAGCTAAGCCCACGAATTGTTGGACCCTTACAGGTATTAAGACGTATTGGGAAGTTAGCATATGAGCTATCCCTACCCCCGAACATGTAGCAAGTTCATAACGTGTTCCACGTATCAATGTTAAGGAAGTGTAATTCGGATGCCAGACAAATAGGGGTATATGAACGCATAGACATGTAACCAGACGTAACCACCAGACGTAACCTACATGGAGCAACCAGGAAGGGTTATAGATCCAAAAATGGACAAGTGCTTAGGAGAAGAGTTATCAAACTAGTTAGAGTTTGATGGTAGAACCACGATGTGGGAAAATTACGTAAGAGTTAGAAAGTGCAATGCTAAGAAAGTATCCCTACTCATTTTCTATCTGATTCCGGGATGGAATCCTTTTAAGGAGGGGAGACTGTAATAACCCCAATTTTTGGAATTTTTGAAACCCTTATGAATAGTATTTTGCTGATTATGCTGAATAAGAAAACTTTTCATGCCACACTATGTAGGGGTTCTTTTATTGATCTTCTGGGATATTATTAGTACTCTATGTGGTATATAAGTGTATGTAAAGATCGTCAGAATCCAAATCTGAACACTTTGATTTTTCCCGAAAATCCACCAGATACAGAAAGAATTGAGTATAAGGTAACAGGATAAAAAGGATTTAAATTCAAGGATTATAAGAGAGGATCATAAAAAGGAATTTAATGTATTGAGAAAGGTTAAGGGAACCCAAGTAATAAAATCCTGGGTATGATCCCTCAAACAATAAACGAGAACGAAAGTTAAGCGAACCGTATAACAGATCAGCGATCATTAGCCAAATGATTAGGAGTTAATCAAAGAGTTAGTGGAGGGTGATGTCATATCACCAACAAGAAGAGGACAGGTGTGGGATGATGACATAAGGGGATGACTTAAGCATGACAAAAAAGGAGGGATTAGTTGGTTGATTGTGAACCATTCATTCTTTACCATGGTAAAAAGTTAATTAAACAAACAAAAGGATGTCAACCAAGCAAAGCAAATCAAAAACACAAAACACAAAGGTGACCTTCATTATCCAACAAGAAGCTCTCGGCCTTTTGTCTATTTCAAAGAAAGAAAAATTCAAATTCAAGTTCCAAGCTTTGTTAATTGGTGAGGTAATTATCCAAGGTTCCTTATGTATAGATATAGCTATTCTATGAATCTAAGCTTCAAATTACTTCACAATCTCTTCTAATAATTCAATGAAGAAGATGGTGAATAGTAACTTTCAAAAAATAACTTTAGTTTTCTTGAATTTTTATGAAAGTTTAAGGTTATACAAGCAAGGATCAAGGTTCTTTAGGCATTCAAAGCTCTTGTGTTGTGTTATGAAGCTTCAAGAAGGTATAAACTCCAAACCCTAGCTTTTGTTTTGAGTATTTAGGAATAGTTATGATTGATATAGTATATGTGAAGCATGATGCTTGATTGTTTAAAGTTTGGTTGAGTTTGTAGAGATTTTGATGGTTGAATCTTGGTTATTAGTTAATGAACCTTAATATGCTTAGTAGCTTTTGTTATGATTGAATGAGTGGGTTAAAACATGAAGTAATGGACTGATGTGGTGAGGTTTGGAGGGATTTTGGGTTGTAATGTTGATTGTAGGTTGATTGTGGAATGATTTGGAGTTGTACAAATTTGGTAATCGCGTAAACATAGCCGTCGTAATGTCCGATTATCCTAGACTGTTTTTGTTCATAAAATCAGGATCCGAGAACTCACTTTTAGGTTTTGACCATTTCCATGATTAGATAGTTCATGTCACGAGCTTCGTTTTTATATGTGGTACGCTTGAATCCGATGTACGGTTTAGGAGAAACGACTGTTTTAAGTAACGGCGTTTCGCGAACGAACCATTTCCCCTCGCCTTACTTTGAAACCTTGGTTAAGGACCTTAAATGACTAATTGGGATATGAAACAATTATTTTAAGTGGATTAGGCAGTTGGTATGGTACTCACGAAAGAATCGCCTTAAAACCCTTAAAGGTTAATTTATTAAAAATGGTGGAGCCAAGGGTACTCGAACGACTTATGTGATTTGTTAAGCGTAGAAATGACCATAAGCAAACGTTAGGGTTCAATTGGTTAAAGTCTAGTTTCTTAAGCGACCGTGGTTTAATTTTGGCTTATGTTGTTGTTCATAGGTTACCGGACCCACTTTAAGCTTAAGTCTACCCCGGAGCACTCAGGCAAGTTTTCTACCCGTTATACTGTTGTTGTGATGTATACATATGTATATGCATTATCTTGTGATAGATGCATGGTGGTTAATTAGCAAATCTTGCGATATATTGGAGCCTGTGATATGGTATATATGCATGTCTGTTTCGTACTCTTGATATATATATTGTTGATTCAATTGCTTATAAGTTGCATAATACCTATGCTAGAGATAAGCAGTAGTTGCGTATTCCCTTAGTATAGGGGACCCAAAGGTGAATACTTTCTAAAACCGGGAGTCGCTGTTCCCGAGTATATTATATATATATATTTATATATATATATATATAATATAGTTTTCAAAACTATTAATCGAATAAGGTTTATTCGATAACTTTATTTTATTAATGAATATTATTTTGAATATTCATTCGAGGGCTTATGACTCCGTTTATTTTATTAATGAATATTATTTTGAATATTCATTTGAGGGCTTATGACTCCGTTTATTTTACTAAGGAATATTATTTTGAATATTCATTCGAGGGCTTATGACTCCGTTTATTTTATTAATGAATATTTTTGAATATTCATTCGAGGACTTATGACTCCGATTATTTACTAATTATTATTCTTTATTTTATTAAAGAATAATGTGTCGATAATCAAACTCAATTTTGATTATTCAATTAAAGATATTACTTTCGTATAAGTATATCTTTGGTTATTTAATATTCATTTCAAGTATAAGTTTTACAACTTCTACTTCAATTATTTTTATAAAGATTATTCTTTATGGGAATATTATTTAAATAATAATATTCAGATATTTTCTAATATATCGGGACTGATTTATTTCATTAAATCAGCATTACTCCAAACATTCTTAAAAATGTTTTCGAGTCTTCAAAATGATTTTAAAAGTTAGAGCAGATCCCAAAACTCATTTTTATAGTTAAGATCTTCCTTTCGAAGGGGATTTAAATACTCGCTCAAAACTTGAGGGATCCGGCTCAGTGGTGTATTTTACATTCGCAACGAGGTTGCTGTTTTGATAAATGAATTGATTACTTATCCAACGTTCGGGAAGTAAGTCTATCTATTGAGTCGGCATAAGCAACATGGGCTCAGTGGGCATCCATGAAAGTGTAAGTGGCTCAGTGGGTGTCTATCAAATGTGTAAGTGGCTGAGTGGCAGTCCAGCATAAGGTCCTATTGCGGCGGGTGATGACCAGTGGGGAATTCGTCCATCTACTAGTAGAAAAGGTTACTTATTGGTATCTTTGCCTGATCAGCAAGATATCAGGTTTATGCCAAGGTTTTCTCCTTTCCAAATTCATTGGATATTACAACTCTGTTTATAATTTTCATAACATAGGTTTTCAAGGAGTGTATGAAATGTATATATATATAGGTGTATATATATATCGGGACTTAATGAAGTATCTCGTAACTTCATTATTTATAATGATATTTCGAGGATTGAATCTATCCAAATCTTATCTTGTAGTCTCATCTATGTGATGAACTTTTGAAATGGATTATACCTTGAACGGTGGTAGTTCAAGTAGTATTCGGAAAAGATATAAGTATATTAGAGTACCTTGTAACTTCATCTTTTAAACTTATATCTAGTAAATGATTATCTTGTGCATGTCAAAGATTTTCAGAAAAACGTTGAGACAAGGTTAGATATATGAGATCACCTTGCAACGATATTTTTATACAGTTATAAACTGGAACTCTGTGTATATTATACATGTCAGAGGATTTCAAAGATTGTGAAAAGTATATATGTATATATATACTGAATATTTTGCGACTTGGTCGCGTTAAGATATCAGCTTGGTTCATTTCTTTTTGACCAAGACTTTCATGAGTACTATGAGGATGCTCACATATTGTAAATCATTATACATATTATTTTGGTGGGCTTGTTGCTCACCCTTGCTTTCTTCTTTCATCACACAACAATAGATAGACAAGATGAACAGGATCAAGCTCCCGATTCGTGAGCGGTTAGGAAACGTTCCGCAGTTTCCTGTAGGCGTTGATGCCGTTGTAGCTGAGGTAGAAATTACCAATAGGCTAGGCTTTCAACTTCTGATGTACCAGACTTATGTATCTATATGAATTGTAATAATGGCAAAGAAATGTAAATTTATTCAGAAACCCTTTTAAGGTGAAACGGTTTATAATTGTGGAATAAAATGACTTGTGTTATTTTTGGTATTCATCTCTGAGACTATAACTAATGGTGTCTGTGTGTGTATTGTGGGGTCACAGTACTTAGTAGTTGGTTGACTGTTAAAATTAAGTATTGATAAGGGAAATGGAACTCGTGATAACCCGAATCCCCGACCCCGGATTTGGGGGTGTTATATTATTCTTTAATAAAATAAAGAATATTATTTAGTAAATAAGTGGAGTCATAAGTCCTCAAATGAATATTCAAAATAATATTCATTAAATAGAATAAACAGAATCATAATTCCTCGAATGAATATTCAAGATAATATTTATTAAATAGAATAAACAGAGTCATAAGTCCTCGAATGAATATTCAAGATAATATTCATTAAATAAAATAAACAGAGTCATAAGTCCTCGAATGAATATTCAAGATAATATTCATTAAATAAGATAAACCGAGTCATAAGTCCTCGAATGAATATTCAAAGTAATATTCATTAATAAAAATAAAGTTATCGAATAAACCTTATTCGATTAATAGTTTTGAAAACTATATATACATATATATAATATACTCGGGAACATCGACTCCCGGTTTTAGAAGATGTTCGCCTTTGGGTCCCCTATACTAAGGGTATACGCAACTGGTGTTTATCTCTAGAATAGGTATTATGCAGTTTATAAGCAATTGAATCGACAATTAGATATCAAGATTACGCAATAGACATGCATATAAACCACATCAGCATGCTCCAATATATCTCAAGATTTGCTAATAACCATCATGCATCTATCACAAGATAATGCATATACATATATACATCACAACAACAGTATAACGGGTAGAAAACTTGCCTAAGTGACTGGGGGTGATAAAAGGCTTGGGACGAGTCTGGTAACCTATAAACAACCTGTAAGTTGGAATTAAACCAAAGTCGCTTATGAATATATACTTTAACCAATTAGACTCTAACGTTCGCTTTTGCGCTTAACGATTCGCTTAAGTCGCTCGAGTACCCTTGGCTCCACCATTTTTAATAAATTAACCATTAAGAGTTTTAAGGCGATTCTTTTGCAAGTACCCTACCAACTGTCTAACCCACTTTACATAATTGTTTCATAACCCAATTAGTCATTTAAGGGCCTTAACGAAGGTTTCAAAGTAAGGCGAGGGGTAATGGTTCGGTCGCGAAACGCCGTTACTTAAAACGGTCGTTTCTCCTAAACCGTACATCGGATTCAAGCGAACCACATACCAAAACGAAGCTCGTAACATGAACTATCTAATCATGGCAATGGTAAAAACCTAACAGTGAGTTTACAGGTCCTAATGTTAAGGACAAAAACAGTCTAATGTAAATCGGGCATTACGACAGCTATGTTTACGCGATTACCAAATTTTATACTACTCCAAATCAATCCACAATCAACCCACAATCATTATTACAACCAAACTCCATCCATACACTACTACAACAGCCCCAACATCTCAATATTTCCAATTTATACTACTTCTCAATCATGAACTAAGAGCTTACTTAAGTTCATTAATTAATAATCAAGATTTACAACTCCAAAAACATCACAAAACCAACCAATCTCTAAATACACAATAATCATGCCTCTCATGAACTATACTACTCGTAACAAGCTCTTAACATTCAATAATAATACTAGGTTAAGAGATTATATCTTCCTTGAGAGTAGGAGTAACTAATGAGCTTGAAACAACCTTGGAAAATCCTTACTAAAGCTTTATCTAAACAAAAACACAAGATCAATATCTATGTACAAGGAACCTTAGATAATTACCTCACTAATTAACAAGGCTTGGAACTTGAATTTGAATTTTTTCTTCTTTGAAAAAGAGATGAAGCCGAGAGCTTCTTGTTGGAAAGATGAAGTCACTTTGTGTTTTATGATTTGTTTTGCTTGGTTGTTTTGTTTTTGTTTTGCTTAATTACCTTTTAACCATGGTAAAATTTGTGTGGCTTGTAATCAACCAACAATTCCTTCCCTTTTGGTCATGCTTATGTCATCCTCGTATGTCATCTTCCCACACTTGTCCTCTTCTTGTTGGTGTGATGACATCATCATCACTAACCTCTTTGATTAACTCCTAATTACTTGACTAATGATCGCTGATCTGTTATACGGTTCGTTTAACTTTCATTTTCGTTTATCGTTTGAGGGATCATACCCGGGATCTTATTACTTGGGTTCCCTTAACCTTTCTCAATACATTATATTACTTTTATGATCCTCTCTTATAATCCTTGAATTTAAATCTTTTTTATCCTGTTACCTTATACTTAATTCTTTCGGCATCTGGTGGATTTCCGGGAAAAATCAAAGTGTTCGAATTTGGATTCTGACGATATTTACATACACTTATATACCATATAGAGTACTAATAGGATCTCAGAATAACAATAAAAGAACCTCTACAAAGTGTGGTATGAAAAGTTTCCATATTCAGCATAATCAGCAAAATCACTATTCATAAGGGTTACAAAAAGTCCAAAATTTTGGGGTTATTACAATGGTTATAATGGATGAGTTCACAAGATACACTTGGGTGTATTTCTTGCACAAGAAGAATTAAACTGCATCTATTCTAACTGATCATGTCAGACAGTTGGATAAATTGGTCAAAGACTCTGTTAAAATAATAAGAAGTGATAATGGCACTGAGTTCAAGAATTCAATCATGGAATAGTTCTGCAAAGAGCATGGAATAAAGCAGGAATTTTCTGCACCTGGAACTCCACAACAAAATGGAGTTGTAGAAAGAAAGAACAGGACTCTCATTGAAGCTGCACGAACTATACTTGTTGAAGCAAAGCTACCAACCTACTTTTGGGCTGAAGCTGTGCAGACTTCTTATTTTACACAGAATGCTACACTCATAAACAAGCATGGAAAAACACCATATGAGATGGTGAAGAAAAAGAAGTCGAATCTGAAATACTTTCATGTATCTGGATGCAAGTGTTTTGTTCTTAAGACTCATCCTGAACAGCTATCAAAATTTGATCTAAAAGCATATGATGGAATTTTTGTTGGATATCCACTTTCCACAAAAGCCTTCAGAGTCTACAACTTAAGAACAAGGGTTGTCATGGAATCTATCAATGTATCTTTTGATGATAAAAAGATTACTGTACTTGAAGTTTCAATGATCATATCAGCTAAGATTTGAAAATGAAGATTTAAATTCTGATTCTGTAAATTCTGATGACCTAAGTCCTGATCCTGTAAGTTCTGACGGGTAAAATTATGATGTTATTGAAACTGTAGTAACTACTTCAAGTGAAAATGCACCTGTTCAGGGGGAGCAAGATAATGATCCTACCACAACTCAAGACTCTCAAGAAGCATCAGAACCTGTCACTGGTTCTTCAAGTTCTGATTCATCAAGTTCTGATGAGCCAAATTCTGATAATTCCGGAAACTCTGATTCTTCAATTCCTGGAGGATCCAACTCAAATTCTAAAATTTCAGAGAGCATAACTTTAGGGGGAGCATCAAAAAATGCTGATGGAGACAGCATGGATCATGGGAGAGGATCCAGTTCTAGAGAACAACTTCCAGTTGCAAGGAAGTGGACTAAATCACACACACCTGACTTAATAATTGGAGATCCTGAAGCAGGTGTCATAACTAGAACAACAACATCAAATGAATGTCTCTATCATTCATTTCTATCTCAGACTGAACCAAAGAAAGTGGAAGAAGCTCTTCAAGATGCTGATTGGGTGCAAGCAATGCAGGAAGAGTTAAATGAATTTGAAAGAAATAAAGTCTGAACCCTAGTGCCAAGACTAAAGAACAGATCCATTATTGGCACAAAATGGGTGTTCAAAAACAAAACTGACAATGATGGCGTAATTATAAGAAACAAAGCAAGGCTGGTTGCTAAAGGTTACTCTCAATATGAGGGTATTGATTATGATGAAACATTTGCTCAAGTTGCTAGATTAGAAACCATAAGAATCTTTTTGGCTTATGCTGCTCATAAGAAGTTTAAAGTCTTTCAAATGGATGTGAAAAGTGCTTTTCTCAATGGAGAATTGGAAGAAGAGGTATATGTTGAACAACCTCCAGGATTTGTAGATCCAAAACTTCCTAATCATGTCTACAGACTTGACAAAGCACTTTATGGCCTTAAGCAAGCTCCAAGAGCATGGTATGAGACTTTAGCTCAATTCCTTCTGGAAAGTGGATTTACCAGAGGCACAATTGATAAAACATTGTTCTACCTCAACCATGGAAAGGACTTACTTTTGGTACGGATATATGTTGATGATATCATCTTTGGTTCTACAAATGCCAAACTTTGTGAAAGGTTTGCAAAGCTAATGCAGTCAAGATATCAAATGAGTATGATGGGAGAACTTAGCTATTTTCAGGTATTTTAAGTCAAGCAAAATGAAGAAGGTACTTTCATAAATCAATCCAAGTACACCAGAAATTTACTCAAGAAATTTGGAAAGCAAGACTGTTCAACTGCATCCACTCCCATGGCCACTGCAACCAAGTTAGATAAAGATACTGGAGCACCAGTAGATATTACTAACTACAGAGGTATGATTGGCTCTTTACTCTATTTAACTGCAAGTAGACCTGATATCATTTATGCTACCTGTCTTTGTGCAAGATTTCAGGCAGATCAAAGAGAACCAAATCTAATAGATATAAAAAGAATTTTCAAGTACCTCAAGGGTACAGCTGATCTAGGATTGTGGTATCCTAGAGAATCAAATTTTAAGCTAATAGGTTACTCAGATGCAGATTTTGCAAGATGCAAAATAGACAGGAAAAGCACTAGTGGAAGCTGCCAATTTCTTGGAGGCAGATTGGTTTCTTGGTTTAGCAAGAAACAGAAATCAATTTCCATATTAACTGCAGAAGCAGAATATATTGCTGCAGGAAGCTGTTATGCATAGATTCTTTAGAGGAGGAATCAGTTACTGGACTATGGGTTAGAATTTTCTAAAATACCTATTTACTGTGACAATCAAAGTGCTATTACTATGACAGGTAATCCAGTTCAACACTCAATGACAAAACACATCAGCATTAGGTACCATTTCATAAGGGAACATGTGATGGAAGGTACAGTGGAATTGCATTTTGTTCCAACAGATCAACAACTAGCAGATATCTTCACAAAACCACTATGTGAAGCTACTTTTACAAGACTGGTAAATGAACATGGAATGGTTTCATGTTTTTTCTCAAATTCTGCTTAGTTTTTGTTCTCATGCATCAGACTTTATGATCAGTGTTTATAGATTGTCTTATCTTCATGTAATCTGTGCTTAAACTCTAATATTTTAAATACTGATTGTTATCTGATGTGATTCTATATACTCTGATAGTGTTCTGAATATTTTGTGACTATTCACTCCAATGAGGATTAATTGTTAGATGTTGACTTAGTAGTCTTTAATAATTAGTTGTTTATGTGGAAATTCATTAACACAAGCAAATTCTGATTTTGAACTTAGTCAAATTTACTTTGTGTATCTTATTACTAAGTCACAAACTAGATTTTTGCTTCTTATCTGTCAAATTCTGATGTCAGTAAATCTTAAGGATGAACTACATGCTTAATAAGCCTCTCTTATCTGAAGAAAAGAAAAGAAAAGAAAATTGAAGTCAGGTACTCCTTTGAGATCTAGAGTAAATATGTGAAAGGGAAGACCTAGTGCATTGTTGGTACTAAGTTATATGAATTAGAAAAGCAAATAAAATTTTCCTGGTGACTTTTCACATTCTCTGATTACTGGAGAAATACTCTAATAATAGCATAAATTCTGATAGCAGTTGTGACTCATTTACACTGAGAAGCCACTGTAAAAAGAATGTCAAAAGATGCATAAAATGAGCACAAACAGTTGATGTGGACTCTTGCATAAATTTATTCTATAGTAGACTTCAAAATTAAAGACAGATTTTAAGCACTTTTCTTAGTTATGCCTTATTTCTAAAATATACTGAAGTCTATCAGACTTTAATCTTCATCTGATCATTTGCAAATGCACACACTCTTACTCCATATGAATGATGAAAATTACTGTGGTGATTAAGTTATTTCAGATAAACAGTTAAGTATTATTTGTATAAATTCTGAGGACAAGTTCTGATGAAAGTTTTGATGATTAAACTCTGAAGAAACCAGTCAGTATTTGTATGAAGAATCACAATAACAGACATTCACTTTTTGAGTGCAGAAACCATGTTCTGATGACCGTTAAATTCTGATAATAGTCAAGTTCTGATATAAATCCTGATGGAAACTCTGATGCTTACGTGGCATTATTTATTTACTTGACTTATTTGTGGTATTTACTGTAACGGTCATATTTATCAGAAAATAATTAGGTGAAATAAAATAGTGATAATCATTTGGTTTATGGGTTGCGTGTTTGTTTTGAAAAACAACATGTGAGCAATAATTACTGCACATTTCCCGTGCCCACTGACCACTATTTTGACTATTTACTGCGTGACAGGTGTCTAATGTCGGTTCTGCTTCAAAATTTAATCGTTGTAATTAGTGGGTGTATAAATAAGAGAGTTAAAAGATTTTATAATCTTTTACCTACTTTTCTTATTCTCTAATCTCTCTTATTCTATCTCACTCTCTAACATTCTCTAAAGCTATTTTCTTACATGCATTTTATCAAACACCTTGTGTACACACTATTCTCATTTGATTTTTTACCGAAATGGCACCAAAGGACATCATTTTTAATGGAGCCAAATTTGTCCCCAACAACTACATGGCTATTCTTAGCAAGGACGAAGCTCCATCAGATCTTCACTTCATTCAGGACTTTCTTGCTAACAGTGAGATTGGGTATGCATTGACCAAACCTCAATCACTCTCAAGAACACAGATATTGGAGTTTTAGAGGTCAGGAGTTTTTGATGATGGTGGTGAAGCTGGATCCCCAAGTATTATCTTTACAACAGGGGAAGATGAGCACCTGGTTACTTTGGCTACAGTTCGCCAAGCTTTACATCTGCCAGAAGATTGTACTTTTAATGCTCAGATTGAGGAGCCACTTCTACAAAGTATGATGGCCAATATTGGCTATTAGAAAGGTTTTTCCAAGCTGGGGCAACTGAAAAGGCAATACATAAGAAAGGAGTGGAGTTTCTTCTTTGACTGCATCACCAGAGCTTTTGCCAACAAATGCTCAAATTTTGATGCCATCCCTATCCTGAGTCAACAAATCAGGTATGCTCTCATTAATCAAACTCATTTTGATTATGCTAGTGATGTGTTAGGATTTATTTGGGATAGGATGCAAGAGGACAAAAATACTGTTTATTTTGCTAGATTTTGTCAACTCATTTACAGTTTTTGTTGCTCTGATAAGCCCCAGAATTTTAGTGAGTCAATTCTACCTTTTAAACTTGCTAAAAGGGCTTTTACTGACTTATTATCTACTGATAATAAGCAGAATGTACTAAGACCACTCCAAATTCCCATATCTGTTAAACAAATCTTAGTAAATTCTGACCCCAACAAATACAGAACCATATATCCTGATGTAACACCATCTCAACCTCCATCAGCACCTACAACCAATACACAACCAACTCAAACTTCTGAACCACAACCACAACCTACCATCATAACATATTTTCAACCAGCTCAATCATCTCAACCATCAGTACCTACCATCATAACCTCACCTCTCAAAACCAACCCAACCTCTGGTACTTCTCAAAAGGTGCCAGTTGTAAAGTCTAATAAATCCTCTAGGCCTAAAAGGACTATTTATGTGCCTAAATCTCCACCAATGAGAAGGAGAAGGATCATTCTGAGGGATGAATCTGATAATGAAGATGAACATATACAGGTTCCCACATCAGAACCTGTAGAGTTAGAAGCTGAAATGTTATTTTTCAGAAGGAGGGAGAAGCTGAAGAGGTAACCCCTTAGAAAAAGACTGAAGCTGAGGGTTCTAGTCTTCAGAAAAGAAAAAGGTTATCAAACTCTGATACAGATGATGCCTCTCCTCCATCAAGAAAATCAAGATCAAAGAAGAAGAGAGCAGGTGTGAAGATTACACAAGCTTAATATGAAGAAGCTGAGGAAGGGGATCAGGAATCTCTGATCTCACAAGAACCAATTATCATTGAAGCCTTTCCAGCACCTAAAGACACTGTTCATGACACAGCTACAGATAATGTTGAAGAACAAGACACAAGTCCTGAAATAGATATTCACAATTTGAATATACCTTATGTTCTCTATCTGGAAGCTCCAACTGCAGCTCAGCCATCTAATGTTACTTCTCCAATCCTACAAACTGAGATACCATCTACACCAATTCTGGATCTGGAAACTGAAGATCAGAATGAAGTTGTTTCAGAATCTCCTTCAGTTACACACACTCTTGTGTTATCAGAAGATGAGGAGATGTTATCAAGTTCTGGAGATAGTGCTCCAGTTAATGCTCCCATTCTTGGAAAGGAGGGACTGCTTACAAAGTTTGTTGAACAAGAAACTCATGTTCCTTGGGAAGAAACTCACAGAGGAGTTGAGTGGACCAAGAAGTGAAATGAATCTGATTTCATTCCAAGCTGACAGAGCATATTGCAAAAGCTGATGAGTTGTTGACAAACTCTGATTTTAAGCACCAACTCAAAGTCACAGCTCTAAGTACTAAAAACTTTCAAGATCAACACTCCATTACTCATGAAAAAGTTGACAAACTTCTGGAAAGAGCTGATAAGCTGGATATGGAGATCAAGCTAGACAAAAAGAGGTTTATCAGACCTATTCATGAGAAGTCAGCATCAATCATCTATACTAATACCACCTTTGACATTTAACAACAAAGTAAGTATCAGCATAAATCAGAAACTGAATCAAAACTACATTCACCATTATTCCAAAACAGATCAGTTGATAAATCATTTATTCTATGATTATCAAAAATAATATAATAATTTAGATTGGGATCATTCACCGACGGACGTACTATCACATGCTGATCAGCCCGTTTGATAGCACAATGTCATGATTCATAGAAACATGTCCCCAAAACACGAGTACTCAAATAAAAAGGCAATATATCTGCTTGTGGCACAAATTATGTCATAATATTTCATATGACACTTAAAAATAGCCATCAGCTGGACCGTCCGCCCCGATCACTTACGTATTGATCCAATCTTAAAACCTTTTATTGAAACGGGGTCATAATAATTGACACCCGAAATCATTCACTTGGGCAGGAATACTCGCAATCAAATCACTTTTCTCAAAATCCAAAACATTTATAAATCCAGTAATTTGATAAGTAAAATCACTTAGCTATTCTGAACATAGAATATTAGAAGAGTACTTGCATAAACAGAATCATTTAATTCAGCGATATGTAAAACATTTATCTATTCTGAACTGAGAATAAGGAAAACAATACTTGCATGATAAGATTCAAAATAAATATCACTTGAACAATAAGTAATGGTAGAGATACTTGCCTTTGGGTTTTTAGCAGTTAGTCACACTCGTATAAATGCAATTATCTCGGTCTGGCATCTCAAGGCATCACCGTCTTTTACTTTGCTAAATCTCTGATCTGCTGCCCATGCAGTGCTGCAACCCAATATTCCATATTATTCAACTCTAGTCTTCATCCATTCCATCTAGTCCTGATCGTCTTGAAAGACTTGTATCTATAATTAGAAAATAATATTTTAATCGTCTAAACGATAATTAGTCGATGAACTCCACGTCAACACCCTATTGTCTACCCTTACGAGAACCCGCACATAATTAAAACAGCAAAACACAGGACTTATGACCCACATACGCACATAATTCACATAGCATAAACACATAACTCACGTATCACATAATTGATATCACATATACCTCCGTTCGTCAAAACATTTTACTCAGTACGTTTAAAACTAAAATCGGGTCAAAAATATGACTTTTCAATCAATACGGGACTCAGAATCGATTTGCAAAACAAGCGACCTTTCGAAGCAAAAGGATTTGGGTCTTGAAAGTATTTTTATTGAAAGCGGAATATTTTTCTAAGTCTATACGCGTTCGTTTCGTATTAAACGGACGAACGGTTTATTTATTACGAATAAAATAAGAATTATATGGGAATAAATCAATTAATAATAACAATAATTGATTTATAGATACCAAAATATATTTTTTAAAAGCTTAAAAACAATTTTAGGATCTATTTGAATTAATTATAAATAATTGTATTTTATTTAACTATTTATAAATAAAATTAATTGATTAAATGAATTAACCAATTAATTAAACCAATAAATATTTAATTAAAATAAATTATAAATGATTAAAACAAATATGGATTTTTGAAAATAGTAAAAGAAGTAATTTGGAATTTAAAACAATTAAGAAAATAATTTTTAGAATTTAAAATAATAAGTAAATGATTTTTGGAAATAAAATAAATAATTTTTAGAAAAATAAAATGAATTTTGAATTGTTTTTATAAAAGAAAAGGCAGAAACAGATTCAGAGTTGGATTTTGTCTTCCCCATCGGATCAAACGGTGGATGGGGAGGAAGAACTTCGTCGGCGACACGATGAACAGCCTTCGGAATCTGGAGAAACCCAGAAACTGGCCGACGAGTTCCCGGTTCAGGCAGAGGTCATACCTTGCCAAATATCAAACTGTTTGATCCGATTTTCATTCCTAATCACATCACAATTCACCCAGAAACACGACCATACTATCTGCAATCATCAAGAACATCATAATAATCTCAAAATTTGATTTGAAAAATTCAAAAAAACTTATAACTCGGTTCTTAACTTACCGAACTAAAACTCTACAAATTTATATATAAAATGATTGCAAATGACATGTAGAAGCTAATTATCACATCAAAATCATTCAAATATTACTCAATCAAAAACCCCCAAATCGGGTATGAACCCTAAAATTTGAATTTACAAATTACTAATCGTTTACATGATTTGATGGTTGAAATAGGTAGAATAGATCAAGGGCTTCACAACGGTTACAAATACTTGTGATTTGAAGTTCAATATCACCTTCAAATTTGATTTTGATTTTCAGAACTCTTCAAGAACACCAAGAACAACTTTTTAGAGAATTTTCAGAAAATTAAACTTCAATTACTATGTGTTATTTAACTCTATTTTTGAAGTATAATTGTGACGGCCTCAACCCCGGGGTCAGGAGTTGACGTCATCAATAACAATATTAATAACATAATACATCCTACTCAACATTGTTATATAAACACAACCCCTTTTTCCAAGATCTTTTCCAGGTTTAAGTATGACTTAAGTTACAATCACCACAAAACCAACTTACTAAAGACAATCCAAACAATACTCTCTTTGTTCAGCAACTCAACAGACCTGCTTGGGTCCAACACAACTATCTCAGAGGAGCCTGACACAGAGGAACTGGAACTCTGCCCTGACTATCACGGGAGAATCCCCTAGGCATCTGCAATACATATATAAAACATTTGGCAAGGGTGAGCAATCAATTGCTCAGCAGTACCACTATATGAATAACAAATAAATATGATTTAAAGTAAAACAGTTATAGGAACAGAATTCATAACTTGTTAGAAACATGTAAAACATGTATAAACTAGATATCAAAACTAGCATGCTCTGTAAAACAACAACATCAGTAGTGTGTTGTGCATAAATACCAGAAAATAATTCTAGCATGCCATTTTCATTTCCAAATCCGCTATATCAACTACTCATGCCCTTACGGGAATCACACAAAACCGAATCAGATACGTAACGGATATGTGAAGATAGCTGATCAGGCTATCAACACCAGACGGCTCCAACTGCCATCTCATTTATGGCTCCAACTGCAAACTCATTTACCTGTTCCGGAATTCAGAGACTAGCTAGGTCTCTGACCTGCTGGACTAATCGGTTATACAGTGCGCGCAACCGAATTAGCCTCTTACGCCACCTCAATAGGCCTACTCTGGCCCCAACGTATCCCATATCTGATCGTTTTATCCAGTTTTCAAAAATCACTTTTACCTATCTCTTTTTCAAAAAATCAATTCTGTCACAGCACACTATTCAAATCCTCTTTTCATTTAAATCACGTTTAGAGATAGGTATTTTCAGAAGTTACTTTTCCCCAAAACATAATTTTAAACAACATTTCAAATACGGGGGATACGTAACTTATAACGTTTATGTTCCATTACGAAAGTAAAACATTTAGCTATTCATATGCACTGAACCATAAAAGAATGGTCAGGGGTACTTGCCTTGCAGAGCTTTACAACTAATACCGATTGACCTTGAGCCAACACGGACGCTCAGGCTTTACCGTCTAACCACTAGATTACCCTGGATTCGACTTCGACACTCAGGTCCTTCGATTGGAACTTGCTGAGCTCGTTGACTGTCCACTAGGCTATCTTTAGACCAACGCCAACTCTTGGGCCTTCTGACTAGAACCTACAAGGTCGAAACACCCTCGCAACATACTTCATATAATAATACACGTATCAATTAGGGTTCACATCTTCGAAAGTCAGTTCGGTGTTCATTTTCAGAAAATAGGTATATTTATCCTTTTATGAAATTAGGGTTATCGATTTTCGTAAAGTATTTCATCACAACATATAATCAGATTTCGTATAAGGTACGTACATATAACCGATCGACGTTCCGATAGTCATTGGGTACGGCCTCGTATTTCCGTAATTTAATTTTCCGGAAATCGGGCAGCACCTCCTTTATTTATCGGACAACCCGTCGAACATCCCCGACGTCCAAACAAACACAACTACATTCAATCGCAATCTAAACCCAACCACCGATTTCAGCCATCAATATCAGTCCCAAAATTCTAAATTATCAATTAAATACAACTACTAATTATTAGTCGTGTTTTATAATTTTAATCATATTTTGTATTTTAAATTGTAAGACTCAGAACAACGTCATCACAGTCCACCGTCGTCTCACCGAAGCTCATCGCCGACGGCGATAAAATTTACGGGTTCCCGTAAATTACCGGGCATCCTTCGTAAATTTCATCAATTAATTTATATAAGTCTCGCAATAAAATATTTATTTCACGAATCACCAATCACATAACTAATATCTTTCAGAAATTAAGTAATTTTATCGAAATAATGTAAATGAGTTACGCATAAACAACCACCGCAACCACCAGGGAGGTGTACCGCTACCAGCACGCGCAACACGCGTGGCAGCGGTGACAATTTACCGGAACAGGGAAGAAAACCACAGCAAAACGGCCAAAACCGAACAGCATAACAGAGAAACAGGGGACAATTACAGGATATACACATCAATCGTGTATATACATACGGACACGAACCACACGCCGCAACTATCACCTCGCCGGAAAAGCGAGGGAAGGCGGCGGCGGCGAAAGTAAGGGCAGAAGCGGCCGGAACAGGGGCACCAGAACAAGGACCAGGCGGCCAAAAGAAAGAAAGAGGAAAGAAAAAGACAGGCCAACAACACCCGGGACTTACCACTGTAGAGAGTAATTACAGAAAGAGGGGTGACAAAGGAGAGATTGAGAGAGTCGGGTAAAGCCCGGAAAAGAAAAGCAGCGGGTAGGGGGGGAATGGGTAGAATAGGAATTTTATATATATATATATATATATATATATATATATATAATCCCCGCAACTAATATACTATCTGACCCGTGTTTTAACTTTTTAACGAACAATTTACGGGTAATTAAAACCCGAACATAATAAAATATTTTATAAAATATCACAAATAATTAAAAGTTATTAATAATAGAATTTTCAAAATTTTAAAATAATTAATTTTTTTTTGAAACACAATAGATACTCATTTTTAACGAATAAACGAAACAACGCGCAGGTGATTTTTATCCCAAAAATTACCAAAATAAATTTTAAAATTCTCGGGATATTCCAAACTTGAATAAATATAAGTTTTATAATTTCTGAAACTTTTCTGGATTTAATATGGATTTTACAAATAAATACAATCAGAAAATCATTTAAGGGTAAATAATCAATAAAATATTGATTTCTCAATTTTAAAAACCCCTAAAAATAATTAGTAAAATTATGAAGCCATAAAATGATTTTAGGGATAACCCAAGTATTTATGGAAATAAATTCTGAATAAAATCACCTTTAAATACAAAAGTGACACAACACAGCTTCACAACGAATTATACAATTAATACACGAACACCAACGATCACGCATAATTAATTAAAATATTAACAAAAATAATATCCAGCTGACAGAACCCACAAACCTATTTTATTTATGTAATTATTTAATAATTACACATTTAAACAATATAAAAATATACGAGTCGTTACAATAATATATGAAATTGACCAGAAAAACACGCTCTACAACATGGAATCATCAAAACAATCAGATTCCCGGTTTTTATAAAATAGTTTTGTAATTATACGAAAAATAATTATTAAATCTATAAATCATTATAAAATCATATAACGGTCCGAAAATTACCAGAAAAATATCACTATTATCTATATTTTATTCTGGACATATAAAAATTAAAATACTCAAAATTTATCACATATAAACATCCAAACATCAATTTCAATTATCATATAATTCACTAAAACTCACATAAAAATCACATAAACAACTTCAAATAATAATAATTATAATATCTGAAAATATGGGATATTACACTATATGTAGCATAGTAAGGATTCTATGCAAATGGCATATTAGGAAATTGTGCATTTAAACTATGTGCAGGCATAATAGCATGGAATTCATTTATAATGTGGACATGTTGGAAAATGGGGGAGGTGCAGACATGTGGGTAAAAATAGCAGATTTGTAATTAACGGACAAATGATTAACCCCACCACACTTAACACAGATTTTTCTTGGTGCATATTTGTCAGTTGTGTAGTTGTTATGTTTGTTAATTCCTAGTTTCCCATTCCTGTTGTTCTTCCTTTTAGAATCTTCCTTGACCTCAATTTTCTCCAGTATGTCACTCAACTGCTTCATTGACAGATGCCCCACATTTACTCTTTCATTTTGCTCGGCTTGACTTGATTTTCCTGTAACAAAGTTCTTAAAAATTGATCCATATTTCTCTTTGAGTTTAGCTAGCTTGGCTTTGTTAACTAGCTTTTTCTCATTCGACGGATGTGGTTCTTTGTCTTTCGACGAATAATTCTTTTTGTCTTTCGACGGATAATCTTCATTATCCGTTGAATCCACATTCATTGAAAGTCCTTCAACCAAATCAGGATTCAGTGTCTCATTGCTCTTTTTCCAGGCTTCTTCACAGAATGACTCTATACCTTGAACTTTAGCAATTTGGGTATGAACATCTCTTGATGACTTCCAGGCCTTGATTACCTCTTGCTCTCATTCAAGCTGCTTTCTTAAAATCTCTTCTTTCTTGAAAGATTCTGTCAGTTCCTCTTTAGCAATTCTACACTATATCTTCAGTTTCTCAAACTCAACAAATTGATTTTCTAACACAATATTTCTTTCACTTAAAAATAAATTATTTTCCTTAATTTTTATGTTTTCTTTAGTGAGAGATTTAAGTGTAACACGCAAGTGATATAATTCTGTTGACATGTCATTTATGGCATCATTACACTCAGGCTTTAGAAAGGCGTGCTAGATTAGTAGTGATTACCTAATTGCTTGAAGAACTGATCTTTGCTTCATCTAATTTGGCCAAGCTAGATTGACATAGCTTGTTTCTCCATCTTCATCTACCCCATCAGCTACCCAGTCATTATCTTGAGTCAAGAAAGCTCTTTCCTTTTATTTGAGCAGTTCAAAATATTTCTTTTTGCAATCCATATGCTTAAACTTCTTTCTTTCAGAATCAGGCTTCCTGCATTCACTTGCAAAATGACCACTCAAGCCACATTTGAAACATTTGAATTTGGATTTATCCACCATGTTTCTATTTGGCTTGGCTGCTCCAAAATTCTTTTTGAATTTGAGCTTAGAAAATCTTTTTGATAGGAAAGCTAGATGTTCATCTATGTCCTCTATTTCATCCTAACTGAGATAATCTTCATGCTCAGCCACTAGCCCTTTTCTTTTGCCTTCACAAACCCTGGAGTTTGGTGCAAATTCCGTAGCTTCAACCTTCATCTCTTTCACTCTCTCTTATTTAGCCACCAAAGTTATAGATCATCCCTTCTTCCTTCCTTTCTCTCTGTTCATCTTGTTCCATCTCAAGCTCATAAGTTTTTAGAATACCATACAGTCTCTCTAAAGTAAATTCCTTGTAATCTTGAGAGTTTCTGGGAGAGACAGTCATAGGCTTCCACTCTTTTGGTAGAGATCTAAGGAATTCCAGGTTTGAATATTTTGTTTGATAGACTCTTCCATGCAGTTTTGTGCATTTAGTAGTTTTTGAAATCTAATAAAGATGTCACTCAAGGATTCACTGTCTTCCCAATGAAAGTGCTCATACTGTTGAATTCGTAGTTGCATCTTGTTTTCCCTCACTTGTTCAGTTCCGTCACATATGATTTGAATTGTATCTCAAATATCTTTAGCAGTTTTGCATTTGATGACATTGTCAAACATATCTACATCAAGACCATTGAACAGAATGTTCATAGCCTTCTTATCTTTGTGTACTTGCTCAATGTCTTCATCTGTCCATTCTGATTATGGCTTTTGGACACTTTGCTCATTGCCTATAGCACCTTCAGTATCTGTAGTAGCTCTTCGAGGAACATGAGGGCCTTTCTCAATGCAATCAACATATCTCTCGTCTTGAGAGAGAAGATACAGGTGCATTTTCACCTTTAAATGGTGATAGTTTTCTTTATCCAAGAACGGGATCTTCACTCAAACATCCTTTTTACTCATATTGTTAGTTGCTTTGATCTTTAAATTCTTAGTGTGTCAAGAGCTTGCTCTAATACCAATTGTTATTCCCGAACAATCTAAAAACTAGAATTATAGAAGGGGGTTGAATGTAATTCTTGGTTTCTTTTCGATTTTAAGAACTTCTTACACATATAAATATAACTATGTATGAATATGCTAAGTGTGGATAAGAAATATTCAAGTATTCAAACACAAAGTAAATAAACAAGGATGTTTAAAAACTTACTGGTGGATTGTTGTTTCCATCAGATATATATATAAATGTAGAAGATATTTGTGATGCAAAATGCATACAGATGCTTACAAGAGTTTTACAAACTTGAACTTGAGAGTGCTTAAAGATTTAGCTTACAAATGCTCTCTAGTTCTTGCTTGTTTTTTTCCTACTAATCGATACTTAATAACTCTTTCTACACTTGGTTTATATATCACCAAGTTACATACATTATAAGACAAAGCATAAGTCTATTATCTAAGTATAATCACGTGTTGCTTCATTTCTCTTTCCCATGCAATCCAGATAGATATAGCATCTTTGAACGTCCCTGTTTTGCATGAAAATGGAAATGCTTCTTTATCTTCATAATCCTGATTATAGGCTGCCACATTCCATTTGTGTACAATCAACCCATGTGACTGTCAAGTTGCTTTCAACTTCTATACAGATCTGATTGATCTTTTAGACTTCAACATTATCCGTTGAGTCTGTTATGAATTATCCGTTGAAGATGGCTTGAGTCATCTGTTGAGGGCTTTGCAGATTATCTGTTGATAGTGTTTCCTTAGCACTTGATACTCTTTTACTTATACAGAATTATAATGCATCATCTATTTAGAATTTGCAAGCCTATTCTGCATATCTAGCTAGTAGTCAACATGACTTGGAGTTTCTAACAACTTCTAAACTTCTAAGTTATAGTAGTGTAGAGGAATGTGCTACAGACTTATTTAAACATAAGCTACTCTATCACTTTGATGGTTACAAAATCATTTAGCTTCTCTACTTAAAGTGTTTTATAAAGTTATCATCAAGCCTACAACATATTCCTAACACTATATATATATACTCGATAACATCGCCTCCCGATTTAGAAAAATGTTCAACTTTGGGTCCCCTATACTAAGGGTATATGCAATTACTTCTTATCTCTAGCATAGGTATTATGCAGTTTATAAGAAACTGAATTAACAATAAATATTAAGATTTCAAAACAGGCTTGTATATATATATATATCAATATGCTTCTCAAAATATACATGTAACAATATATCGCATGATTTGTTAACAATATTTATGCACTTATCTCAAGATAATACATATACATATATAACATCACAACAACAGTTATACGGATAGAAAACTTTCCTGAGCGATCTAGGGTGGAAATGGGTCTGGGATGAGTCCGGTAACCTATAAAAAACACAAAATCCGGGATTAATCCCCGGTCGCTTAAGAAACTGGACTTTATTCATTCATACTCTAACGCTCGCTTCTACGCTTAAAGATTTACATAAGTCGCTCGCGTACCCTCGGCTCCACCATTATTATAAAGTGACTCTTTCGCGAGGACTTAACCAAATGTCTAATACACTTCACATAATTGTTTCATGATCTGATTAGTCTTTTAAGGGCCTTAAACATGGTCTCAAAGTTACGCAAGGGGTAAGGGTTCGTTCGCGAAACACCGTTACTTAAACCGGTCGTTTCTCCTAAACTATAAATCGGATCAAAGCGAACCACATATCAAAACGAATCTTAAAACATAAACTAGCTAATCATGGTAATGGTCAGTTCATAAAATTGGGTTCTCGGGTCCTAAAGTTAATTACAAAAACAGTTTCTAGGAAAACGGGCATTACGATGGCTATACTTTTAGCGATTCCAAATTTTTACCATACCAATTCACATCAAACCAGCCACCAATCATAAACAACTCAAGATCCATATCTATGCTACTGATTTTAGTCATAATAAGCTTAAGAATCTCTATCAAATCAATCATTATACCATCTTCTTAATCAACTAATCTACTTAACAATCAAAGCTCAAATCATGCTTAAACATTCAAATAACCACTTACCCAACCAACCCATCTTAAAACTAAAGGAAACAAACTTAGTACTAAAGGTTTAGAAGTTTTATAACTTTATTGGAGGGTGGAAATTCACTAGGGAGCCTTAAAAATCTTGATTTATCCTTATACAAGCTTGGATCTTACAAACAAACCAAGAAAATACAAGTTGATTTCTTGACAACACTATTCATCAAGAACTTTGATGAATTGATTAGCTTAGTAAACCTTGGAATCTTGGCATCAAACTCATAGCATATCTAAGTTATGAATTATAGAAGCTAAAAAAACAAACCTCTTAATTTTTGATGGAGTGGAGCTAGGGTTTTGAAAATTTCTTCCTCGCTTTTCTTGAAGAAGTCGAAGCAACAATGGTGGGGGAGAAGAAAATGCTTCTTGCTTTTTTCCTAGATAACTGTGTGGTGTTTTAGGCCTTGGTTAACCTTAACGTTGGTTTAATCAAGGTTAAAATACTTGGCCAAAAATCATTATTGCCAAGATATCTTCTTAACTCGCTTATATCATCTTGATGATCTCATTTCCATGCCACATATCATTATCTTATGGTTTGATGATGTCACCTTGTTACTAGTCCACTTGTTCAATCCCCCTGCTTCTTGTACAAGCTTGTCGCTTATTTATTTTACGATTCGCTTAACTCTTATTCTCGTTAATCGTTTGAAGGATCATATACGTGATCTTATTACTTGGGCTTCCTTGAACCTTTATTAATATTTTATATTCCTTTAATGATCCTCTATTAAAATCCTTGATTTTAATTCCTTTTTGATCTTGTTGCCTTGTACTTAATTCTTTCGGTATTCGATGGATTTTTCGGGAAAACCCAAAGTATTTGAATTCTGACGACCTTTACATACCCTCATTTACTTTATGGAATACTAATACAATATCAAAATTTTCAAAACAATACTTTGATATAGTGTGGTCTGATAATTTTCCTTAATCATCACAATCAGCAAAACGTTACTATTCATCACGATTTCAAAATTTTCCAAAAATTGGGGTTATTACACTTTTAGTCATATTACTGAGCTCAAGAAGAAAGAATTCAGGCATATCAAATAAACAACATATAGCTTCCCTCCCCGGATGAAAGTTCGTATGGCTAGTGATAACGACCGAACTTGTCACTGGAGTCTAACTCGTTTATGTGTGTTCAGAAGTTCTATCCTTGCGGAACTAAGGTTTCCCGTTCATCCTTTTATCCTAGAGCTGCTCTCAGAGATAAGAGCTCATCCTTGTCAACTCTATCCAAATGCATGGACTTTGATCATTGTGTTCATAGTGAGATGCCATCAATTGGGGATTCCCTTAAGCATCACCATCTTCAGGAGCATTTTCTTGTTCAAGAACTCTCCCTTGGTGAGGGATAGATGGGTTCAAATTAATCATAGACCCGGAGTAGACAATATTGTGAACTCACTTTCACTTTCAGATTCTTATCATAGCTGGAACAAGAAATTTTTCGTTCTTGAACTAGAAGACGATGAATGGGGAGATATTTTTGTGCCTGGCTTTGGCAATATAGTTGATCATCCCGATCATTTTGAAACTTACTATTCTCGAGTGTTATGCCCATAACGACTCGTATATTTTTGTATTATTTTAAGATGTAATTGTTGAATAATTAAATAAATAAAATATGTGTATCGATTATGTTAGTTGTGTGTTGCTTTATTATTAACTATATATGGTCTAGTGGTATTCGAGGATTATTCATATAATTAATTACTGAGCTGTACTGTTTTGTTTTCACTTTTAAAAGTGATTTATTGAAGATTTATTTTCATAAATATTTGAATTATCTCTAAAATTGTTTTTATGATTTTATAATTTCAATAATTATTTTTGGGATTTTATAAAATTGAGAAATCAATATCTCATTAATTATTTATCTTTAAATGATTTTCTGATTGCATTTATTTGTAAAATCCGTATTTAATTCCAGGATTCTTCAAAAATTATGAAATACATATTTTATGAAGTTTATAATGTTCTGAGAATTTTAAAATTATTTCTGAAATTTTTGGGATTAATTTCACCCGCGCGTTGATTCCTTTAATCGTAAATTGCGGGTAAAAAGTATGATTAAAAAATGAGTTGAAAATTATAAAAAAAATTATTTTATTAACTTTGAATTATTTATAAGATTTTAAAACTGTTTTGGTAATTTTTCCAGTTTGTTTTATTCACAACTCGATTCATTAAATTGCGAAGTGCAGAACGGTTTTGCGCTCGCAGTCAGTGGTGAGGACACGTGTCTGAGCCTTATGCAATCAGGGATATATGGCAGTTGCAGATTGAATAAAAAAATAAACAAACACAGAAACAAAATATATGCATCAATATCTCATCTCTCTCGGTTCCCATCTCTCTCTCTAATCTCTTTGATTTGTCCCTCTCTCGATTGTTCTCTTGTGTTTCTTCCCTCTCCCTTTCACTTTCTTTTCCCGGCGAGTTCTGCCGCCGCTGTTGTGCCTGTTCCGGTTGTTTCTCTTTCCGTTTTCTGGCCATAGTTCCTGGTTCGATTCTATTTTGCTGCTTAGCGTATATACATTTACATACATGTATGGTATATATGTATGTTCAGTAGTGATTTGTGCTTGGTCTGTGTTGATTCCGGTTGCCGCCGATTTATTTTCCGGCTAGGTGATCGGAAGCGTGTCTTGTGTGTGGCGTGTGTTTCTTGGTTGTGATACTTTGGTTTTCTTTATTTTTTTTCTGAAACTTGATGAACTGAAGTTGGTAAAATTCGATTGATTGTTTTGGGTTATTCGATTAACCTCTGGAAAAAATTGAAGTAAATTGAAGTTAGAGAATGTCCTGACATGATTAGCGGGGTCTCCAGTGCCGTCATAAGCTTTGATGCCGTCATCAGGATCTCCTAGGGGCAGAAGATCACTTGGATCAGCCCTTGGGACAACATCCCTTCTTTGCTGTGGACCATCCAGGTCTGTGATTGGAGGAGGGTTTCTCCTCCTCGGTGGTAGTGGGGGTCTGAGGGTCAAGTGCGCCTCCGGGTCGCGCTTCAGCCTTTGAATCTCAGCCTCGTGAGCCCTGATTCTCTCCTGCACTTCTTGGGGATTCGTCCCTCGGGTGCTTCTAGGACGCTGGTTACCAACATGCATCGGCTCTTTACCAGCACGCCTCCTTCTTGGAGCCACATCATCATCTGAAGAATCAGAGTGTCTCTCAGTGTAAGGGCCAGAGAATTCTTGATCCTCCGGGATATGAGCCAAACCACGTATATATTGGGACGTCTGCCCTTGTGCTTCACTCCGATTAGCATGTCCACTTCCTCCAACATCAAGGTATAGGGGCATCCCATATGGGGGGTTAGTGGTCACAACAGTAGAATACTCATACCCAACAGGTCGAGGATTTACTGGTGCATGTAGCTGCTGAAATTGTGAATTTGTCCCTTGAGGAGAAGGGTGATTCGTCCCTTGTAGAGCTGGGGGATTCGTCCCTTTTGGCCGAGGCTCGGTTGCCCCTATCAGGGTTCCTCCTTGGGTAGAGGCATAGGACGGGTGTGGGGGTATCTCCACCGTTGAAAAAATCGTTTGAGTTGTTCCAGCTGGTGTTCCTTCAGGGGCGCTGTTTTCACTCCGTGTTCTCGCCATGGTTGTTGTTATGCTTTCCCACAGATGGCACCAAATGTTATGGATAAAAACTTAAGGTATTAATTACTGTATTTACTACTAGGGTTCGTGAGCTTCGAGGCTCGATTTGATTGCTCTCGTGTTTCGTGACTATCTGCCTTAACAAGATGCCTACGTACATTGCTGCGTGCCAAGGATCAAGTCAAAAAATGTAGTTCTGATTGTGGGGTGAGGCCCTTTATATAGATGTTGGGAGTCCTCGAATTAGACTAGAGTTAGGAGACTTGATGGGTAAGTCTCAGAATTAGAATGGACTTTGGAGTCCTAGGAAGTAGGAAACTGATTCCTTATCCTATGAGATTTCTTGGAGGTCAATCTCCAAGGAATTGCGTCCTTATCCAGACTTTTTTATCAGCTGATTTATCCCTTATTAATTAATTAAGAAATTAATTAATATTCAGGGTTTTGGGCCCTTTCTAATGGACTTTAGTGTTAACCCAATTCTAGTATAGTTAATGCGATATTAATTACACAATCAGGATTTATTTTAATCCTTATTATATATATATTATTTATATAAGTGTATCCATATTCAACATTTAAAAACAATTGTATGTACAATTTAATTTTTTAACTAAAATATATATATTAAAAATGTATGAAACATACTTTTCAAATTAAAAAATTGTTTAATAAATAATGTAATGATCCGTTTATATATTATGCCTAGTTCTATATCTCAAATTCAATTGTTTAAAATTGACTCTACAAAAATTGTAGTAATTATGCTTAAAGTTAATTGTCGTTATTTACGACACTCACATATTATGTGTATAATAAAAAACATAAGTAACAATGTGATTTAGTGACAAGAAGATGTACATTTAAAGACTCGAGTTCAATTTCCCTAAATAACATTTTTTATATAAATATTAAGTACAAGGGTAAGTTAGCCATTTCTCCGAGAATAAAAAATCTCACTAATTTTATCCCATTGTTCTCCTATTATATATAGACTAGCATAATAACTCGTGCGAGGCACTGGTCATTATCTAACAATTTTTCCTGATATTTTCTCAATCTCATTCCCTATATTTTCACAATTCTCCTCTCTCTCTCTCTCTCTCTCTCTCTCTCTCCCTCCTGCTCTCTCTCTCTCTCCCTCCCTCCCTCTCTCTTTCTCTCTCTCAAATCTCTTTTATCATCTTATTTCTTTCTCTCGACTCTCTCAAAACACAACCACCCACATATATTTTTATGATATTACATTGCTTTCTTTATTGATTATATGAGTTTTTTATATCAGACATAACTGATGATTACAGAAGCGTTGTTGTATAGCCCAGTTGACATAGTTTCTTGTTTTTCACATCAGTTTCTAAATGATATTTTAGTATGTCTAATATATCAATTATTTATCTAGAAATAATGTATTACACTGTCTTTAACATTGGTCCAAAACTGATGTTCGCATTGGTCCAAAACTGATGTGAAAAATATACACTTTTTATTACGCCCAGGTGGGCATAGATTTTGAACATTTTAGACAATAGTTCTGAGTCATTGTCTATTGACCTTTTACTTATAGTGTTGTTAAAAATAAAGTGTATATTCCCTAATAATTTAAAAATATTATACGAAATATGTTAATGAAAGCAATTCATTCTTAGTCATTGTCTAGCCTGATGAGTGATTGTATAAGATGCATGTTACAATTTTCTTTTTCTAGGTTTTGACGATTCCGACGATGATAAATTTTTCTTGGCCAGAAACCGATGTCTGTACTTAAATTCACTTCGATTATCACTTAAATTAGGATATCTATGCTATAATTCTTATAAAATATGTTCGATGTAATTAATTTCATAAACAAATTACTTGCTATATATTCTAGAAATATATGACACACTAAATGATTTTCGACATACATATCATTTCTTTCTTTGAAAGTGATGTATAACATGATGTATTACATCAAATAATTTCCTAGAACTGCTGTTATTAGCTCTTAGACATCAATTTTCTAGAAAATTAATTTATGTCTGTGGTCATCTTATACTTCATCATGTACTAATGTCTATTGAACTTATAAACCTCGATTTTTTAAACATCGGTTTTTTAACTGAGTTTTACTTTTTTATTAGATATCACTTTTGCCGACATCGGGTTTTATTCTCCTCGACGATATTTTCCAGTTCTCACCTATCTTTCTCTGTCTCTCAAATATATTTTATCATCTTCTTTATTTCCCTCGACTCTCTCAAAACACAAACACACTCACATATATTTAATGATATTATATGTTTTATGTATTGATAGTCTGAGTTTTTTACATTAGACCATAATCCATGTCTTTGTGTGTATAACACATCTTTTCTATTTACGAAAATGTTGTTGTATAGGCCAATTGACATATTTTTTTACTTTTCGCATCGATCACTAAATGATGTCTTAGTATGTCTAATACATCGGTTATTTATCTAGGAGCGATGTATTACATTGTCTTTCACATCGGTCCAAAATCAATGTGAAAAACATTAACTTTTTACTACATCCACTAATACATCAGTTTTAAACATTTTAGACATCAATTCTGATCATTTGTCTATTGGCATTTTTTTTGTACTGTTGTTAAAAAATAAAGTGTATAGTCTCTTATAATTTAAATAAAGTATACGAAATATGTCAGTGAAAATAACATATTATCAAGCATTGTCTATCCAGTTGAGTGATGGTATATGTTAGGAATATATGTGCATTAGTTTGATGATATGTTTAACAAAACACTTAAGTAGAAATTTAGTGTCTGTAGCCTCAACGGATAAGACCACTTTGGCTATCCGTTGATGGTGTAGCTTTACTTAGAAATAAGTCTAGTATTGTAGCATATTTCAGTCTCTGTATTTAAAATGTAATTCTTAGAAGTTGAGAGAAACTATGAGTCATGTTGACTACTAGATGATATGCAGATAGGAAGGCCAATTGTAAATATTTCATGCCTTGTAATTTTGTATAAATGAAGTGGTATCAACGGATGACTTAAAGACCTTCAACGGATGAGAAGCTAAGCTTCAACGGATGTCTCTAAAAGCTTCAACGGATAACATCCTTCAACGGATGAGAGCATCAACGGATGAAAGCTTCAACGGATAACATCCTTCAACGGATGAAGTCATCAACGGATGAAAGCTTCAACGGATGTTCTGCTAATTAGCCGTTGATAAGTGGTAGTTGTACCTACAAACAGAGGCACATGGGTTGACAGAGAAAAGTGAGATGTGGTAGCCGTATTTCAGGATCAACAGAAAAAGCAGCCGTTCTTCTTTAGTACAAAGATGCAATAGTCAACAAAGTACTTGAGTGAACAGGAAAAGAAGCAAGTGAAGAACTTATTTTACTATTGTAATTTTATATTGTTTTTCACTTGTACACTTGGTAATATATAAACCAAGAAGAAGCTAGTAATTAAAGAGATTTTTCCAGAGCTGTTAAGAAATATCTTGAGAGAAAATTCATCTAGTTTGTACTAGGATGCAGCTGTGATCAACATTGTTGAACACAGATTTTCTAATATACCATCTCTGGTGGAACAACAAATCCACCAGAAAAGTTTTTAAAGTTTGTTGTGTTCTTTACATTTTGTGTTTGAATATATATCTGTCTGCATTAGCTCAAAGCAATTCATACACTTGTTCATCTAGAACACACTGCTTTAATAAACTTCTCAAAACCTGAAAAAGTTTTGAGATTTACATTCAACCCCCCTTCTGTAAATCTCATTGTTAGTCCTCTAGGAATAACAATTGGTATCAGAGCAAGCTCTTGACACACAAAGAGTTTAAAGATCTTGGAATCTAACAAAGATGAGTAAGAAGGATATTGGAGTAAAGATCCCAGTTCTTGACAAAGACAGTTATCACCACTGGAAGGTGAAAATGCACCTTCATCTACTCTCCCAAGATGAAGGTTATGTAAACTGCATTGAGAATGGTCCTCACACTCCCCATAAAGTAGCCACAGTTGCTACGGCCACAATTGCTGTTGGTCAATCCATTCCAAATCCTAGAGCAGAATGGACAATGGAAGACACAGAAGAAGTCCACAAGGATAAGAAGGCTATGAACATTTTGTTTAATGGTCTTGATAAGGATATGTTTGATAATGTGATAAATTGTTCAACTGCCAAAGAGGTTTGGGACACAGTTCAGCTGCTGTGTGAAGGTACAGAACAAGTAAAAGAGAACAAAATGCAGCTTCTCATTCAACAGTATGAGTACTTTCATTTTGAAGAGAATGAATCTTTAAATGACACATTCAATAGATTCCAAAAGCTGTTGAATGGACTGAAGCTGTATGGTAGAGTGTACCAGGTGAAGGATTCAAATCTTAAATTTTTGAGATCCTTACCAAAGGAATGGAAACCCATGACTGTTTCCTTAAGAAACTCTCAGGATTATAAGGACTTTACTCTTGAAAGATTATATGGAATCTTGAAGACTTATGAACTAGAGTTGGAACAGGATGAGGTATTGGAGAGGGGGAGAAAGAAAGGAGGTTCAGTTGCATTGGTAGCTGAAAATGAGAAAGCATGCAGAAAAGAAACTGTGAGATCTACATCAAGCTCCAAAGATGGTGTAAGAAATCCAGAATCAGACAAGGGTAAAGAGCAAGTTGCTGAAAATGAAGACAACTCCAGTCAAGATGACTCTGATGGTATTGATGAGCATCTTGTATTTCTGTCCAGGAGATTTGCAAAGATGAAGTTCAGGAAAAACACTAGAGCCACTAAACCCTATAAGAACATGGTGGACAAATCCAAGTTCAAGTGTTTTAATTGTGGTATAAGTGGACACTTTGCAAGTGAGTGCAGAAAGCCAACCTCTGAAAAGAAGAAATTTGAACAAGTAGATTACAAAAAGAAATATTTTGATCTGCTCAAACAGAAGGAAAGGGCTTTCATTACTCAAGAAAAGGACTGGGCAGCTGATGGAGATGAAGAGGATGAAGATGTGGATTATGTCAACCTTGCTCTCATGGCTGATTCTGAAGAAAACGAAGTTAGTTCATCAAGCAATCAGGTAATCACTACTGATTTAACACAGCTTACTAAAGAAGAGTGCAATGATGCTTTCAATGACATGTCTACTGAATTGTATCATTTGCGTGTGTCTCTTAAATCCCTTGCTAAAGAAAATAGTAGGATCAAAGAGAACAATCTGTTTTTAAGCAATAGAAATACTGTGTTAGAAAATAAGTTGATTGACCTAGAGAAAACCAAATTGCATTGTATATCTGTTGAGAATGAACTAGCTGAATCTGTTAAGAAAGTAGAAATACTTTCCAATCAATTAGAGAAAGAGCAAGAGGTGATTAAAGCCTGGAAAACATCTAGGGATGTAAGTGCTCAAATTGCCAAAGTCCAAGGAATTGAATCATTCTGTGAAACTGCCTGGGATAAAAATAAAAAGAAACTGGAATTAATTGATGGACTGTCAACGGATGTGGAATCAACGGATGATGAAAGTTATCCGTTGAAGGAAGAAAAGGAACATCCGTTGAAGGTTCCTCAATTAAAACAGGCAGATGTTTCTAAAAGAGAAAATCTAAAGAAACTCAATAAAAAGTTTGGTTCAACTTCAAAGAACTTTGTCAAAGAAGAAGCAAGCACATCCAAAGATGTCAGAAAGGTGAATGTAGGGCACATGACCTTAGAACAGTTAAACAATAGGCTCAAGATGGTTGAGGATAAAAAGGAATCCAAAAGGAAATCCAACAGAAATGGGAAGGTAGGAGTTAACAAACATAACAATTACACACCTGATAAGTATGCTCCTAGAAAAAGCTGTGTGCATTGTAGTAGTGTTAATCATCTATCTGCTAATTGTAAATCTATTAAGAAATCTCCCATAACTGTACCCTCTTCCATGCCTAACATGTCTGTATCACCTCTACATGCTATGCCTGTTATGTCTCAACAAAATCCTTATGCACATTTTGCAAACATGCCATATTTTAACAATCCTTATCTTGCTGCATTCAGTATGCCTCAAATGCCATACAATATGCCAATGTGGAATAACATGTATGCACAATCCATGCCTAATAATTCTATAAATGTGCTGGATAATGTTGTGACTAACCCTACACCTCAACCAACCACATCTAAGACCAAGGTTGACTCAAACTCACCTAAGTCTAAAGATGCAGGAGGAATGAAGTCTAGGAGAAAGGCTAACAAGAATGGACCCAAGGAAACTTGGGTACCAAAATCAAATTGATTGATTTTGTGGTGTGCAGGAAAATAGAAGAAATCTATGGTACTTGGACAGTGGCTGTTCAAGACACATGACTGGAGATTTCTCCCTGCTCACAGAGTTTAAAGAGAGAGCTGGCCCCAGCATAACCTTTGGAGATGACAGCAAAGGGTTTACTATGGGATATGGCTTGATTTCAACAAGGAATGTCATCATTGAAGAAGTTGCATTAGTTGATGGTCTCAAGCACAACTTACTGAGCATCAGTCAACTATGTGATAGAGGGAATACAGTTTCCTTCAATTCTGAAGCCTGTGTTGTCACTAGTAAGAAAGACAACAAAGTGGTTCTAACTGGAGTTAGAAAAGGAAATGTGTACTTAGCTGACTTCAACTCTACAGATGCAGAATCTATTACTTGTCTCTTCAGCAAAGCAAGTTCAGTTGAGAGTTGGCTATGGCACAAGAAGCTATCCCATTTGAATTTCAAGACAATGAATGATCTAGTCAAAAAGGACTTAGTAAGAGGAATACCTCTTGTTGAATTCTCAAGGGATGGTCTGTGTGATGCTTGTCAGAAAGGCAAACAAAGGAAAGCATCATTTCAGAAGAAGCTTGAAACAACAATTGATGAACCATTACAGCTGCTACATATGGATTTGTTTGGACCAGTCAATGTATTGTCAATAGCAAGAAAAAGATATTGCTTAGTGATTGTAGATGATTTCTCAAAGTTCTCATGGGTCTGTTTTCTTGGATCAAAGGATGAAGCAAGTGAAATCATTATCAATCACATCAGGCAAGTCAACAATCATCCTGACTTGAAGGTAAGAAATATCAGGAGTGACAATGGAACTGAGTTCAAGAATTTGACATTAAGGCTGTTCTGTGAAGAAAATGGAATCATGCATGAGTTCTCAGCTCCAAGAACACCTCAGCAAAATGGGGTAGTTGAAAGAAAGAACAGATCTTTAATTGAGGCTGCCAGAACAATGCTTGAAGAATCAAAGTTACCAACATATTTTTGGGCTGAAGCTGTTAATTGTGCCTGTTTCACTCAAAATATTTCTTTGATCAATCAAGCTAAAGGCATGACTCCTTATCAGTTGTTCAAGAAAAGAAAACCAACTCTAAACTTTCTTCATGTCTTTGGATGTAAATGTTTTATACTGAGGAATCAATCTGACCATAAAGGGAAGTTTGATGCAAAGGCTGATGAAGGAATATTTGTTGGTTATTCAGCTGGAAAATCTTATAGGGTCTACAATCTAAGAACCAACATTGTTATGGAATCTGTGCATGTTGTGTTTGATGATAAAAAGATTGATGGACTAACAGATGAGGAACATTATGAGAGACTCAAATTTGACAATATTGAAATATATTGTGATGATAGTGAAGAAGAGATTGATGGAGACGACACTTCAAAAGGAATACAAAATTTGCTCCTGGATAATGCACAAAATTCAGCATCCGTTGAAAGACATTGTGCATCATCCGTTGAAGTACTTAATGAAGCATCCGTTGATCATAGCTCATCAACTGATAATCAATTTACATCATTAATTGATGGAACTCCAAGTTCCCTGCAAAGGACCAACAACTCAGGGGGAGTTTCAACTAATCAAAACTCTATCTCACATCATGACAATACTGAGATCACCTCATCTAGAGCTCATCTTCCACCTCAAAGGAAATGGACCAAGAATCATCCATTTGAACTGATCATTGGTGATGCATCATCTAAAGTGCAAACAAGAAGAGCTACTCAAGATGAATGTCTGTATAGTAGTTTTCTATCTCAGGAGGAACCTAAGAAAGTGGAAGAAGCCTTATTGGATCCAGATTGGATATTAGCTATGCAGGAAGAGCTAAACCAATTTGAGAGAAACCAAGTTTGGAAGCTGGTACCCAAACCAAAGAACAAGAGTCCTATTGATACAAAATGGGTATTCAGAAATAAGATGGATGAAAATGGCATTATCATAAGGAATAAAGCCAGATTGGTTGCTAAAGGCTATTCTCAGCAAGAGGGAATAGATTTTGATGAGACATATGCTCCTGTTGCAAGACTTGAAGCTATCAGAATCTTTCTAGCCTATGCAGCCCATGCCAATTTCAAAGTCTATCAAATGGATGTCAAGAGTGCATTTCTAAATGGGAAATTAGAGGAAGAAGTCTATGTAAGTCAACCTCCAGGATTTGAAGATCCAAATTTTCCAGACTATGTGTATTATCTGTTGAAAGCACTCTATGGACTGAAGCAAGCACCTAGAGCCTGGTATGAAACATTATTAAAATTTCTTTTGGAGAATCACTTCACTAGAGGTACTGTTGATAAAACTCTCTTCTTTAGAAATGTTAATGGCTCTAGTATACTTGTTCAAATTTATGTAGATGACATAATATTTGGTTCTAAAGATAATAAACTTTGTAAAAAGTTTGCTAAGCTAATGCAAAGTAATTATGAAATGAGCCTAATGGGAGAACTGGCCTATTTTCTTGGTTTACAAATTAAACAAGTTAGTAATGGAATTTTCATTAGTCAAACTAAATATATTCATGATCTTTTAAAGAAGTTTGACTTAATGGAATGTTCATCTGCAAAAACTCCCATGGCCACTGCCACCAAACTTGAATTAAATAAGACTGAAAGGTCTGTGGACATTACAAGTTATAGAGGCATGGTTGGTTCACTTTTATATTTAACTGCTAGCAGACCAGATATAATGTTTGCTACATGTCTGTGTGCTAGATTTCAAGCTGATCCTAGGGAGTCTCACTTAATTGCTATCAAGAGAATTTTCAGATATCTCAAGGGTACACCAAATTTAGGAATTTGGTATCCTAGAGAATCTGGCTTTGATCTAATTGGTTATTCAGATGCAGACTATGCAGGTTGCAAAATAGACAGGAAAAGTACAACAGGCTCCTGCCAATTCCTGGGAAACAAGCTTGTATCATGGTTTAGCAAAAAGCAAAATTCAGTCTCTACTTCTACAGCTGAGGCTGAATACATTGCTGCTGGAAGTTGCTGTTCTCAAATGTTATGGATGAGGAATCAACTCCTTGATTATGGACTTCATGTTGATAGAATACCTATCTTTTGTGACAACACAAGTGCCATAGCCATAACAGAGAATCCTGTGCAGCACTCAAGGACCAAGCACATTGATATTAAGTACCACTTCATCAGGGAGCATGTCATGAATGGTACAGTGGAACTACATTTTGTTCCAAGTGAACAACAAATTGCTGACATATTTACCAAGCCGCTTGATGAATCAACATTCACAAGATTGGTAAGTGAGCTAGGTATGCTTAATTACTCTTAAAATTCATGTCTTCTTTGCAATTTGATGTGAAGCCTGAAGTATATTAGTTGCTAGAACAAATTTGACTTTTAACAAAGTTTATTCCATCAACGGATGTTCCCTATCCGTTGAAAGTCAAAATTGCTCTATCAACGGATATTCATTATCCGTTGAAAGACAAGTATATTTCTGGAACTTTTATCCGTCAACGGATAAAACTGAAGTACCTTTCAACGGATGACAATTTACATTATCCGTTGAAATGTCACATCAGACGTTTGAGGTGTTTCACAGCCGTTGATTCTATTTTCTTAACCGTTGATACCATACATACATCTGTATGTATTGGTTTTAAAGGTAGTTATTAGAATACTTACAGTTTATTCTTAAACGGCTGAAATTCACTAACACCTATTTATTGATTAATCCTTTATTTATTTCTTTTTCTTTGAAAGCATATAAGCCCTTCTGATTGTTCATTATTACTTTACGCTTTCTTAGAATTTCAAGCATTTACCATTTTCTCTCTGCAAAACCTTCAAGTTATTCTCTGCAATTTCTACTCACAACAATGGCACCAGTCGTGAAGATTATGTCTCAATCTGGGTTCATCTACGAGAAGAACAATTTCATAGCTCTGGTAGAAAAGAATGAAGCCCACTCAGATTATCACAAAATGATGGACTTCATCAAAAACTGTAAACTTAGCTATGCAATGCTGGAAGCCCCAACGATTTTCTGTGAAGTAGTTGAGGAGATTTGGACAACTGCTGAGTTCAACTCCATGGATATGACTATCTCCTTCACTCTCAAAGGTAAAAATCACTGTATTAACTGTGATGACTTACAAGCATGTTTTAAATTACCTGAGAATAATGCCATGACACCACACACTGATAATGATGTATCCAGCATGTTAGATTCCATAGGTTACTCTCTTAACTCTGCTAATTTAGGGGGTATTAGACGAAAAGGCCTTAGGAAAGAATGGAGTTTTCTTGGGGATGCCTTCATAAAGGTTTTCTCTGGGAAAATTAGTAATTTTGATGCCATAACTTCATCTCTTGTTAATATGTTCTATATGCTTGTTTCTGATAGGTACTTTAACTTTAGCAACTATGTGATGCTAGAATTAGGTACTAGATTAGGTAACAAAGCTAATAGACCTAATAACATCTATTATGCTAGATTATTTATGTTATTGGCTAACCATGTTGCTGAAAATTTAGTCATTATCAATGAGAATAATAAACTCAAGTGCTGGGCACAAGAGAAAAGAGTTCTTGCAGACTTATTGAGAATGGATCTCAACAGCAGTGTGCAATTGGTATATTTACCAATCATGAATGCACCCCAGGTAGGTGAGGTAATTGCTTCTACAACTCCTACTTCTTCCAACCCCTCTATTTCTTTATCTTCTAGTGTGGCCATGAAATCTGTGTCAATGCCCCAACAGATTTCTACCAAGGTCACCAAATCTAAACTTTCAAAATCCAAGACAAAGAAAACCACCTCTGTTGTTTCTCAAAAGACAACAGTTGTAACAACAACCATTAACCCTGAGGGAAGTGAACAGGGTGTGAGTGGTGAGGGGAGGGGTGAACATCAAAGAAACCCCCAGGATAAGGAAGGAGAGTTGAGTGCTTCCCAAGCTAGCCAAGCCCCAGTTTCTCAAAAAGCTGTGGTGGTTGAAAAGGTTTCTAGCACATCCCTAGTAGCATCCTCCCAAAAGGATGTTACTATTGAAAAGAGTTCCCAACCAGGAACACAGAACAAAAGAGGGAGGGACACTAAAGCCAAACACTCACCTACAAAAGCTTTTATTAGAAGGAAGAAGGCTAGAACCCAATCTTCTACACAGGGTGCACACACTGCACAGATACATCCATCTGTCTCTGTGCCTTCTCAAACTCAGTTTGATGTGACTCCAATAAATGTGGAGTCACAGCCCCATTCTCTCACAATAACTACACATCAATCACCAAATACTTCTTCACCATCTCTGGATGTGGATATGTTATTCCCATCAATTCCTGATTCTCCCTCTTTACAACTCAGGGAGGAGCCCCACTCAAATACAGGTGATCATCATCTTTTAGATGATTTGTTGGATCACCCGCAAATTCTTTCAGATATAATTGAAGGATCTGTATCAACACATATCAAATCAATCTATACAGATTCAACAGTTATATCACTTTCAATTTCATCTTCTTTTCCTTCTTCAACGGATATCACTCATCCGTTGACAAGTGGTTGCTCTTCAACGGATAAGCTTAACAGCAGTTATCCGTTGATAACAACAGTTTCAACTTCAACGGATATTCCACATCCGTTGATAGTCTCTACACAAATAACTGAAATGATTCCAAGTGTAGAAGACATGAATACTGTGCAATCACTTTTAGGATTGAGGGCAGGGAGTGAAAATTTGAGTGAGAGGCTGGGTTGCTCCCAGGCAAAAGGAGAGATTGAGAGCACAAAAATGCATGCTATTTCTTCCAGCATTGCAAAAGTCAGTGAGTGGAGTACCACCTTAGAAGGTGAAGGTGAGGGAGTGAGATGTGTGAGCCAGGGGGAGCCCCTGATGCAAGAACATAGAGAAAAAGAGAGAAAAGCAGGTACAGTTGATACAAGGGTGGAACCAGCCATTGCTCATGAGTCAATGATTGTGGATGATGCTGAAAAGGAAAGACAATTTCAGCAACATTACAAAGCTGTAATTGATAACATTTCCTTGGATGCTGACACTTTTACTCATCCTGTGACAGCCTATCAAATGTTGGCTGCTCAGGGCAATGAGGAGGCAGAAAGGACACTACATCTAGTGCACTCAACAGAATCTCTTCAAAGGGATAAAGCTGCTATTCACAGGATGCCTTCTACAGCTGGTGAGCCATCTGAGGAATTTGGAGTAAATTCTGATGATGATGACTCTATTTCTTCTGATGGAAGCATGAACATAGGGGGAGATGAAGACCCTAGTTCCATTCCTAATCTACCTGAATGGGCCTTGACTAAGGAGCATAGAACAGGTGAATTCAATGTCCACTTGGTCAAACAAATCATCACTATTCAAAAGGCCATTCAGAACACTTCAAATGCAAATATCAAGGCTATCCTCCAAGCTCACCTGGACTCACTGCATCTCATAAAGTTGCAGAAAGTAAAGCAAAATATGAGTCTGGATGATCTCAGGAAAGATATTGCTGACTTGAAATCCTTCACTTCAGAAAAATTGGATTCAGTCATGCCCTATGGTACTTTGCAGGACTTGGTTTCGAGATTGAAAAAGGAATCAGTTACTGAACAAAGGCTGGCCAAGTTGGAAGACAGAGTTCAAGGAATTGAAGATTTTGTGGCCACCCTTCTTCTCAACCAACAATCTCAAACCAATCTCCTAATGCAGCTGGCAAAAGCACAAGGCTTGACCCCTCTCCTTGATGATAACAAAAAGGGGGAGAATAAAAGGGAAGGGGAAGGAGAGCCCTCTACAAAGATTCAGATATCTAAAGTGCTAGTTCCTGCCATCACTACCTCTCCAATCATTCAAATCAAGGGAAAACCTGATGGAATTGATTTGATTCAGCTAGCAGCAGCTGAAATACAAATGAAAGAACAATGGAGGAGAATTGATGAAAGGTTGCAATTGGTGTTTGGTTCTACACAAAATAAATCAACATCTGTGAAATTTAGCACAAAGATTGAACCAATCAACATGGAGCTCAAGCCAGTAGGGAGAAATAAGGTTGGAGAGACTTCTTTCAAGAATTTAAAACCTATGGTTCTAAAGCCTAACACTAGATCCAGTATGGACTCCACAAAGAATCCCCTAGACTTTGCTCAGATAAAGGAAGTAGACTTTCCTCTTCCAAAACCTGATGGAGACAAAGTTCTAAGTGCAAGCATCATAAAGAAGAAGGAGACCAAGGACAAGGGTGAGAGAATGAACATGGCCTTTATCTATAGAGAGGGAAAGAGTATCTGTGTGATGCAAGGACATCCCAAATTTCTAAAGGCTAAAAGGGAAGAAACCAGAAGGTTGAAGAAAGAAGCTGTAAAACTCAAGGCTGACAAAAGAGCACAAGCAAAGCTTGAAAAACAGCTAAAGTCAAGCCAAGTTGAAGAAATGAAAGGAATTGAAGTCAGGGGTGAAGAAAAGATTGCTAACTTAGATGAGGTTCTTGGGAGCATATTTGGTGAAAATATGGAGGAAAGAGAGGAATGGCAGAAGGGAAACAGAAGAAAGGCCAAGGTACACAGAAGGAGTGAAGATAACCCTGAAGATACCAAATCTATATCTAAACCACTACCTTCCATACCTGAACCTTTTGTTGCTGATCCCTCTATAAATATCCATGGTGAACCAATCATTCCAAAAGAGGAACCTATTGATTGGGACAACATCACATTGCCTACCTTTTTAACCACTCTACCACTACCAAAGAAACAGAAAAGAAAATCTAAATCTACACCTCCCCTAACCTCTAAGAAATTCACTCAAAAACAAAAACCTAACCCTAAGCCACCCATTTCTAAAGATGATTATGTTCACATCTGTGACATAAAAGAAGTTTCAGACATTAATCTCTATCTGGATGAGCTGGAGGAAGTAAGGGGAATAGCTGCCTACAGACAGCTACCAGAGAGATTGGTGTTCAGATATAAGGGAGCTGGGGAAAGAACATGGCCTCTCTACAGGATTCTAAATGAAGGCTACTCTACCTTGATCAGAGTCTTTTCAGCCATCAAAAAGGATTCTGGCTTTACCAGAACAGCCAAGACTGAAATTCTCAACAAGATTGCCAACATAAGGAAGACTTGGAGGGAACCAAATGCTTTGCCCAGAACCTTACTCATACAAGAAAGGGGAACTAAAATTCACAAATCACCTCATTGGTTGATGGAATTTAGAGATGACAAAGGAGTCAGAAGATTTTTCAGACTTGAAGACCAACTCAAGATTGCCAGCAATGAAACTCTCAAGGAAATGCAATCTAAGTTGGATATCAGTGATGAAGATGAAGCTGAATTCTTCAGACAACTCCAACTCCAAATTGAGGAAAATGACAAAGGGCTAGGAAAGAAAACCAGGGAACAAAGAAGAAAATGATGATTTGCTCAGGCTAGAGGAGCACCCTTGGAAATACTGTAAATCTTCAATTACCTCCTAGTACATACACTTTTGCAGCACTTTTATATTTCTACTTAGTTTCAATTCAAATATTTGTTAAGTGTTTTGTTATCATCAAGTTAACCCTGAATTTATGCCTACAATTCTTATAGACATAAATAGGGGGAGATTGTTAGGAATATATGTGCATTAGTTTGATGATATGTTTAATAAAACACTTAAGTAGAAATTTAGTGTCTGTAGCCTCAACGGATAAGACCACTTTGGCTATCCGTTGATGGTTTAGCTTTACTTAGAAATAAGTCTAGTATTGTAGCATATTTCAGTCTCTGTATTTAAAATGTAATTCTTAGAAGTTGAGAGAAACTATGAGTCATGTTGACTACTAGATGATATGCAGATAGGAAGGCCAATTGTAAATATTTCATGCCTTGTAATTTTGTATAAATGAAGTGGTATCAACGGATGACTTAAAGACCTTCAACGGATGAGAAGCTAAGCTTCAACGGATGTCTCTAAAAGCTTCAACGGATAACATCCTTCAACGGATGAGAGCATCAACGGATGAAAGCTTCAACGGATAACATCCTTCAACGGATGAAGTCATCAACGGATGAAAGCTTCAACGGATGTTCTGCTAATTAGCCGTTGATAAGTGGTAGTTGTACCTACAAACAGAGGCACATGGGTTGACAGAGAAAAGTGAGATGTGGTAGCCGTATTTCAGGATCAACAGAAAAAGCAGCCGTTCTTCTTTAGTACAAAGATGCAATAGTCAACAAAGTACTTGAGTGAACAGGAAAAGAAGCAAGTGAAGAACTTATTTTACTATTGTAATTTTATATTGTTTTTCACTTGTACACTTGGTAATATATAAACCAAGAAGAAGCTAGTAATTAGAGAGATTTTTCCAGAGCTGTTAAGAAATATCTTGAGAGAAAATTCATCTAGTTTGTACTAGGATGCAGCTGTGATCAACATTGTTGAACACAGATTTTCTAATATACCATCTCTGGTGGAACAACAAATCCACCAGAAAAGTTTTTAAAGTTTGTTGTGTTCTTTACATTTTGTGTTTGAATATATATCTGTCTGCATTAGCTCAAAGCAATTCATACACTTGTTCATCTAGAACACACTGCTTTAATAAACTTCTCAAAACCTGAAAAAGTTTTGAGATTTACATTCAACCCCCCTTCTGTAAATCTCATTGTTAGTCCTCTAGGAATAACAGTATATAATGCAATATTTATAGTTTTCTTTTTTCTAGGCTTTGATGATTTCGTTGTTGGCAATCTTTTTGGTTGTTTGTGATCTTGAGGTAAAGATTGTTGATATTAATCGTACTTTGTATCTGATACCATTTGTGAAAAATGGTCAAATTTTGAGTATTTTTAAAAATTGATTGACATTCCGATGCTGAATTTAAAATAAGTTTAAATTTATTATCATAATAAAAACTAAAAATAGTTATACTTGTCGATACACTTAATAATAATTCTATCCTATAATTGTTGACTTCTTTCACTTTTACGGTCAATTTGACCAAATAACTAAAATATAACATTTTACTCTCTAAAAATTAAATTACCTTTATATCTAATATTATAATTTTAGTAATTATTTTTATTATATATATATATATTCACTTAATTATTTTTATATAAATTTATGATTATCACGTTTGAATTTATTAAATAATTATAAATATTTGGTCATATATTACAACTATCTATATATAGAAATTATTTACTACTAATACCATATCATTAAGTCGAATGATTTAAAAAAATGTAAGTTGACTATATATTATACCATACAATACTAATTTATATTGTATAAGTGTATAATACAAATTACAAATGTAAAAATAAAAAGATGATTAGAAATAATTAGTCAGTCTCAATATATATAAAATCAAATATTTAATTTTTCGGAACACACAAGCACACCTAGTATGTGTATAATTAACAACACATATGAGTGAGTAGTTTGGTGGTATGATATTGTGTAAAATAATTGCAAGATCAAGGTTCAATTCCAACCAACAATAAATTTTTTAAATAAATATTTCATGTAGAAACAAATTTGTCATTTCACGAGATTAAAATGTCTCACTAATTTTAAAGGCATGTTGGTGTATTATATATAGAAAATATGACATTGTATTTTCGATCAGGTCATGTACTCATATTATGAGTATTTTTTTTGAAAAATAGGTCAAGTTCTGATTTCGAATTCGAAATAATCTGAAATACACTGACTATTTATGAAGGTAACCTATCTAAATATGTAGGACACATATATATTATTTATATAAGTATATCTATTTTCAACATTTAAAAAAATTATATGTATAATTTTTTTATTAAAATATATATATTAAAAATGTACGAGACATACTTTTCTAATTAAAAAATATTTAATAAATAATGTAATGATCCGTTTATATATCATACTTAGTTCAATATCTCAAATTCAACTGTTTAAAATTGACTCTACAAATATTGTAGTAATAATGTTTAAAATTAAATAAATTGTCATTATTTACGACACTCACATATTATGTGTAATAAAAAATATAAGTAACAATATGGTGTAGTGGTAAGAAGATGGATAAGTGAATGTAAAGACTTTAAGTTTTATTTCCCTAAACAACATTTTTTATATAAATATTAAGTACATGGGTAATAGAATAACAAATCTCACTAATTTTATCTCATTGTTCTCCTATTATATATAGATTAACATTATAGCCTGTGCAAAGCACGAACCCATTCGATTTTATTTTTTACTTTTTTTGCAAATGTTATAATAAGCCCAGTTCATTTTTTATATTAATCAAATTCATGTTTCACGATTTAATTAAAGGTCGATTGTTAGCGGCAATTCAAACGAAATTCCCGACCCAAAAACATGAATTAGTTTAATAAGAACTGTATATTGATATTTCCAAAACATGTACATTCTTCATTTTAATATTTGAAAGATTGTAATGATATAATTGAGAAGTCTCGTAAAACCCAAGTTGCGTTATTATTTTTGTAATCAATTATTTTATATATATTATAAGAAATTATGGATATTACCATTGCATGATAATAAATGTATATTTTAAATATTACCATATGAGGATTGTTAATTAGCTGTACGAATCATTAGTTTATACCATCTTCTACATGATATTAGTTGAAAATTATTATTTTATAAATTTTATTTGCTCCCCTATATTATATAGAAATAATTTTTTGTATGTTAAGAATACTAAATTTCTTAAGTACGAGGACAATTATTTTTCAACAAATAATATTAATTTTTTTTAAAAAAAATTAAATGTAATATCGACACTTTCTATGTAATTGAGATTGTTTAATTAAGAAACTAAAATATAGATTATAAATTATAATACAAATCACATATATTAAGTATAAATTATGAAATTGTATACACACATATACTCAAATGAGAATTCACTTTAAAATGAGGACCATGACACAATTTAAGTCTCTCATTTCTCACTATTTAAAATCTTAGCCACGATATTTTTAATAAATCTATCATCACTTTTAAGAATTTTCATACGCTATATTTATTCCAATTTATTTATTGGTCTTTTCATTTCTCGTCATTTCGGCTACTCTCCAACTAAACTCATGTTACCATACTATATTTAAATTTAAATCTGCTCCGCATATATGCATATTATTTTTCTACTTAACTACATCTCTTTCATCCTTTGATAACTTCAGAGTTGTCCCTCCTTAATCCCGCATAATGTATTTCATTCATCTCTAATAACATATTTCATTATAAATAATCATATTTTTAAGATATATAACATTGATACTTACACTTTTAACCACATATAATATCGGTAAATGTGACTATCGGCGGCTCATCAAGTGAAATACTCGGTCTTTTTATATACTAAAGTAAGGCTAGTTCCATAATATAACAATTTTTTTTTTTGACAAACATAATATAACAATTAAAATAAATGATATGATGCATGTGTATTTTATATAAAATTTAATATGAGATTCTCGTAAGTTATTTTTTCGTCTAACTTGAATTTTAATTATTACATATTCACATTCTTTATATAATATACACAAATTCAATTATTAAAAAAAGTTTTAGCTACCTGAAAATGTAGTTAATGATTTTAAAAATTTTATTAATTGTTGTGTTGGTGCAGTGGTCGTAGATGTGGGCTTGAGGTCTTGAATTATGTATCTATTATCATTCATGGATCATTTTCATTGAACGGCTCGTAACTCATATTTTCTTCCCTTGTGCGGGTCCTGATTCGTGCGGACCGGTCCGGTCCTGATTCTCTAAATCAGTATTGATAACCGGCTCAAGTGGCCAGCTCCAGACCGAGCCCATTCTTAGCCCACTCTCCTGAATATAAATTAGAAAAGCAAGTAGATCTGATGGGCAACAATCTCTCTCTAAAAAATTTGATGGCCGCCTCTTCTTCGTCGTCGTCATCGTCCGATTCATCTTTACGGCGTAGTAGAGCAAGACGCCGCCGTCGTATGGAGAAAGACAAGAAGGTTGACTCTCTCAAGATCCGTAAGAAAAGCCGTCCGCACACTAAACGACGTCGCAGGCCTCTTTCTTCCGACTCATCCTCCTTTTATTCTAGGTCATCCTTTTTCCTATTAACTGCCTTTTCTATTTGCCTTTTTTTTTAATTAGTATAAATATTCCTACTTTTTATGTAACTTAGTGAAATTAATATAAAGATTGGTGCTTTTGTTTGTTCCTGATTAGTTTTTTGAATACTGATGGAGCTCTTTGGTGATTTTTTGTAGATGCTATTCTGTTTGACAGATATGCGTAATTTGTGTTCCTTTTACTCGTTTTCAATTCCTCCCCAAATATTGAACTATGCTTCATACTTCCTGCTTTATACTATTTATTTTTCTTCATTATTGTTTCGTTTAACGTTCCGTAACTCATTGTCATGTTCAGAGACTTGAGGTTGAATCATATCCTCTACTAGGGTTTAAGAGCAAGTCCAGCAATGTCGTACTTCACTCCTTATAAAAAAAAATTGGCTCTTATTTTATAAAATTATTGGCTCTTAGTTTATAAAATTGTATCTTTTTCTTCAAGAATGTTTCTTGTACTTCTTATTCAATATTTTATGCATTCTGCATAATCTCGATTAAGTACATTATACAAGTGAGCGAAGGATACCGGTTCTCATTTTTTAGCATCATATATTAGTTAAGACATCCTTAAAATTTTATGGGAATGTTACTAAAATATAAGTAGCGAAGTGAAGCTGTTAATAATTTATCATTTAAGGAAACACTAAAGAGATTGTTGGAGCACATTTCTTACTCTCGTTTCTTAAACTTTTATTTATGAGCATGAATAGTGTCTGGATTAGTATATTACTGTGGCCTGTGTTGTGTAGTTGTCTATATGTGGTGTTTGTGTAATATGATGTGTTAGTGTGATGTGCTATAGTACCGTCTGTGTTAAGGGTAGGGAGGTCATTTACTATTTGTCATGTTATTTACATGACTGTTTTGGTTCCCTCTATAAATACTTGTAATGTGCTGTGAGGTTTTGATGTTGAATATCTGATATTGGAATCATTTCCACAAATCTATTTCTCTTTCTAGGGTTTTGAACTCTGTTTCTTTGCTTATTCTGTGGTAAATCTCTCTGTTTCTCTTCTAATCTCTCCCTATTCTCTGTTAGATCTCTATAACCTAGCTGTTAACCTTTCGATTTTGCACTTACAAACCAGAAAATACCAAAAATATACATAAAAACACATTTACGTCATGGAGAACGGAGAACCTGACAAATAGCTAGTCTAATTCTTGTCTATTGGACTTGCTCTAAGATATAGAGCCTGTATGGCTGTATGGGTGAACTTAACAAAATTAAAGTTGCTTAAAAGTAAAGTAAAAAAGTACAATTTTGCAAGTTAGAATTTGTTTTAATAATTTTATTTTTAAGTGTAGTGTATAAGTTATTAAAAATATGAAAAAAATAACGAAGTGGGACATGTGGATGATTGATATTAATTTCTATTTAATAAATTTACAAAAAGAAATTCTTTAAAACAGTTCACCTATCAACTCTTCTGGCTTGAAGATGTTTTTTGTTAATTTAAATTTACTTAGCTAGGTGACAAATGACAAATACTTATGGGGTGTATTCAATGAGGATTTTGAAGGATTTTTTTGGATTTTGAAAATTCAGGGGTATACAATTTGGATTTTCAAAGATCATTTAAAATCTGATGGCATTCAATAAGGATTGCAAAAAGTCTTTTAAAATCTGGGTGTATTTAATTTGGATTTTAAAAATTCTATTAAAATCTGGTGTTATTCAATTTGGATTATAAAAAGTCCATCAAAATCTGAAGATATTAAAAAATCTATGGATTTTGTTTCATTTGAAAAATTGATGGATTTTAATGGATTTGCTAGTTCATTTTTAATGTTTTGAAATCTCTCCAAAATCCATGAAATTTTGAAGGATTTCTGAAAAATTTCGCAAAATCATAAAGACTCTGCTTTTCTCAACTCCGACAAAATCCGCGAACAATTAAAATCAACGAAAATCTTTTAAAATCGGTGGATTATTATTAATTCTCTAAAATCTGAAATGAATACACCCTCCATAGTTTGAACAAATTGAGGATTTTATGCATATGGATTCTAAATTGAACAAGGGTCAAATGATTAGCATATAACTTAAGTGATGTTATACATATACATTAAGAATAGTGTCATCCTAAATTTATAGCTTGAATCAAGAGGATAACATAAAGTAGTCATCTTTTTTCATCACTCTCTGAATCAAGTTGTTCTGAAGCCTTGTAAATCATTTTGAACTGATATGTTTACATGAAATATGCTTCTTTCATACACTATTTAAAGGTTAATATATATATCAAACATATAATTAGTGTTAATATATTATGATAAAATTGAGAATTCAGACACAAAATTTAAAATGTTGTAAAAGAATGAACATGCATTTTTCTCATGTAGTGAGCTTCTTTAAATGCATAAGATTTGAGAGTTCTGTATGATGTCATGCAATCATGCTTTTCGCGTACAACAATTATGCTTATATTTTTTCATTTCAGAAGTGATAGTTCTAGTGACAGTGAGCGTGAAGCTTCTGGTCGTTCCAAGAGACATAAAGAGACTGACAGACATAAGAAGGTTTTAATTTTTTTTGTTACGAATTGAACGAACCTGCTTGACCATTTGCCTTATTTGTTTAATGTATACCGTATTTGCATATCTGTTATGCAGAACAAAGAGAAAGACAAGAGAAAGAGTCATCATCAACAAAAGCGCCATAAGCATAAAGTTAAAGAGGTAGGCCTATCGTCTTTTTTTTCCTTTCCTGTTTATCATTTTCTGTGCTAGACCTCATGGCTATCTTGCTCTGTGTGGATCAAATACATCTATTTTCCTTTCAGTGGTTGTTACTTGCCAGTGAAGTACATTTATTTTATTTGAGAGTTTACTGTTATTAAAAAGCATATTTCATATACAATAAAAAGTGCTTATAGTTTTTCTTCCTTTTATGGAACGGCTTCGAAATTGGAGCTGCGGTCTGTAATATAATGACCGGGTGCTTGATTTGGGTTTCCCGGACTTTGTTTCTTGCTCTGGTTTATCCTGTCATGTGAGCAATCTATAGAACAAGCAGGATACAAGTAGCAGCGGACCTGTTCAGCTCTCTAAGGTGACTAGTTAATTGGATTTCTAAAAGTTCATTTTTTTTCCAACATGTTTTGTTAATTTAGTGCAATATTATCCAGTTTCTAGGGCGAGACAAAGATGACAGTGTCCGTCGTAGTGCTGTCTCTGGCAAAAAGGTAACTAAGTGGTTAATCATTAGTTAATAGGAGCTTGTTTCCCATAAGATTATTGATGATCGACTTAGCTGACATTTTATCATTTGTTGGGTAGATCTTGTTAAAGCTTGACAAGTCAAAGGAGGACAAGGTGGCGGAGAATAATCGGAATGAATTGCTCAAATTCTTGAATTCAAGTTACGATTGATTGGCCTGGAAGGCTGGAACTCTACTATATCAACTACTATCACAATTATGATGAGATAATTTTTTCGCTGCATATTTACTTGTAATAGATACTTTTTTTTTGGTTTTAATTTACAAATGTTTTTTGTAATCTTAAATGGAGCTTTCACTTTGAGCAGGAAGCATACTCTGGCTTTAAAATCTAGTATTAGCATTATTGAGTAAACCTCTTTATACATGTTTGCTAAATTCTCTGGCTAAACTAACTTCTTTTATTATTACTTTTTATCTTATTGACGCATGTTTGCTATCGTGATTGTCAAAATTTTTAGTTATCCTTATACAGTGAAACCTTGATAAATTAATACTTTGGGACCATGAAAAATATTAATTAATCGAAATATTAATATATCGATAAATTAATAATTTATTAATTTATTGATATATTAATAATTTTTTAATTTATCTGGATATATTATTTAAATTTTATAACGTATACAATTCTTAGAATAATAATTTATTTTCATTTATTAAATACTTAAAATAATATTAAGAAATATTTATGAATTTAAGTAAATTGAAAGGATTCACCTTTTTAATTAGATAACGTAATGTCATGAAGTTTTCAAAATGGTTAAAGACAGTGCTCTATCGCCAGTTTTACGAAAAAATATCCTTAAAGTAACAATTATATTACGTAATTTTTTCTTGTAACATGAACATAGTACGAGAGCTCTATAATGTATTAAGAAAGATTCAAGGCGACATCAATTTTAAAAAGAAGCAATGCATCCTAAAAATCTATAATTTTGATGTAATATGTAATTTATATATTATATGGGACATATATGTATTAATAAAAAAATATAATCTTATAAATTTAGCGAATTATTAATTTAGTATAAAGGTTCCGGCTCGGGATTATAAAAAATTATTAATTTAATAAGGTTATTAATTTATCGAGTATTAATATATCGAGGTTTAACAGTAGCATGAATTACTAATTGCTATGGCAAAATATTGAGTTGAGTTTTTCGTAAAATAGCTGAGGTCAACTTCTTTCTGAGTCTAGCTTTTAATGAAACACAATTTCAGGCGTGTGAAATGGGCTCTACTCTATAATATGCCAAACCAAACGTACTAATATATTCGGATTAGCGCCGTGTACTCAATATATATGGCTTAGAGCGGTGTTTATCTGGCTTAGAGCGGTGTCTTAGAAGGATAAAATATACGTAAATTATACACGTATGGAGATTATTTGTGTTAAGACCCTGGGTTAGTACAATAATCTGTGATATATTTGAGATAATATTTAAGCCCGTGTTGTTATTCACAGGACTTGCCTGTCGAAGACAATAACCATCAAAGTGTTGCATTAGTTTGAAATTTCGAATGGCATTTCACAAAGATTTAATTTTAAGATGAATGTGTGTGCCATCATCAGTTCCGAGCTTTTAGTCTTCCTCTGTCGTCATTGTAATGATTTGTGAAAACTGAAAATTATGTTGGAACTTTTCCCATTAATATTCGGGCATAGGAGCATAACTTGTACTGCTGACTAGGAAATTACTAAACTTTTCCCAATAATGAAAAAATAGCTAACGATGTGTTTAATGGTTGTTGGGTGAATGAATTAAGGATGATGTTTTTGTAAGGGATTTGGGAATGATGAACTGAGTTTTAATTATAAATTGATTTTTGTGGTAGAGTTGGCGGAAATGGAGATCACCACCTTGGGACAGCGGTTAATCATATAAAATTTTCAATTAATCTAATTTCAATGAATTGGATCTACAAGTTTGAGTCCGAACAATTGCAAAGTTTAGTTATATCTGGTTTATTTGTTAGAGCTTGGGTGAAACTTACGAGTATGAGTAGAATAAATGTTAAGTTTGGGTGAATTCATTTGTTAAATAGATTAGAATGTTCAAGTGTTGAGTACAAACTCGTTAATTATTAAATAAGATCTGTATTTTGGAGTTGGAAATGAAATGGTACATGGGTAGGGAAAAATGATTTTTTAAGTAAGCATACTAGGCAGGCGCACCACAATGCGGGACAATTAGATGAGTTAAAGGCTGTATTCAGTATTCTCATGATCCCCGGATTTAACCAATACGGGAGGTAAACTAGTATCCGTGGCTTCTATACAAAATTCGTTTAGAATTCTTGTGAACAATTAACAGCACAGGCAATTTATGTCAACACTTTATAAAATGTCAGATACTTATATTTGTATTACAACAAGATGTCAATATTACATATAAATTTTTTTAACTGTAGCACTTCTCAAAGAGACCTTCATCGTTTAGAATATAGAAAAATAGTTGTTTTGCTATAGTTTATGACATAAATGCTTCAATGCAGCCATTCTTTCTACAAACAAAGCAAAGAACCAAACAAAGAACATGTACAATTAAAAAAGAACATCAAAGTTCAAACTTGCCATAGAACTGGAAGTTGTCTTAACAAACAATCCAATTACTGGTAATCCTTTGAACAACCTATAAAACAATCACAACTTTCTTTTATCAACATCTCATCCATTGTTAAGTTCCTGCCTCATATCTTCTTCTCTACAAACGCATTCATATATTAAAACCATACTCCACAAAAATGGTGGCCATAGACTTCATAGTCGGAATCATAGGTCGATAATTTATTTTCTTTTCTTTGTTGCATACTTGCTGCATTTATTTATCTTGTATACATGGCTTGTGGGTGATCAATCTCTGAACATATTATCTTTTCTCTCTTTCTTTCCAGGAAACGTGATATCAGTCATAAGTTATGTTGCTCCAGTGTAAGTGTTTTACTCACCAGGTTTCCAACACAAATATAGTTTAAACATTTTACCTTATGGTACATTTTTAACATGTAAATATAAAAATGGATATCACAGAGGCCAGTTTACTGAGATTGTTAAGAAGAAATCGGCTGAGCACTACGATGGTTCTCCCTATGTAACATCTTTGTTGAGCTGTTGTTTGTGGACTTTCTATGGTATTCTTGATCCAGATGATGGTGTGCTAGTTGTCACTGTAAATGCCATAGGTATATTGTCACAAGTCATCTGTCTTGCTCTCTTGATCCTCTACTATCCTAAAGACAAGAAGGTATAATATGTCTCGACTAATCTACAATGTTATCTATTCTACAAACTATTTTAAATTCTAACGCATCTAGTTATCAATGCCATCTGTTCTAGTTTCACTAAGAATTATATTTAATAGTTCAACATATTGATTTACAGGTGAAATACACCGGGTTCATTTTGATTGACATATTATTTTTGGGAGTGGTTATCGCTGTTACTATGGCTGCATTTCATGAAGAATCAAGACGCACCTTTGTTGGAATATTATGTGCATCATTCTCTGTAATAATGTATGCATCACCTCTAACAGTTGTGGTAAGCTACATTTTTCTCTTTCTGGATTCTTTTATGACTGTACTTCTGGATGTCGTAACAGAATACAATAATTTACACACTACATGACTACATTCAATGTCTATCATTTCATTTTGTGCAGAAAACAGTAATAAAAAAAAAGACAGCCGAATACATGCCTGTTTTCCTAATCTTTACGCTTTGGTTGAACGGGGTAATTTGGATGGTGTTTGCACTATTGCTCAGTGATTTCTTCATCTTAGTAAGTCCTAACATCATTGATGTATACTACTTAGCACTGTTATTAGAATTAAATGTGTACTCAATCCTATACATTTGTGATTTATATATATGTTATTCTATAAAAATTCAGGTGCCAAATGCAATTGGAATTGTTTTAGGCACCATCCAGCTTGTTGTATATTATGTGTATAGAAACTCATCACCATCTGTGTTGGAAGAAGTTTCTGAAGAATTGCCAAAAGGCGGTGTTATCGTACAAACCATAGAAGAAAATAATGCAGCTGAAGAAGAAAAAGTTCAAGGACCCCCAACCGGTTCAAATATCCGAAATCCATCCTTGTCTAGGACATTCAGCTTTAAAAAGGTGCAGAGCGGTATTTCTCTGGCACGCAATCCGTCACGCTCTGTTTCCCGCTCAACTTTGCACAATGGAATTGATCTCGAGACTGGAAACAGCTCTCAAGATTCTTGATTGAATTTAAATTTAACGCATAGCCTTTTTGGCTGGTCCTCAAATTCATGCGGCCAGCTTTTTCTTTCAATACTTTCTTATTTCATAAGCAGATGCTCACTGAAGCTACTCACAAGTCATAACAGCACACATTTTAATTGTTTTACTAGCGGGGTTATAATGAATTGAAGTTTTGTATATATTTTCTTTAGCACTATTCGATAATTCGAATACGGATATCCGCATCCGTAATCGTCGGATTCGAATAAAGATAATATCCGCTTTATTTCGGATACGGATAATATCCGCTTTTTCTCGGATACGAATGCAGATATTTCGGACGGATATCGGATTTTTAAATTTTTTTTGATGCCTCTACCATATTTGATGATGATTTTAGAACATTTTTTATGATTAAATACAAATAATATAGTTAGATATATATAAAGTATGTGTATAATTATATAATTTTTGTATAAATGTATTATTTAATACATTTATACACACTATAAATTAAAAAAATAAATTTTAAATTATATATAATTCTATATTTATATAATTTAAATATCATATACGTATTTAGTTTCGGATTCGAATATCCCGAATTCGAATACGGATAATATCCGCTTTATTTCGAATACAGATAATATCCGTTTTTTGTCAGATACGGATTCGGATTTTTCAGACAAATATTGGATTTTTCGAATTTTTTTTACAGCCCTAATTTTCTCTTTACCATAAGCTTTAGCTAATTTTAATCAATTAATCAACATGCAAATATATCCCGAGTCAATCCAAGGTGAGCCTTTAACTATCCCAAGTATATTGGTGAAAATCAGTTGTAATTGTGAATAGTGAGTGGTATCAGGTCACTTTCATTGCACACGAGCTTTGCATTCCTTAATCCTTATGACCTTATGCATAACAGCGTAAGTTTCATAATGTACCGCTGGCTTTCTAACCTTTCGCTAATTTGTTACAAAAATGTTTTAAAATTTTTCAGTCTACCCGCGTCCTGTCCAAAAAGGTTTAAACCGTTAAAACTAGACGATCAATCTTCTCTCATACATATGTGACAGTCAAGGACGGATTTAGGTAAAGACCTACATGAACACGTTTTTTACCAGAATTACGCTTTACCTAACTAATTAAATGAAATCTTTCCTAACTACTTTTAGGATCGGCAGATGTCGTGGAGATGATGGATGCATCAATACTGTGTGGAGCTGTACCCCCTCAAGTTAGCATTTTGTTAATCAAACAAGCCTAATGTTATCCCTAACAATACAATAAGAATTACAAAAGAGAGTTTGAATGTAATTTTGGCTTTTTTGAGAATTTTAAAACTGTTCTAATTCAATAATATATAAGTGTTTAATTTGCAACGTGCGGAATACAAGAATTATATAAATCAAAACACAAGTCTTTAAAAGTTTCTGGTGGATTTGAATGTATCCACCAGATATATATATATATATATATATATATATCAAGAGAACCCTGTGAAACTTGAATAGCTCACAGCTACTTTTTACAAGTAAACAAACAAACTACAGAGAAATTCTTAACAGTTACAGCTTTTTCTATTTCTCTTCTAAAATATGTTTGCTTAATTGTTTGTTCTACTAACTACACTTGGTTTATATATCACCAAGTTTACATGGTAATAAGACAGGATAATAAAACAAAACCTATCATGTCTAACTTCATGCTGCTTCACTACTCTATTCTAGCATCTTTGAAAATCCCCATAACTTGCATGGAAATGGTAATGCTTCTTTGTTCTCATTTTCCTGCTAAACAGGCTCCCACATTCCTTTTGCAAACACCCAACGCATGTGACTGTGTTGTCACTGTCAATAGATATTTGAAATGATCATCCGTCGGGTACATGCTTGTTATCCGCCGGGTAGCTTTGTTGATCATCCGTCAGGTAGCTTTGTTGATCATCCGTCGGGTAGCTATTTGGCACTTGACTCCATTTCATTTATGCAGAATTACAAGACATCTAATATTTACAATTAATCAACCTATTCTGCATATCTACTAGTAGTCAACATGACTCATATGCTACTACAGAATCTACACAAAGTTGTTTGCAGAAATGTGCTACATTACTTATTGTTACATAAGCTACTCACCCGGTGGATATCAATTAGTCATCCGTCGGGACTCTAATGAATCATCCGTCGGGACTATAATTGATTATCCGTCGGGTGCTACAAAATTCACTAAGTTAAATCTACTAAGGTGTTTTGTTTAGCTTATCATCAAGTACACAACATATTCCTAACAATCTCCCCCAATTTATGTCTACTGGAATTGTAGTCATAAATTAAGAGAAACTTGATGATAAAAAAACATCCTAAAAATACAGATTGAAAAATAGTAGATAAAACTGATAAGTGCTACAATATACTGAAAATTGAACAATTCAAAGTACACAAAGAAGTTGCTCACAATAATTATTAAGGTGCTCCTCTAGTCTGAGCAGATAGATTTATTTCCTTGATTTTCTGGATTTCTTTCCAAGCCTTCTGTTATTTTCTTCAATTTGATTCTGGAGTTGTGTGTGAAATTCAAGTTCATCAGCTTCTGAGAGATTTAGCATTTCCTGCATTTCCAAAAGAGTCTCATTGCTAGAGATACTCAATTGGTCCTCTAATATGAAGAATTTTCTAACTCCTTTTTCATCCCTGAATTCCATCAGCCATTAGGGCCTCAGATGCATTCTCTTTCCTGTAAAGGGAATATATAGAGTTTTTGAAAGTGCATCTTTGGCTCTAGTACTCCTCATCTCCTCAATTTTCTTTAGAACTAGTCTTCTTGCAGTCACATTGTAACCAAAATTTTTTTTGAATGAAGAGTAGACCTTTATTAGCACAGATTGGCTTTGTAGAAGAATCCTGTGAAGTGGCCATATGATCTCTCTTCCTCCCTTGTATTTGAATACCAGTCTTTCAGGGAGATGTCTGTGAGCATCAATTTCTCTAACTTCTTCCAATTCATCTAAGTAAAGGTTTATGTTAGAAAACTCCTTCATGTCACAGATGTACAACATGTCTCCCGTGTTGACTGTAGATTTGGCTTTGATTGGTGTCTTGGATCTGAGAGTCATAGGCTTCACTTTCTTGATTGCTTTAGTCTTTGTCTTCTTTGGCTTGTTGAAGATTGGAAAGTTTAGTTCAGGAATTGGAAAATTATCCCAGTTTACTGGCTCATCATTAGGAATTATGGGCTCACCATGAATATTCCTTGTTGGATCCACCACTTTGAATTCTTCAAATACCATAAAGGGTTTTGATGTTTGAGTTATAGTTGTAGGCTTCTTGGGAATAGAGTCTTCCTTTTCCTCATCACTGAAGTCCAATTTTCTCTTGATTCTTTGCTTGTACCTTGGTTTCTTTGTCTGTTGAGGTTCATCTTGCACTTTCTGATTTTGAGGTTCAGCAATCACAGATGGTTGTGCAGAGATCTCAGTTGTAGTCTTCACAGTAGGGCTGTCAAACGGATAATTCAGATACGGATCTGCCTATATCCGGATCCGGATCCGAATCCGAAAATCCGTATCCCTATCCGTATCCGAATCCGGAAATATTTAAAGAATAATATCCGAATCCGGATCCGACGGATACTATCCGGATACGGATAATATCCGGATCTGAATCTGATTTTCAATAAGATTTTTTTATTTTATATTAAAAATTAAAAAAATTGAAAAAAAATAAAAAAAAATATAGTTAAAAATAAAAATTCATTTTTAAAAATTAAAATAAGTGATAAAGTGATTTAATTATATTTTAAATTTTCAAAAATTAATTTTATTTTTCTTTTCAATATAAACATATTCTTTAAATTGTTGAACTCAAATTATTTTTTTCTATATGTCTATAAAATTTGTATAAACATAATATTTAATATATATATATGTGTGTGTGTATGTGTGTGTATACATAAACATACTATAAATTTAATATAATATATTTTCAAATTATTTAAATATAAATATATTTATTCGGATTCAGATATTATCGGATACGAATATGCATATATCTGTATCCGTATCCGCAATCATCAGATTCGAATACGGATAATATCCGCTTTGTGTCGGATACGGATAATATCCGCTTTATTTCGAATACGAATGCGGATTTTTCGGACGAATATCGGATTTTTCGAATTTTTTTGACAACCCTACTTCACAGCTTGAAGTTTGGCTAAGATAGCAACTTGCTCCTTCTTTTGTTTGAGCTTCTTAGCATAAGGCAACTTGCTTCTTTTCTTGCCTTATTCTCTCTTTCTCTTCCCTTTTGGCTTCTACAAACTGAGGGTGTCCATCCACCATACATATCTCTTTACCATTTCTGTAGATCTTTGCAATTCTCTTTTTAAGTGCTGAATCTGCTGGATCCTTGTAAAATGCAATTGACCAAGCCAACAGCTTTTTCTCATCTGGCCTAGGTGTCTCATACACAATATCCATAGGATTTTTGTCTGAGAACTTGTATTAGTTTCTTTTAGGCTTCATGATGAAATTTGCTTTTGGAGATTTGATGCAGGAAAGTTTGACCCTTTTCCAGATAGTTCATACTTATGTCATTCACAGAGATTTTCATGACTTGAGAGTGATGACTGAAGACTTTATCTGGTTTCTGAATTGGCCCAAACTTTTGTTAAATATCTGCATCTATCTTTCTCCATTTTTCTTTCAGTTCCTTCTCTAAAGCTGTAATATCAAGCATCTTAGGATTTGACTTTGACTCAAGATTTTTAGCTGCTATTTGGATTAGATCAATGCTATCCAACACTGGTGGCTTTGTGAAAGCAATTGTTGGCACAATCACTTTACTGACTTGTATGTTTAGCTGAAGCTACCCCTTACTTGAGCCTTTCTCCCCCTCACCCTTACTTGAGTTTTTCCCCCCTTTTTGTTATCATCAAGTAGAGTGGATGATGAAGATTGTGCAGCCACTAGTTATTGTAGTAGTTGAGTTTGCTGAGTTTAATATAGATGTATAGCTGTTAAAGAAGCTTCCATTGCAGTCATTCTGGTATCCAAGGAATCTATCTTTGTGGCAAGATCAGAATTCTTCCTGAGTTGTCTCTTAATATCAAGCATTGTAGCTTCTGGAAGTTTAGAATCCAACCTTTGTCCTTTTTCATTTGATCAATTTTACCTTTGATAGAAGTGACATCCTGAGTGTGTTGAAAACCTTGGATTTGTTGTAATTGAAGAGAAGCAAGGTGTGCTTGTAGGAGCTTCTTGGTGCTGGCATTTGTTGTGGATTGAAGAGCAGAGTGTGTCTGACTTATAAGTTGAATGAGGGTGGTCTTGAAATAGTGTTCATCACATTGCTTTGAAAATGCCCAAGATGGCATACCAGATCTGGAACTAGGGCCTACTTCTCCCCCTATGTCCAGTGACCCCTCTTCACTTGCATCACCAAAGAAATCGGCAGATTCTTCAGTCCCATAGTCAACATCATCATCAGCTCCATGTGGCATAGCTGTGATGACATCCTTAGCTCTTTGCATTGACTGGGTGGTGTGCACAAGTTCAGTATTCTTTCTGCATGTTCATTGCCCTGTCCATCCAAAATTTGATATGCTGGAACAGGATGAGTAAATGCCTCAGCATCCAAAGAGATGGAACTTATAACAGCTTGATTATGCAGATATAGTCTCTTAATGTCTGCATCATTGGCATTCATTGATTCATTAGCAATAATATCCACCCTTATTCCTCATATACCTGCATTTCTCTCAATTTCTCTCTCTCTTTGCATCAAGGGCTCCCCTTGGCTCCCCACCCTCACACCCTCACCTTCACCATCTAAGGTGGGACTCCTCTCACTCACTTTTGCTAGTCCTAAAGAAATGGACTGCATTTGTTCACTCTTTTTCTCTCTTTTTTCCTGGGAGCAACCCAGACTCCCACTCAATTCACTCCATTCCCTCAGTCCTAAGAGTGATTGAACTACTACTAAGTCTTCTGCACTTGTAAGAATTGAAGAAATTTGAAGTTGTGCAGAGACACCAGACAGATGATGAATATCCATCGGGTTAGTAGTATGGCTATCCGACGGATGACTGCTGTTAGGCTTATCCGTCGGGATACAATCATTACTCGACAGTCGACGGATGATGAATATCCATCGGGATAGTAGAAATGAAAGAGTTTGGAGTGGAGACTATTGTAGACTCTGTGCAGATTGATGAAAATTTTGGCACAGATGTCTCAACAGTCTCAGAAAGGAATGGTAAATGAGCCAACAAATCATCTAAAAGATGATGCTCACTTACTTGGATTTTTGGCTTCTTCAAGAGAGTTAAAGATGGAGAATTTGGAAGTGATGTATTGATCATGTCAACATCCAGTGAGTGTGTGGGAGAATTTGGTGTATCAGGTGCTTCAATTGTGAGAGATTTTGGCTGTGACTCCATATTTATTAGAGCCACATCAACCTGACTTTGAGAAGGTGCAGTGATTGGGTCTTTAGCACCAGTTTGCACTAAGTGTGTGCCCTGTGCATCCCCAAGGGTTTTTGATTTCTTCTTTCTGATATAAGTTTGGGGTGAGCTTGTGTCCCTTACCCTCTTGGCCTGTGCTCTTGGCTGAGAGCTTTGTTCAATAGTTACCTTATTCCTTGGGCTACTCTTAGTTTTTTTAATGAATAGTATAGCATGAGGAGCATAATTGATTTTCTGGTTAAATACATTACGAGATGTTTTTCCATACTTTCCGCATTCAGTTCTAGCTATTTCTGCATTCCGCGGGTTGGCCACCTCGTGCAATGTGTCAGTAGCAAGGCAGTAGACACGGGCGGTCAATCTTGCTTAATCACACACAGTAGCCTATAGTTTCTCGATAAAAACTCTCTGACGTCGAAGATCTCACGAGCAGGACTGACGAAAGTCTCTCAAGTGATTAGGCGGGGACAGGATTCGAACCTGCAGTCTTCAGGTCATGAGCCTGATGAGTTGACCATTCCTCCTAATTTGAATCGATCTCAATGGATCTTTCCATTTATTTCTTCTTTTGGAATTTGGTCTTTTTTTAATCTCAAAATCAGGCCCTTTGTTAATCGGGGCTAAAACTCCGGAAACGAAAAATGCCAAAATAGGAATAAGACTTGATATTATTAGAAATGCCCAAAAAATATCATCCTTTTGGGAGGATGCAACTAGTAATGAGCTTAAATCTTTTTTAAGCACTGCAGTTTGTTGAGAAACTACAGTGTGGCTAGGCTGGGAAACACTCACCTCTCCAACCTTATTCTTAGGGCTTCTTTGATTTTCACCCTGTCCCTCACCTTTCTTACCCTCCTTCACACTCCCCTCTTTAGGTTTAGTAGATTTTACAACTGATTTCTTTTGAAAGAAATCAGAGGGGGCTTTCTTAGCTTTGGATTTTGGAATTTTTGTTTTGGCAGCTTGGGTAGGCATCTGTTTGGTCATTGGCACAGATGCCATAGCTACAATAGAAGGAAAAGAAATGTGTGAGGTTGGAAGAGTAGAGACAGTAGAAATTACCTCAGTTACCTGAGGTCCCTCCATTACTGTAAAATAGAATAAGGGCACCTCCTTGTGATGATTTGCTCTATTTAAATCAGCAATAATCCTTCTTTCTTGAACCCAACAATTCAGCTTGTTGGTTGGGTTCTCAATCACAATATTCTCAATAAGATGGTTAGCAAACATCATAAAGAATCTAGCATAGTAGACACTTTTACCTCTCTTATTAAGTTCTCCTAACTTAAAGCCTAACTCAAAAAAAACCAAGTCACTCAAATTAAAGTACTTATCAGTAACTAGCATGTAAAACATGTTTAGCATGGATATATTGATAGAGTCAAAATTTCTAACCTTACCAGAAAACACTTTAGTTACCACATCACACAGATAACTCCATTTTTTCCTAAGACCCAACCTTCTAATTTCACTTAACTTAGAAGTATATAGTGCATAGCCCATAGAGTTAAGCATGTTAACAATGTCTTTTAGAGTGAAAGAGATGGTCTTGTCTGTTGAGTTGTACACTGCAGTTGTCCACATCTCCTCTACAACCTCACAGTAAATGGTGGGTGATTCCAACATGGCATAGTTGAGTTGGCAGTTCTTCACAAAATCCATCATTTTGTGGTAGTCACCAGACTGTTGAATCTCCTTGTTGACCAAAGCTGAGAAATTGTTTTTCTCATAGATATAACCGGTTTGAGACATGATTTTCACTACAGGTGCCATTGCTAAAGATTTGAAAGTTTACAGAGAGAGAGAGTTTGCTTTTGAGAAGAAAGAAATTAGAGCAATTGAATCTTGAGAATGATAAAAGAAAAGAATGAAAAAGAATTTAGCTTTTATACTATCTCAGAGATAAACTTACAAAAATAATAAAGTGAAATAAAGGACAAATAAAAATTGCCCAAAATAGCCGTTTAAAAATGAATAAACTGTAAAAATTCCATCACTCATCCGTCGTGTCATGCTTACAAACTGTAAGTATACTCGATGGATAATGTTCAGAAAATTAAAGGCTAGGATTGTGATAATTCAACGGATGAAGATAAAACAGTTATCCGTCGGGTTATAAAATATTCCAGAAAAATAATTGAATTTTATTGACAAATTGTATTCCGACGAATGATCAAACTCGATGGATAATGGTCATCCGTCGGGATGTAAATTTTGACTTAGCCAAAATTTCATCCAAAACAGAAAAATTAATTAAATTTCTGGCTACATTGCAATTTACAAAAAAAATATCTGAAATGATTCAAGAAAAATTAAGCATACCTACCTCACTTACCAACCTTGAAAAGGTGGATTCATCAAGTGGCTTGGTAAATATATCTGCAAGCTGCTTTTCACTTGGAACAAAATGCAGTTCCACAGTACCATTCATCACATGTTCCCTTTTGAAGTGGTACTGGATGTCTATGTGCTTTGTTCTTGAATGCTATATTGGATTTTCAGTGATGGCAATTGCACTTGTGTTATCACAGAAAATAGGAATCCTATCCACTTGTAGACCATAGTCCAACAATTGGTTTTTCATCCATAAAATCTGTGCACAGCAACTACCAGCAGCAATATATTCAGCTTCAGCTGTAGAAGTAGAAATTGAATTTTGCTTTTTACTGAACCAGGACACAAGCTTGTTCCCTAGAAATTGACAGGTTCCTGTTGTACTTTTTCTGTCTATTTTACAACCTGCATAATCTGCATCTGAATAACCAGTTAGATCAAAACCAGAATCTATTGGGTACCAAATGCCAAGTTTGGTATTCCCTTGATATATCTGAAAATTCTTTTAATAGCTACTAAATGAGATTCTCTAGGATCATCATGAAATCTAGCACAAAGATAAGTAGCAAATATTATATCTGGCCTACTAGCTGTTAAGTACAGAAGTGAACCAACCATGCCCCTATAACTTGAAATATTCATAGACTTTTCAGTAGTGTTTAATTCAAGCTTGGTTGCAGTGGCCATGAGAGTTTTTGCAGATGTGCAATCCATTAGATCAAACTTCTTTAAAAGATCATGAATGTATTTAGTTTGACTAATGAATATTCTATCACTAACTTGCTTAACTTGCAAACCAAGAAAGTAAGTTAGTTCTCCCATCATGCTCATTTCATGCTTACTTTGCATCAATTTGGCAAACTTTTTGCAAAGTTTTTAATCTGTAGAGCCAAATATAATATCATCTACATAAATTTGAACAAGTATACTAGAGCCATTAAAATTTCTAAAGAATAAAGTTTTATCAACAGTACCTCTTGTGAAGTGATTTTCCAAAAGAAATTTTGATAAAGTGTCATACCAGGCTCTAGGTGCTTGCTTCAGTCCATAAAGTGCTTTCAAAAGATAGTAGACATGATTCGGAAAATTTGGATCTTCAAAATCAGGAGGCTGACTAACATAGACTTCCTCCTCCAAATCTCCATTCAGAAAAGCACTTTTGACATCCATTTGATAGACCTTAAAATTGGGATGAGCTGCATAGGCCAAGAAAATTCTGATGGCTTCAAGTCTTACATCAGGAGCAAAATTTTCATCAAAATCTATTCCTTCTTGTTGACAATAGCCCTTAGCAACTAATCTAGCTTTGTTCCTTACTACTATGCCATTTTCATCCATCTTGTTTCTGAATACCCATTTGGTGTCAATTGGATTCTTTCCTTTAGGCTTGGGTACCAGCTTCCATAATTTGTTCTTTTCAAATTGGTTTAGCTCCTCCTGCATAGCTAAAATCCAATCAGGATCCAATAAAGCTTTTTCTACCTTATTTAGTTCTTCCTTAGATAGGAAGCTGCTGTATAGACATTCTTCTTGAGTTGCTCTCCTTGTTTGAACTCTAGAAGATACATCACCAATGATGAGCTCAAATGGGTGATCTTTTGTCCATTTTCTTTGTTGAGGTAGATTAGCTCTAGATGAAGAGGCCTCATTATTGTCTTGATGTGTGACTGAGTTTTGATTATTAGAAACTCCCCCTGAGTTTGTGAATCTTTGATTTGAGAAAGGAGAATTTTCTGTAAGTGATCTATTCTGACTTTCAGCTTCTTTTGATGACCCGACGGATGGTGCACTTTGTGTTCCGACGGATGAGGCTGATTGTCTCCCGACGGATAAAGCAGATTATCTCCCGACGGATGAAGCATTTTGCAACTCGACAGATGTTGAATTTTTTGCTTCATCTGTAGTAGATTTTTCTGCATTATCATTTTCCATTGTTTCCTGATCACTTTCATCATCACTATCATCACTAACCATCTCCACATTATCAAATTTGAGACTCTCATGAGAATCTTCATCTTGCAGTCCTTCAATTTTTTATCATCAAATACAACATGTATTGATTCCATAATAATGTTACGTCTCAGATTGTAGACTCTATATGCTTTTCCCACAGCATATCCAACAAAGATTCCTTCATCTGCTTTAGCATCAAACTTCCCATGTTGATCAGTTTGATTTCTCAAGATATAACATTTGCAGCCAAAGACATGAAGAAAATTTAGAGTTGGTTTCTTGTTCTTGAACAATTGGTAGGGTGTCATACACTTTGCTTGATTAATCAAAGAAATGTTCTAAGTGTAGCAGGCAGTATTCACAGCTTCAGCCCAAAAATATGTTGGTAACTTTGATTCTTCAAGCATTATCCTTGCAGCTTCAATAAGAGATCTGTTCTTTCTTTCCACTACTCCATTTTGTTGTGAAGTTCTTGCTACAAAAAACTCATGCATTATCCCATTCTCTTCACAAAATGATCTTACCACTAAAATTCTTGAACTCAGTTCCATTGTCACTCCTGATTCTTCTTACTTTAAAATCAGGATGATTGTTGACTTGCCTTATGTGATTGATGATGATTTCACTAGCCTCATCTTTAGAGTTTAGGAAATATGTCCAAGAGAACTTTGAGAAATTATCTACAATTACTAGGCAAAATCTTTTCCTTGAGATGGACAACACATTGACTGGTCCAAATAAATCCATGTGTAGCAATTGCAAAGGTTCTTCAATTATTGAATCAAGCTTCTTTCTGAATGATGCTTTAATCTGCTTTCCCTTTTGACAGGCATCACACAGTCCATCCTTAGAAAACTCCACTTGAGGAATTCCTCTAACCAGTTCTTTCTTGACAATCTCATTCATGGTCTTGAAGTTTAGATGGGATAGCTTCTTATACCATAGCCAACTTTCATCTTGACTTGCTTTACTGAGAAGATAAGTGACAGATTCTGCATTAGATGAGTTAAAGTCAGCTAGATACATATTTTCTCTTCTCACACCAGTGAGAACCACTTTCTTGCTTCTTTTGTTTGTCACAACACATGCTTCTGAGTTGAAGGTTACTGAATTGCCCATATCACAAAGTTGGATGATACTCAACAAATTATGCTTGAGACCATCCACTAGGGCAACCTCCGCAATAATGACATTGTCTTTTGAAATCAAGCCATATCCCACAGTATAACCCTTGCTGTCATCTCCAAAGGTAATACTTGTGCCAACTCTTTCCTTGAACTTTGTGAGCAGGGTAGAATCTCCAGTCATGTGCCTTGAACAACCACTATCCAGGTACCAAAGATTCTTTCTGTTTCCCTGCACATATCAATTTCAAATCAAGTAGATTTTGGTACCCAAGTTTCCTTGGGTCCTACCTTGTTAGCTTTCTTCTTTGGTTTCTTAGGTTTGACCTCATTCGACTTGGGAATTTCTGATTCATCCTTAGTCATTTGAGTTGGACCTTTGAAACCAGTCATTAAAACAGAATTATCATGCACATTTTGATTAATAGGAAAAGGCATGTTGTTTACAAACATGTTATTCCAGTAAGGCATGCTAAATGGCATTTGTGGCATACTAAATGCAACATAATAAGGATTAGGTGCAAATGTCATATTAGCAAATTATGCATTCATATTCTGAGCAGACATAACATTCACAGGTATAGAAGGCATATCAGTCATGTTGGGAAAAGAAGAGGGTACAAACATAGGAGTAGGCATGGAAATTTTGTAATTAACAGACAAGTGATTAACACTACCACACTTAACACAGATTTTTCTTGGGGCATATTTATCAGGTGTGTAGTTGTTATGTTTGTTAATCCCTACTTTCCCATTTCTATTATTTTTCCTTTTAGCTTCTGTTTTAATCTCAATCTTCTCTAATCTGTCATTCAATTGCTTGATAGACATATGACCAACATTAACTTTCTTCTCCTTCTTCACTTGACTTGATTCTCCTAGAACAAAGTTTTTGGAAACTGATCCATATTTCTCATTCAGCTTGGCAAGTTTGGCTTTGCTCACAGGTTTGCTTACAGCCGACGGATGAGGATTTGTGTCACTCGACGGATAATACTTTTGATTATCCGATGGATGACTCTCATCATCCGTCGAGTCCACATCTGTTAGCAATCGTTCAACCAAATTGGATTCCAGCTTCTCCTTACTCTTTTTACAGGATGCATCATAAAAGGACTCAATACCTAGAACTTTAGTGATTTGAGCATGAACATCTCTGGATGATTTCATGCCTTAGTCACCTATTGTTCTCATTTAAGCTACTTCTTCAAAATCTTTTCTTTCTTCAAGGACTCAGTTAATTCATCCTTAGCAATCTTACACTCAGTTCTCACTTTTTCAAATTCAATAAACTGAGATTCTAGCACATTATTCCTCTCACTTAAAAACAAATTATTTTCTTTAAGTGTAGCATTTTCTTTAGTGAGTGACTTAAGTTTAACTCTCAAATGATATAATTCTGTAGACATGTCATTAATTGCATCATTACACTCAGCTTTAGATAAATGTGCTAGGTTAGTGGTGATTACCTGATTATTTGAAGAACTAGTTTCTGTTTCATCAGACTTGGCCATTAGGGCTAGATTGACATAGTTCACATCTTCATCTTCATCCAAATCATCAGCTGCCCAGTCATTTTCTTGTGTAATGAAAGCCCTTTCCTTTTGCTTGAGTAACTCAAAATACTTCTGTTTATAATCAACAGGCTCAAACTTCTTTTTGCTGGAATCTGACTTTCTACACTCACTTGCAAAGTGCCCTGCCAAGCCACCTTTGAAACATTTAAATTTAGATTTATCCACCATGTTTCTATTTGGCTTGGCTTCTCCAAAGTTCTTTTTGAACTTGAGCTTGGCAAATCTTCTGGAAAGGAATGCTAAATGCTCATCAATATGATTCATGTCATCTTGGCTCAAATGATCTTCATTTTCAGCTACCAGCCCTTTTCCCTTGTTCTCACAGGTCTTTGAAGTAGACTCAACAGCTTCTACCTTCATCTCTTTCTCTTTTTCTAACTCAGCAACCAGTGCTATGGACCCTTCTCTCGTCCTTCCTTTCTCCATCCTCTTATCTTGCTCTATTTCAAGCTCATAAGTTTTCAGGATGCCATATAGTCTCTCCAAAGTAAACTCCTTGTAATCTTGAGAGTTTCTCAATGAGACTGTCATTGGTTTCCATTTCTTTGGAAGAGATCTAAGGAACTTGAGATTGGAGTCTTTTGTCTGATAGACTCTTCCATGCAACTTTAGAGCATTTGGTAGTTTTTGAAATCTACTAAAGATGTCAGTGAGAGACTCACTATCTTCACAATGAAAGTGCTCATACTGCTGAATTAACAACTGTATATTATTTTCCCTCACTTGCTCAGTACCATCACATATAATCTGAATTGTGTCCCAAACTTCCTTGGCTATTTTGCAGTTAATGATGTTATCAAACATATCACCATCAACTCCATTGAACAGTATATTCATGGCCTTCTTGTCTTTCCTGACTTGCTCAATATCAGGATCTGACCATTCATTCCTAGGCTTTGGAATAAATGGTTCATTCCCTGTTGCAGCTCTCATTGGTACATGAGCACCTCTCTCTATGCAATCCACATAGGCCTCATCTTGAGAAAGAAGATGTAGGTGTACTTTTACCTTCTAGTGGTGATAATTGTCTTTGTCCAGAAATGGAATCTTAACTCCAACATCCTTCTTGTTCATCTTGCTGTTTGTTGTGATCTTTAAACTCTTTGTACTTCAAGAGCTTGCTCTGATACCAATTGTTATTCCCTAACAACACAACAAGAATTACAGAAGGGGGGTTGAATGTAATTCTGGCTTCTTTTTGATAATTTTAAAACTATTCTAACTCAATAATATATAAGTGTTTGATTTGCAAAGTGCGGAATAATAGAATTATATAAATCAAAACACAAGTAATAAAAACACAAGTCTTTAAAACTTTCTGATGGATTTGAATGTATCCACCATATATATATATATATATATATATCGAGAGAATCCTATGAAGTTTGAATAGCTCACAGCTGCTTTTTACAAGTGAACAAACAAACTACATAGAAATTCTTAACAGTTACGGCTTTTTCTATTTCTCTTCTAAAATGTGTTTGATTAGTTGTTTATTCTACTAGCTACACTTGGTTTATATATCACCAAGTTTACATGGTAATAAGACATGATAATAAAACAAAACCTATCAAGTCTAACTCCATGCTGCTTCACTACTCTATTCCAGCATCTTTGAAAATCTTCATAACTTGCATGGAAATGGTAATGCTTCTTTGTTCTCATTTTCCTGCTAAACAGGTTGCCGCATTCCTTTTGCAAACACCCAACGCATGTGACTGTGTTGTCACTGTCAACGGATATTTGAAATGATCATCCGTCGGGTACATGCTTGTTATCCGTCGGGTAGCTTTGTTGATCATCTGTCGGGTAGCTTTGTTGATCATCCGTCGGGTACTATTTGACACTTGACTCCATTTCATTTACGTAGACTTACAAGACATTTAATATTTACAATTAATCAACCTATTCTGCATATCTACTAGTAGTCAACATGACTGATATGCTACTACAGAATCTACACAAAGTTGTTTGCAAAAATGTGCTACATTACTTATTGTTACATAAGCTACTCACTCTGTGGATATCAATTAGTCATCCGTCGGGACTATATTGAATCATCCGTCGAGACTATAATTGATCATCCGTCGGGTGCTACAAAATTCACTAAGTTAAATCTACTAAGGTGTTTTTTAGCTTATCATCAAGTACACACCATATTCCTAACACCTAACTTGGAAAGAAAAAGATTAAAATAGGATATTGAATAAATGGCTTTAGTAAACAGATTAGCTAATTGAGCAGTAATACATAAATAAGCAAGCTGAATAAAACCATCCAAAACTTTGTCAAGAGTAAAGTGACAATCAGTTTCAATATGTTTCGTCCGGTCATGAAAAACCAGATTTCTAGTTATATAAAGTGTATATTGATTATCACAATGGATTATTACTGAAGTTAAATTTTAAACATCAAGTTCTTCTAGAAAACGAACCATCCACGTAACTTCAGTTGCCGAACTAACCAAAACTCTATATTCACCCTCAAAAGTAGTGGTGTGTATTCGGTTAACCGAAATTGAATATTTTTTTTGGTTAACCGAAATTGAAATGTATCAAATATGCCTATCAAAAAACGAATTGATATTAATTCAGTTATAAATAAACCGATATAATTTTTCGGTATTACCAAACTGAAATTGGTAATGAACATGGATATATTGAGCATTATTATAAATTCATTCTGTCTTTTTCAATAGTTCCTCAATCCTTATATGGAGATGAGCATATAATGATAGGCTAGCACACAAAATCAATACAATATTAAAATAACAACCAATGGTAACAATATAAAAAATGACAGGCTGGGCTGCTGAGCTTGACTAATGTAGTCCTCATTAGTATCTCTCAAGCTTGAGAGAATGATGAAGTCGAAGCTCCTAGATTGTGAATGAGGTATTGATGCTGCTGAACAGGAAGCACTTTGGTGAACAGCTCTACTACTTGTTCTGAAGTGGAGACATGAAAAGTTTGTGGTTGACCATTGCTGATTTGTTTATGCACAAAGTGATGGTAAATTTTAACGTGTTTGGTGCGCTCGTGTTAGACGGGGTTAGCATCAATTGTTAGTACAGCCTTGTTGTCACATTTGAGCTGTGTTGTTGGCATATTTTTGAATCCCAAATCTTTGAGTAAGGATGACTGACAATCACGTAACTTCACAGGTAATTATTTCCATAACACGGTATTCCACTTCGGCTGAGGAGTGAGCCACCACACTCTATTTTTTTGATTCCCAGGAAATGAGAAAGCTACTAAAAAATATATAGTACCCTGTACTGGATTTTCGAGTAGCAAGGCAGCTGGACCAATCGCTATCGCAGTAGGCCTTGAGTTGAGCAACACTAGATGATGCAAGAAGAATTCCCTGAGATGGCGAGCCTTCAAGGTAACACAAGAGATGTTTGGCAGCTTGTAGCTGAACATTTGTAGGTGCATTCATGTACTAACTAAGAGTATGGACTGTAAAGGCAATATCTGGGCATGTCACTGTTAGATAGATCAATTGACCAAGCAAGCATTGGTAGGCTGTTGGATTGGGTAGATGATCGCCAATTGTTGGGGTGAGATTTATATGGGAATCCATAGATAAAAAGATAGGTTTACAATGAAGAAGGCCATATTTTGTGAGAAGATCAAGTGTGTACCTTTTTTGTGATACAAAGAACCCAGATGCAGACCTGTCCACCTCAAGACCCAAGATATATTTCACTGGACCTAGGTCTTTCATATGGAATTATGCATACAACATGTTCTTAAGTTTGGTTATATCATCCATATTCGAACCACAGATCAATAGATCATCCACATGCACATGATGGTCAAAAAAGAGTTGCACTTTTTCTTTAAAAAAAGGCTATAGTCTAACTTTGATTGTGTGAATTCGAGGCTGAGCAATGTGAGAGAGAGTTTTTATAACCACAGATGCGGGTCTTGTTTCAAGCTATACAGGGCTTTAAGTAATTTGTAGACAAGATTGGGTGTTTACGTACCTTTATCCATGTTATTGATCTATATTATGCAGCCAAGATGCGTATACCAGAGGGCATCTTCATATAAGAGTTCACCATGGAGAAATGTATTTGAGACGTCCATTTGAAGAGTGTGCTAGTCCTCTATTGCAACAACAACTAACATTGTTCAAATTATTGTCATTTTGGCAACATGTCCGGACGTCTCTTTTATAATTGACACCGTATTTATGTCTGCATCCCAAGATAATAAGGCAAAATATGTGTCTTTCTATGTTTCCTTCCGTTTTGTATTTGGTTTCGAATTACCATTTACAACCAATTGGTATTTTATCATGGGAAGTTCAGTTACAGTCCACGTTTGATTATGTTCTAATGCTTCTAACTCTGTGTTTATTGCAGAAACCTAGTGAGAATGTTGCACTGCTTCTATGAATGAGACCGGGTCACATATTAAGGTGATAGTGGTAAAGAAGTAATTCAATGATGGACTGACATTAGTCTGGGAAACATAGTCCTGTTGCAAGGCTGGAGTGTGATGTATTCAAGTGGACCTGTATACAAAAAGACTTGCTTCTTGTGAAGTGTTATTTGTGGCAGGCGAGTGAGGCTGCTGCATCTCTGATGTAACTGGAGGTAGACCTAAGTTTTCAGAGACATAGATTTCATTAAATGCTGCTAGACTATTAACATTGGCATCATGAGAGGGACATGCTGCATATACTTTGAGATAATATTTTCTGAGAAGGTAAACATGTCTTAATAAAATTTGACATCCCTGGAGTTAAACTTAGACATTGTTGTTGGTGAGACTGCGTAGCTGTATGAACAGTTACATGATAACTCAACACGAGAAAATACTAGAACATGATAGGTTAATAATACTACGTCTACACAAGAAATCAGAATAAAAAAAGACAAAGCAAATATAAAGAATCAAAAGATTAGAAGAAGGTTTGAAGTCTATTTACAGGTCACTGAAAGAAGTTCATTAATATGATCATACCTCAGTGAAGAATAAAGATTAAAGACTTTCAAGGTTTCAGAAATGTTGAAAATTCAGTGTATAAGTGTTACTAGAAGATTTCAGTGTATTAGCATTGATTGAAGATAGACAGTGTTCGAAGCATAGGAATCTGAAGAACTGAAGACATGGTATAGACAGAGATTAAAGAAGACAGCTGCAGTCTTGAAGTTATACTCACTGACAGGATTTGATTTATATGTTCAAACATTAGTAAAGAACAGTAAATGAAGTATTCAAGATTGTAATAGCAATGAAGAAATTGTCTAAAGTACCAGAAAGGATTCCATTGAAAGTAATTTTGTTTAGTGACAGTTTCGAAGCGATAAAGTTGTTGCAAGCTTAACAATGTAATCAAGGCCATAATACGAAGACCTGAATCGGGGTTAGTCGTCTAAGAACCAGACCAGTTGCACTAGGCGTCAATAGCTCGTGAAAGGAATCTGGGTATTATTTATAGAAGAATTGTTAAGTTGAGGAACGTACTTGGATTGAACGTTTATATGTTAAAGTACGAGAAGAGGTGCGCAGGGTATACAGCTAAACAACTCGAGTGATTGGCCAAGCTCAAAATTTAATTGTTAAATTAAATAAATTTATTTAATGGACTTTAATATAATTTATTTAATAAACTTAAAATGATTTATTATATAAACTTTAAATCAGTTTATTTTATAAATTTAAATTAGTTTATTTATATAAGTTATATTTAAGTTTATTTTATAAATTAATTTAGTTACAATTTAAACTTAAATAAAAAGAAAAAGAATAAAAAAAATAAAATGAAAAGAAAAAGGAAACAAAAAAAAAAGAAAATCAAAAACAAAAGAAACAAAAGTAACTTGGCAACCAAATGGTCGCAGGTTACAACTTCTTTTAAGAAGTTAAGTACAACACCTGTACTAGTATTTACTAGTCGCAGGTTAGCTTTTTATGAAATAAAAACTAAGTGCTCAACCCTCCTGATCATCAGTTGATGTGCCAAAAATCCTTAGTCGCAGGTTAGCAGGTCCAAGCTCCTCAACCACAATTTTGTTGAACAATTAATTAAATTGCGTGGTTCAGTTCTAGCCACATATTTTAATTGATATAAGTCTACACAATAGAAGTATATGCAATTTACTTGTGCTGTTCATCTTCTTCTCCAAAACGAGAGCTGATGAAAAACAAGCAGCAAAGAAAATACAGAGAAGATCAATCAAATTGTATACCCGTTTAACTTCTCACCGGAGTAACGTTATAATGTCCGGTTCAACTCTTGTATATTATTATGGGCATTATAATTGTTACCTAATAATTAAATCCTTAGACAAACAAAAGCTAGATCATTGTTTAGGATTTAATTTGTCGATCTTTGTAGAAGCTAGGAACTTTGTTGTTCTTAGATTGTAGCTGGTTAATTTATTTACCGGAGTGGAGCAACACCCCTCGCGAATTTATATATGAATATATACTTCCCCGAATATCTCGTGTTTCTCATTTTATTGCTCCAAACACTATTCACCTCAAGAACACGGAACCACTAACCGAGCACTAAATTGTATATCCGCAAAAGATTCGATTTTTTTAATTTAATGATTATCGTATTCAACCCCCCTCTCTACGATAATTCGGGACCTAACAGTTGGTATCCGAGCTGACTGATTGATACACAAATCAGGATCCTTAAAAACAATTTTTTTAATAAATTTTCATTTACATAAATTTATTTTGTAAATTTGATTTAAAAAATTTATTTTATAAATTTAATTTAAATAAGTTTATTGTATAAACTTAATTTAAATAAATTTATTTTTATAAATTTAACTAAATTAATTTACTACTTAAATTTTAGTAAATAAAAGTTTTTAATTTTAATTTATTTTTTATTTTCTTTCCCGATTTATGGCTACCAGGTTTGGAGTTTATTGCTGCCATTTTCTTGTTTGTTGGCTGCCAGTAGCGTACATGTTGCTTAACAAAGTGAATTCATTATTCACTTTTTTAAGTGAATATAAAAGGACCATAACGTAGTAACCACAATGGCAGCATTGGCTATAGGGAGAAACCACGCACAACAAATGAATACACGCAGCTGCATAGCAGCCTTCAGTTTGCAAGACGCGCGCGGGGGAATGAATTGCACTTGGTTCACTTGGAAATTAGAGAGTGTTGTACAAGGATAACATAGTCGCAGTTTAAAAGTTTTTATTTTTGGTTAAGTGTCAACCTGCAACCTCAAACTTTTGAGTCGTAGGTTGTAAAAAACTAAGGCATTCATGGTCGCCAGTTAGCAGTCGCAGGTTGGCCCTTGTACAAATTCTATAGCCCCAAAAATTGTTTATTTATGATTTATTTAATTTTTCATAAAATTTAAATTTCTTAAATTTAATTTTTTTCTTAGATCATAATTTACGTTTTATTTAATTTTTAAGAAAATTCGAAATTCTTAAAAATTATATTTTACATAAATGTTTATTTTTGATTAATTTATTTTCTAAGAAAATTAAAAAATTTGGAAATTTAAATTTCTCTTAAATATTGAAATAAGGGTACTGAAAGTATTGGTAGACTCGAGATTCCTCCGGGCTTTAAAGATGTTTTTAATCTTTCGAAGAAAACGAAGACCATGTGCTATTCAGACAGAAAATTCCCGAATACGGATTTTGAAGATAATGGTTTTCTTATTCCAACAAAGCTGATTTCAAGACCTACAGAAGAAAATTGTGTAACTTCCTCAAAGGCTTACTCCATAGGATACCACTGGGTTTTCAGATGCAGGAAAGTACGGAAATTTCTACAGGTACAATTTTTCTCGGAAATTTAAAGACAACTCTATGATTCCAGTTTATGTAGTCACACAGTGATTTGTACCAATGCTACATTTATCCTGGATTCACAGAGATCAGAAAGGTAGGAATTGTGGAGGTCAGAGAGAATAGTGGGGACATACAAACATCTTAGTTACATGCATTAAAAATAGAACCTCGGGACAAAATGTAAGAGTTACTGATAGCTGAATCAGAGGAAGCTCAGGTAGAAGAACTTAATGGACTGAATGTCAGGGCAGTGTTTCACATGTCAGGAAAGTTTAGCCGCATCATATTGACAAGGAGTACATAAGCTATATCCAAGGATCAAGCCTATTTATTCTGAAACAGAGGCTTTTACAGATTCAGTTCAAGAGGTGATTACAAGACTAAAATTGGGACATAAATAAGATTTGATAGCTACATGTATGATAAGCAATATGTGTCAAGTAACTATAAGGGGTTTTGCTACAACAGAACAAGAAGTTTGACAAACAAGGATGAGTAGGGACTCAGTTGAAGAACTGTGACAAAGGTGGAATGTTTTCTTAGGGAAGCAGCCAGTCAAAACATATAGTGTATCGGGAAAAAGTTGGGATGGATAAAATGACGAGAATGAAGATCATGAATATCTTGCTTTCACAGCAATCTCTGAAGATGGTCCAACTCACATATCTCAGGTTTCAATTTCTTGAACCACTGCAATATTTTGCTCTCAATATTCAATGCATGATAAGATCATAGTGTTTAAATGTTTAACACTCGCACAAGCATGATAACATCACACATAGATAATGCTGAACTAGTTCACTAGATTATTTTTCTGGTAACTAGGATTGATAGTTTAAGTTGTGCATGTTACTTTAGATGATATTAAATATGTGTTTGAATATTTGTTGAACATGATTAATTGATTTAGTGAGATATATGTTTCCCAGCATATAATGCCTTTGTTTATGCTTACTCTCTGTATCCTATATTATAATGAGATTTATTCGTTTGATCTGGATTGTTTGTTAAGATGCAGTATTTATAATTGGATTGAGATAGTGAGATGAGATACATCAACAAGATTGGAATAGATAGAATTAGTGATTTATTTGATAATTCTGTTTGTTCCATATCATGCCTGTCTTGCTTAATTCTTATGTGTAATGTTTCTGAATGAATGCCATGTATTCCTATTTCAATGATTGCTTAATTTTATGCCATAAATACATCTCTTAGTATTTGCATTAATTATAGAAAAGCATGTTTAGGATTTCAATAGGGAAAAGACTGTTAGTCCTCCTTATGTAAGGTTGGAATCATTTTTCTCCCAGCCTAGAGACAATTTTGTTAAAGGTATCAAAATGAAGAAAATGGTCAGTCAAAGATAAGAATTAGCATGATAAGTGTAACACCCCCAGATCCGGGGTCGGGGATACGGGTCATCACGATCTTTCTTTCCATAAATATCACTTAACTTAATTAAAAATAAATAACCTCATGTTGTGACCCCACAATAACACACACCACAACCCGTTATAGTCTCAGAGATGAAATTGAAATAAGTACAAGTCCTTGAATCCACAATTTAAAAGTTATTACAACCCAAAATGATTACTTAATAAGTTTACAGTTAATTGCCATTATCTGCCACAAGTTATAATTATACATAATTGATTCCCAAAAGTAGAATGCCTAATCTACAGATAGATCTACCTCTGCAGCTATAACAGCTATGATATCAACGGAAAGACGCGGGACGCTTCCCACGCTCTTGCGCTGGGTCTGCTTGAGTCTGGCCACCTTTCCTTACTGTTGTTATGTGATGAAGAAATGAAGCAAGAGTGAGCATTATAGCTCGCAAGATAATATATAGTGTAATCAATAATGCAAGTATCTAACTAGATAACTTACTGGAATCTTTATCAAATGTAAGATAATTACTTACTGGATATAAGTTTAAAAGGAGATGAAGTTACCAATTACTTCATTATACTTATATCATTTTAGAAAACTACTTGAACTATTACTGTTCAAAGTATAATAAGTTTTCAAAGGTTCATCACATAGATGGGACTTCAACATAAGACTTGAATAGATTCAATCTTTGAAATATTATTTGAATGAAATGAAGTTACGAGATACTTCATTAAGTCCCGATATATATATATATACCTATATATATCTCTCACACATTCCCTGAAAACCTCTGTCATGAAAAGTACAAACAGAGTTGTAATATCCAATGAATTTGGAACGAAGAGAATTTTGGCATAAACCCTATATCTTGCTGATCAAGCAAAGATACCAATAAGTAACCTTTTCTACTGTAGATGGATGAATTCCTCTCCGGTCATCACCCTGGACGCATTAGGACCTCGCGCTAGACCATTACCCGGCCACTCACGGGTGGATGGACTGTCACCCAGCCTCTTACACCTTCATAGACCGTACCCCGGCCTGTCGCTTATGCCGACTCAATTAGATGGACTTACTTCCCGAACATTGGGCAAGTAATCAAATTGTTTTCTCAAAACATCAACCTCGTTGCGAATATAAAATACACCACATAGCCGGATCCCTTAGATTTTTGAGCGAGTATTCAAGTCCCCTTCAAAAGGAAGATCTTAAACTTGAAAACGAGTTTTGGGATCTGCTCCAACTTTTAAAATCATTTTGAAGACTCGAAAACATTTTAAAGAATGTTTAGAATAATGATGATTTAATAAAATAAATCAGTCTCGATATATTAGAAAATATCTGAATATTATTATTTAAATAATATTCCCATAAAGGATAATATTTATAAAAATATTTGAAGTAGAAGTTTTAAAACTCATACTTGAAATGAATAATAAATAACAAAAGATATACTTATACGAAAGTACGATCCTTATTTGAATAATCGAAAATAAGTTTGATTATTATTCAAAATCATCGAATATACCTTATTCGATTAATAGTTATAGAAAACTATATATATATACATATATTATACTCGAAAACATCGACTCCCGGTTTAGAAAAATGTTCACCTTTGGGTCCCCTATACTAAGGGTATACGCAACTACTACTTATCTCTAGCATAGATATTATGCAGTTTATAAGCATTTGAATTGATAATAGAATATCAAGATTTCACAACATGCATATATATACCATATCAACATGCTCCTTGAAAAATTACATTGTAATTTACCTTGTATTACCTTGTAATTTACCTTGTAATTACCTTGTAATTTAACCTGTAATTACCTTGTAATTACCTTGTAATTACCTTGGATAATTACCTTGTAATTTAACAAAGCTTGAATCTTGATTTTTGGAATTTTTCTCCTTGAAAAATGAAGAAGGGCGAGAGCTTCTTCTTCTTGGGAGGGGTTTTACTTTGCTAAATGTGTTTGTGGTGGAAAATGGAAGTGAATGGGATATTTAGGTGATTAATTGGTTGAATAAATTGAGTGGAGTGTGACTAAGCATGACATCACCTTGGTGACTTCATCATTTGCCACTTGTCATCACTTGGTGGTGGAAGCATCTTTTTATGCTAATCCTTGCTTAATTGCTTGATTATCATCCTTAATCCTTGCACTAATCTCTCTTGCATTACTTGTCGTTTAATTGCTGTACGACTCGTTTATCGTTCGTTCTTGCTAATCGTTTGAGGGGTCATATCCGGGATCTTATTACTTGGGTTCCCTTAACCTTTCTAAATATATTATATTCCTTTATGATCCTCTCTTATAATTATTGAATTTAAATCCTTTTAATCATGTTATCTTATACTCAATTCTTTCGGTATCTGGTGGATTTTCGGGAAAAATCAAAGTATTCGAATTTGGATTCTGGAGATCTTTACATACACTTATATACCATATAGAGTACTAATAAGATCTCAGAATATCAATAAAAGAACAAATTAATTCTTGTAGTGAGAAGTGTTCATGCAGAGATTAAACTTGTAGAAAAATAAAGAACACAGATATTCAAAACTCACTTAATTTTATAGTAAAATTAAGACTGTTTTGCTACAAAATTTCTAGGCTCTTTGTTAATAAAGCTTAGCTTCTTCTTGAGAATGTTACAAGAAATTTGATCTAAATTGTTACAACTGACTAAAAGACCAGTGTTTACTTTATAACTTAGTTAACTGCTGGTTTACACAGTAGATAATAAAACATGTTATTAGCTTTTCTAAACTGTCACTTATCATTTCTATTTATAAAAAAGTAGATCTTCTATTTATGGCTTAGCATATCTTTAGCATCCCGTGTTCACTTTAATCTTCCTCTGTCAGTTAATCTTTACCATTCATCTTGCACATTCTCCAAGATGCTTTTTGTAGACTTGTCAATCCAGCTGTTGAATTGTTTGTTGATTGTTTATCTTGGATATTTAACCGATCTGCAATTTTGTACTTTGAGATTGTACCTCGAGATCTCCAGTTTAGGTTTATAAAACACTTGACATCTCAATAAGTATATTGACTTATCGAGATTTCCAGTATTCTATGTTTAATTTGGCTTGTAGAGGTCTTCAGTTCTCTATAAGAGATTTTAGGCTTGTCAAGATCTCTAGTCTTCACATCTTCACTTTGACTTATCGATAACTCTTAGTTCTCTAGTGGATTCTTGACTTGTCGATATCTCAGAGTTCTTTAGTCAACTTCACCTTGTCAATATCTCAGAGTTCTCTAGTGAATTTTGACTTATCGATATCTTTGAGTTCTCTAGTGGAACATGACTTATCGATAACTCAGAGTTCTCTACTGAAAGTAGACTTGTCGATAACTCTGAGTTCTCTAGTGAATGAATGACTTGTCGATATCTCCAATTTTCAATTCTTCAATTTGGCTTGTCGATATCTTCCTGAGTTCTCTAGTAGCTATCCTGACTTCTCGATAAGCCATTCTAGAGTTCTCGAATGACTTCTCTATAATATTAAATCTGTGACTTGTAGAGATCTTGACTTAGAGTATTTTTCTCCAAACAGATTTATTCAACTCCAAGCTTCTTCAAAATTCTTCTGAGGCATGATCTTCTTAATCTTCTTCTAGATAGAATCCTTAGGCTTGATACTGTTTCAGGAAAAAGACTCCAGTCTTCTCCTTTGCATTTTTACAGACTTTAAGTATTACAAGTACAAAATACAAATTAAAATAACAATACAACTTACTTAGGGTTTACAAGATTTCTTAGTCTTGTTAAAGTATATGCATGTCTTTTACAACAATCTCCCCCAATCTGTGAGAAGATTGCTTAACACAAATTCATGCTTGTTAACAAGACTAACCCCAAGTTTAAAATGATAGAAGATAAAATTAATACATAGAGCTTGATAGAATTACAACTTGTACAACATAAGATTCACAAGGTTCAATGATTACAAGACTCAGGCAAAGACAGTTTTTACATCTGCTTCTTTTCTAAGTTGATCCTTCAATTTGTCAAGAACTTCAAGTTCTTCTATGATAGGTGTTCTACTTAGAGCTTTTACAAGTTTTTGTCTTGTTGCCTTAGAATAACCTTGGTCCAGAACCTCTATGCAGAATCTTGAGAATCCACCAGCTCTGATGTTTAGAAATCTCCTATCTTTAGAAATTATGCTCATTCATTTTTCTTTCAATTCTTCTGATCTTTTTATGTACATGTCTATCTCTTCATCATGCCTCCTTCTTTTTTCTTCAGCTTCAGCCTTATCTATTTTCTTTGTTTCCTCCCTTTCAATCAACCATTCAGCTAGAGATGATCTCCATTACCCTTGTAACAGTATCCTTGCCTTTTAACAAACTTAACACTCTCTTAATTTCTGTAGGAGCCAAAGAATTCATTAAGCTTTTATCAAGAAGAGTGAATGTACCATCCTTAAAATAAATTCTGAATTCTCTTAAGGATACAATCCGGACTCTAACAATTTCCTCAGCTAGATGTTGGAAATGGTCTTCATCTTAGATGCACCAATTTAGAGGTAGAAAGTTTCTTAAAGAACTTCTAGATGGCCCTTTCAGTGACTTCCACTTTCTTTGCAGGCTTGACTTTTTTAGGATTTCTCACAATAGATTTGTGCTTGAATTTTAATGAAGGTTTGGCTAAAGGTAAGGTTGTCATTTTCTTGAGATTAGTTTGGTTTGAGGTGATTGAAATTTTTAGGAAAGAATTTGTTTTTTGTTTATACAGAAATTTTGGCTTAGATGGTTGGGAAGGTTTAATATTTGAGATAGTTGATGTTGTAGGTTGAGCTGAGGTTTGAGTTGGTTGTGTTTGGATTTTTAGGGTTGTTTGTGTTACGACCGGCATTTTGTGTAATATTATTTGTGAACTTTGTATAATATTAGAGCCGAATGTAAATATACTTAATGATTGTACGTTGTGTGAATGAAAATTTCTGCATTATAAATTGCTTTATGTAGAATATGATTTTTCAAAGCAAAAGTTTATTTATTTCCCTTATTTTTTGATTTATAAGGAATATTCTAAACCTTGGAAAAAATTTCTTTTAAAAGTTATTTCATTCACAAATTCCAAAAGTGATCTTATAAAATTTCTAAAAATCCAAGTTATTTTATGGAATAAATTTTATAATTTTTGAACTTGTATTTTATTTTATAAAAATAAATCTTTGAAAATTTATTCGTTATAATTATCAAATTACATGGAAACCCTTGCAAGCAAATCACTCTTTCATTCTATTAAAGGGCAAAGGAGACATTTCCAACCCCATTAACTCACTTGTTGTTAACCAAACCACATTAACCTTGCACGCAAAATAGCCTAACTTTAGCTATAGGGTATTCTTGTACATTCTCATTTCCACTCATTTCTTTTAGTCAATCAAAGGCATAAAACCAAAAACAAAATGTGAGAAATCATTTCACTCACTCCACACTCCAACTCACCTCTCTTTTTCTCTCCTCCCCCTCCCTCTCCTTGCTCTCGGTCGAGAACCCCCTCCCCCGCTCCCTTCCATTTTTCCATCCCATTTCTCATCTTCCCTAGTGTAATTCTTCCACCTACATTTATTTTATATACTTCCCAAATGTTTTGTGATTTGGGAGATGAAGTTTCATGGTTGCATGTGTAGCTTTTGTGTGATCTCCAAAGAGAAACTCTTGATTCTTGTGAATTCAAGAGCTCTCAATGAGATACATTTTATATATGTTTTAACTAAGTGTTTTATGGAGAAACCATGCTTTAAAAAACCTTTGCATGCTACTGAAATTTCACTATATAATCATGTTTAGCCATGCATGCTAGTTCTAAGATGTTAATATGATGATCAACCATGTTGTGTATGCTACTCTTCTCGAAATCATGTTTTCATGTTTAAAAATCTATAAATTCGAATTATTTATGCTTGAAATAGATTGTTTCCATGATATATTTCTTAATAATACTTAAGAGAAGATATATTTCATGATTATTAAGGTTGAGTTATAGGTACAAGTCTAATTTACAAGAATTTAAACTCTATGTTTTAGCCAAAATCTTTTTAAGTGTTTTCCATGAGTTGCATATTATATTTTTATTTGCATGTTGGTGTTCTAGGGCATGGATGATCTCCACTCCTGTTGAGGCACTATTTTAGTATGTTGATGCAGTAGGTTTGCTTTGGTAAAGGTTGGGTGTTTGGTTAATAAGTGGGAGTCAAGGTGGAAAGGGATTAGTTAGTGTTTGCATTTTTCCAGATTTGATGCACTAGTTTATGGGGAAGTTTTGAATGAGCATTTGTTGTGCACTTTGAGGCCCAAGCCACCAGAAGCTAGAACTAGGAGTATATAATAGGTTTTAGGTATTTTTTGGAGGTTTGTAAGATGTTTGGTTAGGTGCACGAATGGAATCACAAAATCTGTCCAGCAGGGGACAGTTTTGTTGCAACTTAGAAATAGGAAGTTTTCACCATGTCATAGGTAGGTCCTCATTAGGCCCTGTTGGGCCTTAGTTAGAGGGAGTGTCAGAGGAGTTTTTCCAGCCATAGTTCATAGGATTTGAGTTAGAATAATGTGTCACAAGTTAGTTCAAGTCAGGACCTTTTATGCCCAGAAAAACAGGGGAACCATGGACTTTAAGCTTAGGCCTAGGGAGGCCCAAGCTAGGCCCTTGAGCCACATCAAGTTTGGGAGTTGCCTTATGATCAGAAGAGTCTAGTGTAGAAGTTTTGGAGGTAAAATTGTAGTGTAAGAGTGTCTAATGCACTCAAGAAACCATAGATTTCATTCTGAAATTTACCTTAGTAAGCACCTTCACTTACCATATAGTTTTAGAGCATTTATGAATGAGGCCTAGGTTGACCACTATAGTTGCAGGATATCATAAATCCAGTAGAGTGAAAGGCCCAAGTGAGGGTCAATAGGTTTTGGATAGTTTAGTAAAGGTACATCGAGTTAGGAGGCCAAAATTTGGAGACTTTGTCTAGTTTAGCGATCAAGTGACTTAAGTTATGGAACGAGATCATCCAAGCCTAGTGTTGCAATATGGTGTGTGTGTGATATTGTTTGGTATTTAAAATATGATATGTGAGTATATGTGTCTATGTGTACTATTATGTTTATAAGGTGATTATAAATTACGTGCATATAAGCCTAAGTGCCATTTGTGTTTAATTTCGGATTGTAAATAGGTTGCATTGATGAGAATATATTATAATGAGGTTATTATTAATTGTGTAGGATCTCGAGACGAGGGTAAACTTACCATAAAGGTCGATTAAAGCTTCCAGTTGCTCATACTTTCCAGTCCAGTCCAGTCCAGCCTTCTCAAGGCAAGTGATTCAACCTACTTTTTAGTTTACAATGCGAATGCGTCATAACTAGTTCTTATATATATGATGCGAGTATCATGATTTACCTTGTTATACTTGGACCAAGTGATTCTCAAATCTATTTTCGTATTATATAGAAATGCCATGAACCCTCAAGTACTTATTGCAAGTAGATCAAAAATCATACCATGCTAGTATACCAAAGTAATCGGGATGCCATGATAAAATAGCGAATTGTTATAATACCTGATTGATCCTTTTGATTAACATGCTATCGATTACTGAGAAATCTTGATTTTACACCCTGATGCTTGATTTAACTCTTGTAAGAACCCCGATAGAAACTTTATCTTGATACCTAAAAGCCAGATATTCTTTAAAGTCATTCACGATTGTTTGATAACCCTATCCTTACCCTAAAGCTTGACATCCTAATATACCTTAAGCTAATGATCACTTTCTTTATATCTTAACACCTCTATCATACTTGTAACCAGTAATGCTTATCTTCTTGATGTTCTAATACCTATACCTTGTCTAAAACCATTGCTTTAAGCCTAGTTTGGCATTACTCTTTCATATTATCCAATAACCCTACTAAATCTCCTTGTCAAAATTCTTGTAAATGGAAACCTTTCAATTACCATGATAGTGTAAAGTCTATTGGATCTTGGCCCTAAGATTTAGTGAACATAATTCCAGTGTTTCAAGTCAATCTACAATCCCTTGAAAAAGATGTTTACTGTTTAAGAAATTTTATTACCAATCAGCATCAGTTTTTGAAATGATTAAAATTTGGATTTTCAGTCCCAAAGGGGGATAAATGTTTTCTTTAAATAGTGGATCTGGACTAAGACGCAAGTCCTTTCCACACTGATATTGTAGGCTTAAAAGTTGCCTAGGGATCCCATTAATTTTTTAGAACCCAGCGAGGTTCGGGATTACTTCACGGATGATCACCGGCTGTAATCCGTAGCGTCATAAAATGGTTTTTGATTAAGATATGATTTTGAAAAAGTTTTTGATACAAGCAAATGATGCCATCAACCAAAAGTTCATCTCTTGTTATTATTAGTTATATCTTCACATTGTCATTCTTTAATATATATCTCGATTTATGTTTTGTATCATATTGTTTAGCACTTGTTGAGCATTTGGCTCACTACTTGCTTTAACCCTGATATTACAGCTAGCAGCTATGGTTAGATTCAAGCAGACAGCACGTAAGACTTGTGATGCCGATGCGTATGTCGGAGCTCAGGTAGAATAAGAGATAGTTTTGTCTGAGGACTCGATATTAAAACCAGTTGTGGTAGTTAGTAGTGTTGGGCTGTTCTAAACCCTAAACTGTAAGATCTTGGATTCAGTTGTATTTACTTTCTTTTAAATATTGTAGTAGTTATATATTATGTATTGTTAAGTTGGGGGGTGTGACAGGTTTTGGTATCAGAGCTACGGTTTAGAGTCCCTGGACAGCCCAAATAGGTTATGGATAATATGCGAGAGAGTAGGTTAAGTAAATTTATTATTAATACTCCTCTTATTGGTTTGTCAGCAAAGGGCACACTCCTCGTCATCCTCTGGGTCGGACGACACTATTGCTTTCTCCGTGTATGCTGAGTTGAGGCGCGAGTTTGACATGCTTCAGGGAAAGTACGACCGACTGATAGACCGATTGAAGAACGTGTATCCGAACAGGCGAAACTATGAAGGGAAGCTTAAGGAGCAGATGACTGCGAAACTTGAGACTTTGGTTCAGTACGTCAACACTAAACTTGAGGAAATTCCATCACACCGAGACCGTACCAGTCAGTATATCATCCAGATGGTGGCGGATGAGCTCCAGAGCATTGTGAAGACGCTTCGAGAGGAGAAGACTACCAAGCCCCGTTTCGATGGAGTGGAGCCTTAGTTCTTTCCATTATCTACCTTTCATGTTGTTGTATTATCTGACTTTGTAGAATTCCCAGTTGTTTCCCTTAAATAAGCATGTTATTCCTAGAATCAGACTTTATCATAATCTTGATGTATTGTGACCTTTAAATTTCAATTATTATGCACTATCGTTCCATATGCTTTCAACTGTTATCTTACGCCTTTATATACATCACCATAATTTATTAATTTGAAACTTGACCTCATATGTAAATAAGAATGCCATGCGACACTCTCGAATTATTTCATTATTCATACATGTTTTGACGTAACTCTTATTTCAGGATCATGCCACCCAAAAAGAAGAACCCAACAACCACATGTACCACAGATCCAAATATTCTTCGATTACTGGAAACCTTACAACAACAAACAAACGCTATAGCTCAACAACAACTAACTCTTCAACAACGATTTGAAAACCAAGATAACCGTGAACCACACCAACCACCTGATCCACTAGTACCACCTCGACAAGTTGTTACTTTCAAGGCTTTTCAGAATGTGAACCCACCTGCATTTCATGATACCACTGATCCAATAATAGCTAACACATGGATTAAGGAAATGGAAAGGGCTTTTGAGTTGGTACAGTTAGGGGACGATCAGAAGACACCATATGCTACTTACTTCTTGAAGGGCGAAGTCATCTATTGGTGGGAATCAGTAAAAGCTATGGAAGCAAATCAGCAAGTTTCTTGGGAAAGATTTAAGAAGTTATTTCTGGGAAAGTATTACCCTAAGTACATGCAGAATCAGATGGAGCTTAAATTTCTTGAATTGAAGCAAGGGAATATGTGTGTACTGGAGTATGAGAAGAAGTTCACATAATTATCAAGGTTTGTGACAAAGTATACTAGCAGTGAGGAGGAAAAAGCAAAGAGATTTTAACATGGATTAGAGCCTTGGATCAGAGATAGAGTGGCTATGTTTGAGCTTGATACTTATGCAGGCGTAGTACAGAAAGCTGCTCTGATTGAGAATAATGGGATGCAATCAAGAAAGGAAAGGGATAACAAGAAGAGAAAGGTTCCATTTTATGGAGAAAAGTCTGAAGCCAAAAATTCACAAGATCGGAATGTAAAGAGGATTGGATTCCATAAGGGCGGAAATTTTCAAAAGAAGGGAAATTTGAGCAAAATACAAGAATCAAAGGGGAAAAACCAGGCAAGCCAAGGATAAGTTGGAGAAAACAGATTTCAGAGACCGGAATGCAAGTATTGTGGAAGAAGGACCCCGGAGTGTGTAATAAGCTGAGCATGACATGCTATAGGTGCAACCAGAAGGGACATTTGGCAAACGAGTGTAAGATGCCGAAGCCAGGAGTTACATGTTACAAGTATGGAAAGACTGGACATATAGCTAGGGAGTGCAAGACAACCGGACCAGTTAAAGCTCTGATGAATGTGGCAAGTACCAGTGCAAACGTTCCAGCTGAGTTATTGGCATTACCTCCACCACCTACAACAACTCTGCAAGCAACAGCAAGGACATTCGATTTGAAAATGAAGGACGTTGTTCGGAACTCTGAGGTGATAGCAGGTACACTTTTACTAAATAATGTCGAAGCTAAAGTATTGATTGATTCGGGAGCAACGAGATCTTTCATATCAGAAACTTTTGTTGATAAACTTCAATGTGATAAAATGGTTATGAACGAGGTAGTAAATGTGGTAATTGCGAACCAAGAGAAGATTCATGTGAGTCAACTCTGTCCGAAGTGTGAGATTGATATTTCGGGTTATAAGTTTTCAGCCGACTTGATACTCTTCAAGTTGGGAGAGTTCGATATAATTTTAGGTATGGATTGGTTAGGGAAGAATAACGCCCAGATTAATTGTAAGTCCAAGAAAGTGTATTTAAAGACGAAAAGTGGAGAGAAAGTAGTATTTAAGGGAAAGAGGCAAGAACAACTATTTCTTACAATTGTTCAGGCTAAGAAGTTACTTAGAAAAGGTTGTGAGTCGTTCCTAGCTTATGTAGTGGATTCAGAAAAGGGCAACCCCAGCATAGAAGGTATTCCCGTAGTTAACGAATTCCCAAATTTGTTTCCAAATGAACTATCAGGCTTACCGCCAGATCGATAAATCGAGTTCGAGATCAACCTTGCTCCGGGCACAGAAACAGTTTCGAAGGCCCCATATAGGATGGCACCAGCAGAAATGAAAGAGTTGGTGAGCCAGCTACAAGAATTGTTGGACAAAGGAGTGATACGGCCAAGTACGTCGCCATGAGGAGCACTTGTCTTGTTCGTAAAGAAGAAAGATGGAAGTATGCGGTTATGTATAGATTATCCGGAGTTGAATAAGGTGACGATTAAGAATTGATACCCGCTACCAAGAATAGATGACCTATTTGATCAGCGGAAAGGAGAAAAGTGCTTTTCAAAGATTGACTTAAGATCAGGATACCATCAATTAAAGATCAAAGAAGAAGATATCCCAAAGACAACATTCAGGACAAGATACGGACATTATGAATTCTTAGTAATGCCTTTTGGATTGACTAACGCCCCGGCAGCATTTATGGATCTGATGAATCGGGTATTTAAAAAGTATTTGGACAAGTTCGTAGTGGTATTTATTGATGACACCCTTATTTATTCAAAGTCGGAAGAAGAACATAAGCAGCATCTGTGGATAGAATTGGAGATACTCCGATAAGAGAAGTTGTATGCCAAGTTTTCTAAATGTGAGTTTTGGTTAAAGGAAGTTCAATTTTTGGGGCACGTCATTGGAGATGAAGGAGTTAAAGTAGATCCGGCAAAGATTAAGGCGATTATGAGTTGGGAGAGGCCAAAGACACCTACAGAAGTGCGAAGTTTTCTAGGATTGGCAGGGTATTATAGAGGATTTGTCAAGGATTTATGGAAAATCGCCACGCCATTGACTAAGTTAACCAGGAAGAATTAGAAGTTCGAATGGAATGCAAAATGTGAGGATAGCTTTCAAGAGTTGAAATAGAGATTGGTAACAGCTCCGGTGTTAGTACTACCAGACGACCAAGGAAACTTTGTGATTTTCAGTGATGCTTCACATAAAGGATTGGGTTGTGTGCTAATGCAACACAATAAGGTGATCGCGTATGCGTCAAGACAGTTAAAACCACATGAATTGAAGTACCCGACGCATGACTTGGAACTAGCCGCCATAGTGTTCGCACTTAAAATTTGGAGACATTACCTCTATGGGGAAAAGTGTGAAATCTACATGGATCACAAGAGTTTAAAGTACATTTTTACTCAGAAGGAACTCAATATGAGGCAAATGAGATGGTTGGAATTGATTAAGGACTATGATTGCTCAATAAATTATCATCCTGGAAAGGCGAACGTTATAGCCGATGCTTTGAGTAGGAAGGAAAGATTGAATATGATAGCAACATCAAAAGAATTGTCTGAAGAGATTAAGAGATTTGGATTGGAACTTTGTGATTGTGGAATAGTTGAAGAAATTTATCGTGCAATGACTTTTCAGCCAACACTAGTGGAAAAGATAAGGAAATGTCAGGAAGAAGTAATGGAGAAAGAGAAGAATCAGCTAACTGGAGAAGAGATTGGTACTCAAAAGGATGAGCAAGGTATACTAAGGTTTTCCTCAAGAATTTGGATTCCTCATGTACCTGAATTGAAGAATGAGATTTTGCAAGAAGCCCACAATTCAAGATTTTCAATCCATCTGAGAAGTACCAAGATGTATCGGGACTTGAAGCAGAACTTTTGGTGGCCAAATATGAAGCGAGAGGTGGCAGAATGGGTTGCGAAGTGTTATACTTGTCAGAAAGTGAAGGCAGAACATCAACGACCAAGCGGATTAATTCAGCCCCTAAAGATTCCAGAATGGAAATGGGAAAATATTGCAATGGACTTTATAGTGGGACTACCGCGAACGAAATTCGGACATGACGCTATATGGGTTATAGTTGATCGCCTTACGAAGTCGGCGCATTTCCTTCCAATTAATGAGAAGTCGTCATTGGACAGATTGGTTCATCTGTATGTGCGTGAAATCGTACTAAGACATGGAGTACCTGTATCGATAGTTTCAGACAGAGATCCCCGATTTAACTCAAGATTCTGGAAGCAATTTCAAGAGAGTCTTGGCACGAAGTTGAACATGAGTACGGCGTATCACCCGCAGACTGATGGTCAGAGCGAAAGGACAATTCAAACAATCGAAGACATGTTGCGCAGTTGTGCAATTAATTTTACAGGAAGTTAGGACGACCACTTGCCATTAGTAAAATTCTCGTATAATAACAGCTATCACTCCAGTATTGGCATCCACCATACGAAGCTTTGTACGGATGGAAATGTAGATCACCAACAAGTTGGGATGAAGTAGGAGAAGGAAAGATTCTAGGCTCGGAATTGGTACAACAGTTGCATGAGACAGTCAAGTTAATTCAGAAAAGGTTGCTTGCTGCTCAAGATAGACAGAGAAAGTATGCGAATCCAGCGCGTAAGTATGTTAGATTCCAAGTAGGCGAAGCCGTTTTGCTGAAGGTGTCACCAAGGAAAGGGTAGTCTAGATTTGGCAAGAAAGGGAAGTTAGCACCTAGATATATAGGTCCTTTTGAAATTTTGAGTCAAATGGGGAAGGTGGCCTACGAGTTAGCCTTACCACCTCAGTATCAGCATGTGCATAATGTGTTCCATGTCTCATTTCTTAAGAAGTACAATCCTGATGTCAAGCATGTGATAGAATATGAACCTGTAGAAATTCAGGCAGACCTGTCATTTGTGGAGCAACCTGTCAAATTACTCGACTGGCAAGTAAAGAGTCTTAGGAATAAGTCGGTAAAGTTAGTGAAAGTACTTTGGAGGAACCCCAATGTCAAAGAATCAACTTGGGAGTTAGAGTCTGATATGCGTTCCCGGTATCCTCGTCTATTCTCTTAGATTCTGGGGACAGAATCCCTTAAGGGGGAGAGGATGTTACGACCGGCATTTTGTGTAATATTATTTGTGAACTATGTATAATATTAGAGCCGAATGTAAATATACTTAATGATTTTATGTTGTGTGAATGAAAATTTCTGCATTATAAATTGCTTTATGTAGAATATGATTTTTCAAAGAAAAAGTTTATTTATTTCCCTTATTTTTTTATTTATAAGGAATATTCTAAACCTTGGAAAAATTTTCTTTTAAAGTTATTTCATTCACAAATTTCAAAAGTGATCTTATAAAATTTCTAAAAATCCAAGTTATTTTATGGAATAAATTTTATAATTTTTGAACTTGTATTTTATTTTATAAAAATAAATCTTTAAAAATTTATTTGTTATAATTATCAAATTACATGGAAACCGTTGCATGCAAATCACTCTTTCATTCTATTAAAGGGCAAAGGAGACCTTTCCAACCCCACTAACTCACTTGTTGTTAACCAAATTACCACATTAACCTTGCATGCAAAATGGCCTAACTTTAGCTAGAGGGTATTCTTGTACATTCTCATTTCCACTCATTTCTTTTAGTCAATCAAAGGCATAAAATCAAAAACAAAATGTGAGAAATCATTTCACTCACTCTACACTCCAACTCACCTCTCTTTTTCTCTCCTCCCCCTCCCTCGCCTTGCTCTCGGCCGAGAACCCCCTCCCCCACTCCCTTCCATTTTTCCATCCCATTTCTCATCTTCCCTAGTGTAATTCTTCCACCTACATTTATTTTATATACTTCCCAAAAGTTTTATGATTTGGGAGATGAAGTTTCATGGTTGCATGTGTAGCTTTTGTGTGATCTCCAAAGAGAAACTCTTGATTCTTGTGAATTCAAGAGCTCTCTATGAGATACATTTTATATATATATTAACTAAGTGTTTTATGGAGAAACCATGCTTTAAAAATCTTTGCATGCTACTGAAATTTCACTATATAATCATGTTTGGCCATGCATGCTAGTTCTAAGATGTTAATATGATGATCAACCATGTTGTGTATGCTACTCTTCTCGAAATCATGTTTTCATGTTTAAAAATCTATAAATTCGAATTATTTATACTTGAAATGGATTGTTTCCATGATATATTTCTTAATAATAGTTAATAGACGATATATTTCATTATTATTAAGGTTGAGTAATAGGTACAAGTCGAATTTACAATAATTTAAACTCTATGTTTTAGCCGAAATCTTGTTAAGTGTTTTCCATGAGTTGCATGTTATATTTTTATTTGCATGTTGGTGTTCTAGGGCATGGATGATCTCCACTGCTTTTGAGGCACTATTTTAGGATTTTGATGCACTAGGTTTGATTTGGTAAAGGTTGGGTGTTTGGTTAATAAGTGGGAGTCAAGGAGGAAAGGGATTAGTTAGTGTTTGCATTTTTCCAGATTTGATGCACTAGTTTATGGGGAAGTTTTGAATGAGCATTTGTTGTGCACTTTGAGGCCCAAGCCACCAGAATCTAGCACTAGGAGTATATAATAGGTTTTAGGTGTTTGTTGGAGGTTTGTAAGACGTTTGGTTAGGTGCACGAGGGGAATCACAAAATCTGTCCAGCAGGGGACAATTTTGTTGCAACTTAGAAATAGGAAGTTTTGACCATGTCATAGGTAGGCCCTCATTAGGCCCTGTTGGGCCATAGTTAGAGGGAGTGTCAGAGGAGTTGTTCCAGCCATAGTTCATAGGATTTGAGTTAGAATAATATGTCACAAGTTAGTTCAAGTGAGGACCTTTTCTGCCCAGAAAAATTGGGGAACCATGGACTTTAAGCTTAGGCCTAGGGAGGCCCAAGCTAGGCCCTTGAGCCACATCAAGTTTGGGAGTTGCCTTATGATCAGAAGAGTCTAGTGTAGAAGTTTTGGAGGTAAACTTGTAGTGTAAGAGTGTCTAATGCACTCAAGAAACCATAGATGTCATTCTGAAATTTACCTTAGTAAACACCTTCACTTACCACATAGTTTTAGAGCATTTATGAGTGAGGCCTAGGTTGACCACTATAGTTGCAAGATAGCATAAAGCCAGTAGAGTGAAAGGCCCAAGTGAGGGTCAATTGGTTTTGGATAGTTTAGTAAAGGCACATCGAGTTAGGAGGCCAAAATTTGGAGACTTTATCTAGTTTAGCGATCAAGTGACTTAAGTTGTGGAACGAGATCATCCAAGCCTAGTGTTGCAATATGGTGTATGTGTGTGATATTGTTTGGTATTTAAAATATGGTATGTGAGTATATGTGGCTTTGTGTACTATTATGTTTATAAGGTGCTTATAAATTGCGTGCATATAAGCCTAAGTGCCTTTTGTGTTTAATTTCTGGTTGTAAATAGGTTGCGTTGGTGAGAATATATTATAATGAGGTTATTATTAATTGTGTAGGATCTCGAGACGAGGGTAAACTTGCCATAAAGGTCGAGTAAAGCTTCCAGTTGCTCCTACTTTCCAGTCCAGTCCAGCCTTCTCAAGGCAAGTGATTCAACCTACTTTTTAGTTTACACTGCGAATGCGTGATAACTAGTTCTTATATATATGATGCGAGTATCCTGATTTACCTTGTTATACCCGGACCAAGTGATTCCCAAATCTATCTTTGTATTATATAGAAATGCCATGAACCCTCAAGTACTTATTGCAAGTAGATCAAAAATCATACTATGCTAGTATACCAAAGTAATCGGGATGCCATGATAAAATAGAGAATTGTTATAATACTTGATTGATCCTTTTGATTAACATGCTATTGATTACTGAGAAATCTTGATTTTGTACCCTGATGCTTGATTTAACTCTTGTAAGAACCCCGATAGAAACTTTATCTTGATACCTAAAAGCTAGATATTCTTTAAAGTCGTTCACGATTGTTTGATAACCCTATCCTTACCCTAAAGCTTGACATCCTGATATACCTTAAGCTAATGATCACTTTCTTTATATCTTAACACCTCTATCATACTTGTAACCAGTAATGCTTATCTTCTTGATGTTCTAATACATATACCTTGTCTAAAACCATTGTTTTAAGCCTAGTTTGGCATTACTCTTTCATATTATCCAATAACCCTACTAAATCTCCTTGTCAAAATTCTTGTAAATGGAAACCTTTCAATTACCCTGATAGAGTAAAGTCTAGTGGATCTTGGCCCTAAGATTTAGTGAACATAATTCCAGTGTTTCAAGCCAATCTACAATCCCTTGATAAAGATGTTTACTGTGTAAGAAATTTTATTATCAATCGACATCAGTTTTTGAAATGATTAAAATTTGGATTTTCAGTCCCAAAGGGGGATAAATGTTTTCTTTAAATAGTGGATCTGGACTAAGACGCAAGTCCTTTCCACACTGATATTGTAGGCTTAAAAGTTGCCTAGGGATCCCATTAATGTTTTAGAACCCAGCGAGGTTCGGGATTACTTCGCGGATGATCACCTGCTGTAATCTGTAGCGTCATAAAATGGTTTTTGATTAAGATAGGATTTTGAAAAAGTTTTTAATACAAGCAAATCATGCCATCAACCAAAAGTTCATCTCTTGTTATTATTAGTTATATCTTTATATTGTCATTCTTTAATATATATCTCGATTTATGTTTTGTATCGTATTGTTTAGCACTTGTTGAACATTTGGCTCACTACTTGCTTTAACCCTGATATTACAGCTAGCAGCTATGGTTAGATTCAAGCAGACAGCACGTAAGACTTGTCATGTCGATGCGTATGTCCGAGCTCAGGTAGAATAAGAGATAGTTTTGTGTGAGAACTCGATATTAAAACCAGTTGTGGTAGTTAGTAGTGTTGGGCTGTTCCAAACCCTAAACTGTAAGATCTTGGATTCAGTTGTATTTACTTTCTTTTAAATATTTTAATAGTTATATATTATGTATTGTTAAGTTGGTGGGTGTGACAGTTTGAGTTTCTGATTCATCATGAGGCTTTCTACTTTTTCTCTCACCTCTTCTCTTCTTTTCTTCATCTTTCTTGTCATCCTCCGTCTTCTTCTCTCCACCCTTGCTCCCAGATAGCTTACTGGACTGACTAGGATTTGAGCCAGAAGGATTTTGATCATTCTTCTTCTGCTCATCATCATCCAAGTCATCCTTGTTGAACTGTGTTTTGGGTAAGTTGGCTTCTGCATTTTCCAGATATCTCCTTAATAGCTTTATCATTTCCATATCATCATTGTTCTTGTTTTTCTTAGCTTTTAAGCTAGTTACTAGGATCATGATAAGATTCTTGTTGCTCATGATACAGTGTTTGGGGATATTGAAATGTCTTAATTATCTGGTGGTTGGACAGATGTATGTTATACCCTTACTTGGTTGTAGAAATGCTTTAGGAAAGGCAGCTACTTGAGCATCTCTTAGTGCATTTAATAGCATGGTATCTTCATGAGTTATAGCTTTAACTTTGCTGATAAAAATGTCTAACTCAGATGCTCTCCTTGAGACAAGGCAATTGAGGGACACCTGCATATATCTGTCTGTCCCTGAGTCATTTGCATTAACCACTATCCTCTCTTCCAGAAAGTTATCCTTATTGACCTTGATCACTCTTATGAAATTGATTTTCTTGTCCAGGGCCTTTTTATATATGAAGTGATTTTTGTTGAGAGAAGCTTTTAAGGCTTTAAGTAGTTCTTCAAACTTTCTGCTCAGACTAGGTCCTTCAGCAGACCTAATAAGTCTCTTCATGTCAAGATCAACTTCTTTAGATTTCATTTCATCCCCCTGGACTTGCTGTTGAGATGATCTAGATCATGTCAACCTAGCCTCTATCTCCCCCTTAGTCTTGTTGACAGGTATTAGAAGGGGAGTAGGAATTTCAGGCGAGACTTGTTCAGGTAGAGAAGGTAGTGGTATGTTGAGTTTGTTCATGATGGCTCCTAAAGCTATAGAATTCTGTATTTGAAGATGCTTATGGGAGTCCACCAAGGTTTGGATATCTATTTGTTGGCTCTTGACAAGAGATGTTAAAGCTGAACTTGTGCAGTGAGAGAAGAGTTGGAGTTTTGCAATGCTGTGACTTGACCCTGTAGAGACTGAATTTGCAGATTTGTTAACGTGGATCCAGTCTGATAAGAGCTGCTAGATGTGCCAAAGTGTTCTTCTACGGCCTCTTTTATCCCTTCCATTAGCAAAGCTGAAGGCTTATATCTACTCTGGTGGAGTTGATCTAGCTGGACCTTGGTCTCATTTGTATGAGTGATTTATTGTTGGATCACTGTATGGAGATTGGTGAAAGATAGTTTGAGGTTTTTAACTTCCTTCTCAATAGAGGTAAGATCCATCCTAGCCATATGCTTAGAAAAATACTTGAACTTAGAATAGATCTGCTCTTGAGATGGTATGATCTTGTCCATTTTCTCATTCACCAGTTTCCTGATTCTGTCTTCATGTCCAGTAAGCTTGATTTTAAGAGCCTTGCAAAATAGATGAAATGCTTTGAGCTAAGATTTGTATACATCTATAATGGCATCATAGACAACTTTTGGACTCAAGTCTTTTGCATTGCTTCCTAGAATAGTAACATACTCTTCTCTGAATCTGGCCAGAACTTGATTCACCTCCAAGGAAAAATCATTAGACAGCCATGCATCCACATTCCCATCTGGCTCAGCATCATTGATAATTTTCTCCTTTTGCTCCCCAACCTCTTCATTGTAAGCAAGCATGATAGCTTGATAGTCCTGGTTGCTCATATTTGAAGTCAAGAGATGTTGTGAGATGTTGGCCAGTCTAGATATCTATTCTACTAGTAGATCATCTACATAGGTTGGTTGAGAAGCATATTTGTGTAGCCACTGAGAGAGTATGTGAGGTTGTTGAGGTTGTGAGGTGGATGGTTCATCAGAAACACCTGTGACTGGAGTCACAGTTTGACTCACAGATTGCTCTGTGGTTTTGACAATGTGTTGTCCTCCACTTGTAGTGGGAACCTCTAATTGAATTGGAGGGGATTTGACTAGGTTACTGTCATGTACACCAGTCTCAAACCCTTGTATTTCTTGCAACACACTGGCACTTGAATGTGCTCGGCTTGCCTCTCCTATGACAGGATCATGGGCAATTGTACTCCTAGCTTCAACTGCCAAGACAATATCTGCTAGGGTTGTGAGGGGAGTTGTCCCTATATGAGGAACCTCCAATTGAATTGGAGAGGATTTAGATAACTCCCCCTCAGGAGTACTACCCTGAAACCTTTCAGTCTATGAAGATTGTTTTGCACATGAAGGTGCATTAGAGGTATCAATGGGGTCTTCAGTAAAAACTGATAAATCCCCCATATTTGGGATGGTGTCATCAAGGTCTACCCCAGTATGTAGCCTCTCACCATCTAAATGGAGTGTCTGGGTGGTGAGCAAAGCTTCCTGAGCTAATTTACTTGATTGTTGTTGCACTTGAGAAGTGGATTCAATTGGAGTTGGAATAGAAGAAATTTTAGTTATAAGTATTTGTTGCTCAGCTGTGAGTGTTGGAAGCTCCTCCTGAATAGATGAGGGAGCTTCAAGTGATGTGTCCTCACAGTGTGTGCCTTCCTTGTTTCTCCTACCATACACTTGAATTGCTTCTTGTGCTGGCTGTGCAGACTCACTCCTGGTTGTTTTTACAACTGCATCCTGTTGGGAGGATGTAGAGGAGGGTAGAGTGGTCAGCTAAGTTTGTTTAATCTTTTTGGATCTTTTGACCAGAGGTGTTTCTCTTTCAGCTCTCTCCTTACCACTCTCAGTTATCACAGCTAGATTTATCCTTTCTCTTTTTTTACTGACCTCACCCTTTTGAGAAGATGAGGTAGTTCCCTAGCTTCTAAAGGTTGTGAAAGAATGGTGGGAAGATCCCTGTTGGTGATCCTATGTTTATACTTCCACAGGTTCAAGAATCATAGTTGTGCTAGATTGTGCATTAGATCTCATGTCAGGCATAGGATAAGGATAAGTCCTAAACCTCTCCAACATAAATGGAGTGATTTTCAGATTTACATTGACCTTATTCTTTGTAGTAAGTGAGCCAAATATTATTTTGGACACTTGCTTGTAATTGCCTAATTTAGTACTATCCATATCATTCAGTAGGTGTATGTCTGCTACTTTTTTATTTAAAGTGGACATCATAAATCTAGGGAAGAAAATTTCCTTATCTCTAACTGACAGGGGCATGGTTACTGTAATAACCACCAAAATTTTGAACTTTTTGTAACCCTTATGAATAGTGTTTTAGCTGAATGAGAAAACTTTTCATGCCACACTATGTAGGGGTTCTGTTATGGATATTCTGAGATTTTATTAGTACTCTTTATGGTATATAAGTGTATGTAAAGATCGTTAGAATCCAATTCCGAACACTTTGATTTTTCCCGGAAATCCACTAGATACGGAAAGAATTAAGTATAAGGTAACAGGATAAAAAGGATTTAAATTAAAGGATTATAAGAGAGGATCATAAAAGGAACATAATATATTGAGAAAGGTTAAGGGAACCTAAGTAATAAGATCCCGGGTATGATCCCTCAAATGATAAACGAAAACGAAAGTTAAGCGAACCGTATAACAGATCAGCGGTCATTAGGCAAGCAATTAGGAAGTTAATCAAAGAGATTAGAGGGGAGGATGTCATCCAACCAATGAGAAGAGGACAAAGAGGGAAAGATGACATCATAGCATGACATAACCATGACATGGGAATGAAGGAGATGTGGTTGAAGTAGAACCACACAAAGTTCAAGGTTAATAAGGTAATTAACCAAAACAAAACAAAAACAACCAACTAAAACAAATCAAAGCAAAACACAAAATCATTTCTTTCATTCAACCAAGAGTTGCTCTCGGCTTTTTACAATTTTAAAGGGAAGAAATTTCAAAAACCAAGATTCAAGCTTCCTAAATTGGTAAGATAATTCCCTAGTATTCCTTATGCATAGATATGGCTATATTATGAGTTTAAGCATCCCATTCATTCTCTATCTTCTCCAATAAATCAATGAAGAAGACAATGAATAGTGATTTCAAGGTTTTTAACTTGATTTTCTTGCTTTTCCTTTAAGATCCAAGCATTCTTAAGACTCCTCAAGGCTTCCTAAGGCTTCCTAGCTACTCACACCACTTCAAGGAAGGTATATCATCTCCAAACCCTAGCTTTACTTTGTATATTAGGGTGATTTTGGTTGTTTTGGTATTAGAGTAGCTTAATGATGGATGGTTTAGAGTTGGGTTGAAATGGTGGAGATTGGAATGTTGAAATCTTATGATTTGATTAAAGAATGTAGTATAGTTTAAATTCAAGTTTTAGGATTAAGTAAATTCATTATAATGAGTATATTTGGGGCTGTTGTAAAGAAATATGGATGGAGTTTTGATTGGGTTGTGAATTGGAGTTGAATTGTGGTTGTTTTGAATTGGTTTAAATTTGGGAAATCGCGTAAATATAGCCGTCGTAATGTCCGATTTACTTTAGACTGCTTTTGTTCATAACATTTGGACCCGAGAACTCCCTGCTAGATTATAACCATTGCCATGTTTAGATAGTTCATGTTACGAGCTTCGTTTTGATATGTAGTTCATTTGATTCCGATGTACGGTTTAGGAGAAACGACCGTTTTAAGTAACGGCGTTTCACGAACGAAACTTTTCCCCTCACCTTACTTTGAAACATAGGTTAAAGACCAAAAAGGGTTAATTAGTGTACGAAACAATTACGGTAAGAGTGTTAGGCAGTTGGTAAGACACTCGCGAAGGAATCGCCTTAAAACTTGTAATGGTTAAATTATAAAAAATGGTGGAGCCGAGGGTACTCGAGTGACTTAAGATAATCAGTAAGCGCAAAGCGAGCGTTAGAGTCTAAGGTAGTTAAAGTATAGATTTACAAGTAACTTTGGTTTAATTCCAACTTACTTGTTGTTTATAGGTTACCAGACTCGTCCCGAGCCTTTTATCACCCCCAGTCGCTCAGGCAAGTTTTCTACCCGTTATACTGTTATTGTGATGTATACACTTGTATATACATTATCTTGTAATAGATGCATGATGGTTATATTAGCAAATTCTTGCGATATATTGTAGCATGTGATATGGTACATATGCATGCCTGTTTCGTATTCTTGCCATATATATCTGTTGGTTCAGTTGATAATACCTATGCTAGAGAATAGCGGTAATTTGCATATACCCTTAGTATAGGGACCCAAAGGTGAAAACATTTTCTAAAACCGGGAGTTGAGGATCCCGAGTAGATTTTACATATATATATATTTATATATATGGTTATAGTTTTCAAAACTATTAATCGAATAAGGTTTATTCGATAACTTTATTTTATTAATGAATATTATCTTGAATATTCATTAGAGGACTTATGACTCCTTTATATTATTTATTGACTATTACTTGGATATTCATTTGAGGATGTATGACTCCTTTATTTTATTTAATGAATATTATTTATAATATTCATTCGAGGTATTATGACTCCGCTTATTATTTATTAATATTCTTTATTTTATTAAAGAATAATGTTCGATAATCAAACTTACTTTTGATATTCAAATAAAGATATTACTTTCGTATAAGTATATCTTTGATTATTTACTATTCATTTCAAGTATAAGTTTTACAACTTCTACTTCAATTATTTTTATAAAGATTATTCTTTATGGGAATATTATTTAAATAATAATATTCAGATATTTTCTAATATATTGGGACTGATTTATTTTACTAAATCAACATCACTCCGAACATTCTTAAAAATATTTTACGAGTCTTCAAAATGATTTTTAAAAGTTAGAGCGGATCCCAAAACTCATTTTTATATTTAAGATCCTCCTTTCGAAGGGGATTTAAATACTCGCTCAAAACCTGAGGGATCCGGCTCTGTGGTGTGTTTTATATTCGCAACAAGGTTGCTGTCTTGATAAAAGAATTTTGATTACTTACCCAACACTCGGGAGGTAAAATTCTTGGAACAAGTTAATCCATTAACAGGCATCGCCTGGGAAATATCGGTGAGTTTTCCTTTCCAACTAGATACGACTTCTTGGTGGAGCCGTATCAACAAGTTTCTACTTGGGGAAAGTGGGGACGAGCTTTACGTTTCAGAGTCATGGATTTCATCTGAACTAGGAATGGCGTAAGTGGTCGAGTAGCGCCGGCCCAGCCTTATTATAATGGCCCAAATGGCCTGGAAGTTCCGCTAAGGCGGTCCATTCCTTAGGAGTTCAGTGTTCGGTTGACAAGTAAATCCGACAGGTTCTCCTCTACATGTAGAAAATGGTGGGGTTGTACTACTACGACTGATCATCGTAAGTGGTCTTCCTAGCGCGGCAAACTCCCGTAATGAGTTCATCATCCATTTGGATAATTCTGCAACACTACCCGTAGCATTTCGATCGAAAGGCTACGAATGGGTGGTTGCCGAAGCATTGACAGGGTCAAACAGTTTTATTGGTGTATCCATTGAATGAAGTATCTCGTAACTATATTTCTTTTCAAAATATTTCAAAGTTCAAATATTTTCAAGTTTTATTTGTGGTCTCATCTATGGGATGACCTCTCGAATCTTATTATACTTGGAACAGTAGTAGTTCTAATAGATTCTAAAATGGTATAAGTGTAGTGAAGTAATTGGTAACTTCATCTTCTTTTAAAACTTATACCCAGTAAGTAATTACCTTACACATGATAAAGGATTCTAGTAAGTATCCATTTAGATACTTGTATTATTGTTATCACTATATATTATCTTGCGAGCTTTAAGGCTCATTCTTGCTTTATTTCTTCATCACACAACAACAGTTAGGAAAGATGGCCAGACTCCAGCAGACCCAGCGCAAGCGCGTGGGAAGCGTCCCGCGTCTTCCCGTTGATGTTGTAGCTGCTATAGCTGCAGAGGTAGATCTATTGGTAGATCAGGCATTCTACTTTTGAGAATCAATTATGTATAATTATAACTTGTGGCAGATAATGGCAATTAACTGTAAAATTATCAAATAATCATTTTGGGTTGTAATAACTTTTAATTGTGGATTCAAGGACTTGTACTTATTTCAATTTCATCTCTGAGACTATAACGGGTTGTGGTGTGTGTTAGTGTAGGGTCACAGCATAAGGTTATTTATTATTAATTAAGTGAAGTGATAATGTGGAAAGAAAGACCGTGATGACCCGGATCCCTGACCCCGGATCTGGGGGTGTTACAGTTAATAAGAACTCTTATAAGATAATAATAAACTCACAAAGATAATAAGAACTCTTGCCAAGTTCATGGTCGGACTACTTAAAGTAGTGCTGACAGTTAAAACCCTTACGGGAACCCTTATAAGTATCATGATAGTAACTTAGCTCGTTTAATGTGTAGGCGCCTGAGATAGAGGACCCTGAGATGTTTGAGCGTGAGCATGATGAGGCACTGCTAGATGTCGAGGATCAGGAGGAGCCTGAGATGGAGGAGGATGAGGAGGACCCCTCAGAGGAGTCAGAGACGGAGGTCATTGCTATTTCAGATGAGGAGGACCCCTCAGAGGAGTCAGAGACAGAGGTCATTGCTATTCCAGATGAGGAGGACCCGGATGAGGTCCCAGTAGTTGAGGAGCGGGTCGGACCTATGGTAGTGTATGCTGGTACCCCTTTACCCACACTTCCAGTGGTCAGAGCTCCTACCCCTCCACCACTATCTTGGATCCCCTATGATGACAGATCAGAGACCCATACTTCCGAGCCTAGGCAGACTGAGGAGGCACCCCCAGCGGCTCCGGATTCACCACCTCTCGACCCTGCCCACATGTAGTCTTTGTTAGCCCACGGCTATGTTCAGGATGTACTGAGGACCCGAGTGGCTGTTGCCGAGGCCCGACTGGATGAGGCCAGGAGGGAGTTGGATGTGGAGAGGGCGGGTAGGCGTACCTGAGCTTATGAGACTAGGGCTTCTATACCCCGATACTTGAGGAGGGAGCTTACGGGGATAGAGCTCACATCCCGAGCGAGGCTCAGATCGCTCCAGGGGGACAGGCATGGTAGGATCTCCAGGCGGCAGGCCGACTATATCTTCCGTCGTGCGATGGAAAGGGTATGGGAGCTGACCCGCTCCGGTGTGTGATTCAGGATTGACGATGGAATAGTCTAGTTGTCTAGTTAGCCGAGGCCTTAGTAAGAGCCAATTTTCCGGGATAGTTGACTTGTATATAGCATCCCTTTTTCTGACTAGACAGATAGACTCTTGTGTATCACTTTTGGGACAGATGGCTGTAGCACTGTTGTACTTTTGACCAGATTAGACTATGTATTTCTCGCATTATGTATATATTTGTTTCCTTTCGGTTCAGTTCCTTAGTGACGAGATCACTGTTTTTATCATTATTATTACTGCACTTCTTATTAGAACTGTCATAAAATAATAAAATTGCGAGATACATTCTCCCCATTATAGAATTGTGCAAGGCACAATATTGTGTATGATTGTGACCTAACGTTGAATTTCCCAATAAATTTTTTTTATCAGTATCATGCTGCCAAGAAAGATTGAAACTAGGGCGAACCCTGGATCTGAGGACCAGGGAAGCCATAACCAGGACGGTAGGAACCAGGAACACAGTGAAGAGGAAGATGAGGATTATGTGGAACAGGATGACTCCCTGTATGAAGAGGAAGAGGAAACATATGATGTTGAGGGATTTGAGATAGAGGCTGAAGAAGGAGAAACTGAGGTTGAGCAACCAGTACCAAACCCAGGCATGGATCCCATGGTCCAGTTCATGCAACTCCTAAGGCAGAACTTGGAACGTCAACCCAACCCACCCTCTCAAGGAAATAACAATGTTATGGCAAACTCTTTCGGGGCTTTTAAGTCCCTTAAGCCCCCTGAGTTCCACGGATCAGCCGACCCAGTTGAGGCAAGGGCATGGTTAAAGGAAATGGAGAAATCCTTTGAGATTCTGAGTATCGATGAGGCACAGAAGACTGTATTTGCTACCTACCTTTTGAAAGAAGAGGCTAACTACTGGTGGGAGGCCAAGAAAAACATGGAGACAGATGCTATTATAACCTGGGAGAGATTTAGTCAGTTGTTTCTGGGAAAGTATTTCCCGAGGTTTTTGGGAAAACCAGATGGAGCTCAAGTTCTTGGAGCTAAAGCAGAATAACTTATCAGTAGCAGAGTACGAAGCGAAATTTACTGAATTATCAAGGTTTGTGCCGGAGTTTGTGAGCACCGAGGAAAAAGAAAGCTAGAAGGTTTCAGCAGAGACTGAAACCGTGGATTCAGAATAGGGTGGAAATCCTTGAGCTTACGGATTATGCCACTCTGGTGCAAAAGGCAACGATTGTAGAAGCCGGAAGTGAACAGATGCAGAAGAAAAGAGAGAGAAGGGAATAAAGAGGAAAAGTATGAGCATAGTGGAGGTTCCACAGGAAGGAGCTTCCCAACTAGATTTAATCGAGGAGCAGTGTCCCTACCGGGAAAGAACACTGGGTTTAAGCGGCCAATGAGCGTGAATGTGAGCCAGAGCGGCCAGAAGTCAAGAATGTCCTATTCCAACCAGTCTCGACCCCCATTGCCAGCCTGTAACACTTGTGGAAGAATGCATTCTGGGGAATGTAAGGGAAAGCCGGTAACCTGCTTTAAGTGTGGGCAAGTGGGCCACTATTCTCACAAAATGCCCTTCGTCAGCCCCTGCCGTCATTCCAACCACCACTTGTCATCAGTGTGGACGCCCGGGTCATTGGAAGAGGGAATGCCCAATGAACAAACTAGCAGCTTCGGGAGCAAGCAGGGCTGCTTCTAATAAGCCACCTACTGCAAGGACTTTCAACATGACAGTCCAGGATGCTATGAAAGATTCAGATGTGATAGCAGGTACCCTTTCTCTAAATTCAGTAAGTGCAAATGTTTTATTTGATTCGGGAGCAACTAAATCTTTTATATCCAAGGGACTTTGTGCGTAAATTAAGACTTAAAGTTGAACCCTTGATAGAGCCCTTACAAGTAGAAATAGCCAATCATGAGATTATTCCTGTTAACCAGATTCACCCCGCCTGTGAGATAGGCATAGGGGAGCAATCTTTTAGTGTTGATCTGATTCCTTTAAATTAGGGGAGTTTGATGTAATTTTGGGAATGGACTGGCTCTCTAGCAATGATGCTCAGATAGACTATAAAGGGAAGAAAGTTAAGTTAAATATCCCAGGAAAGAAAGAAGTTATATTTAGAGGAAAGAGGCAGATGCAGAAATTTTTGACTATGGCCCGGGCCAGAAGGATGCTACGAAAAGGAAATGAGGCTTACCTAGCCTATGTGGTGGACACGCAGAAGGAGGTGCCCAACTTACAAGATATTCCAGTAGTCAACGAATTGAAGATGTATTCCCACAAGACCTTCCGGGATTACCACCCGATAGAGTGATTGAATTTGCTATTGAATTGGCCCCCAGAACGGCGCCAGTTTCAAAAGCACCTTACCGGTTAGCCCCGTTAGAAATGAAGGAATTAGCTATCCAATTGCAGGAACTCTTGGATAAGGGTATGATAAGACCCAGTGTGTCCTCCGTGGGGAGCACCATTTTATTTGTTAAGAAGAAAGATGGGAGCATGAGGCTGTGCATCGACTATCGAGAGTTGAACAAGCTAACCATAAAGAACAGGTACCCATTACCTAGAATAGACGATCTGTTTGACCAGCTAAAGGATGCTGTTTATTTTTCCAAGATCGACCTGAGAACTGGATATCACCAACTAAAGATTAAACCCGAAGATATTTCCAAGACAGCGTTCCGTACCAGATACGGGCATTATGAGTTCTTGGTAATGTCCTTTGGATTAACCAACGCCCCAGCGGCTTTCATGGACTTAATGAACATAGTATTTAAGAAGTACTTGGACAAGTGTGTGATAGTTTTTTATCGATGATATTTTGATCTACTCAAGGACTGAGGCAGAACATGCAGAGCATTTGAGGATAGCTCTAGGAATACTCAGAGAGGAACAGTTATATGCCAAATTCTCGAAGTGTGAATTCTGGCGGAATGAAGTACAGTTTTTAGGACATGTGATCAATAAAGAAGGAGTATTGGTCGACCCCTCCAAGATAGAGGCGGTCTCAAATTGGGAAAGGCCAACCACACCCACAGAGGTAAGGAGTTTCATAGGATTGGCCGGCTACCATCGTAGATTTGTACAGGACTTTGCGAAGATCGCAGCCCCTTTGACACGACTTACTCGTAAGACAGAGAAGTTTGAATGGACGGAGAAATGCGAGAACAGTTTTCAGGAATTAAAGAAAAGGTTGGTAACAGCCCCGGTATTGGCATTGTCGGACGGAAAAGGAGATTTTGTGATATATAGTGACGCGTCGCACAAAGGATTAGGGTGTGTGCTTATGCACCACGGTAAAGTGATTGCGTATGCGTCAAGACAACTGAAGGAATACGAGATTAGATATCCTACTCATGACCTTGAGCTCGCGACAATAGTATTTGCCTTAAAAAATTTGGAGGCACTACTTGTATGGAGAGAAGTGCGAGATTTTCACAGACCATAAGAGCCTCAAGTACATATTTACGTAGAAAGAGCTCAACATGCGCCAGAGGAGATGGTTAGAACTAATCAAGGACTATGATTGTGAGATTCTCTATCATCCGGGGAAAGCCAATGTGGTGGCTGATGCCCTTAGTAGAAAGGAAAGACTCAGAATGATAACGACTTCGGAGGAGTTAATCAGGGATTTTGAAAGAATGGAAATAGAAGTAAAGATAACCGGAACCGGAACTGAAAAGCTTTTTGAGATCTCAATGCAGCCAGAGTTATTGGAAAAGATCCGATTGTGCCAAGAGAAAATAATGAATGAAGGCAGAAAGTCAATAACTGGAGAGGAGATCCATACTGAGAAAGATGATAAAGGGATAATGAGGTACTCCTACCGGATTTGGGTTCCGAACGTTCAAGAGCTTAAAGATGAGATTTTGGATGAAAGCCATAGTTCAAGGTATTTCATTCACCCGGGAAGTACCAAGATGTATAGGGATTTGAAGGAATATTACTGGTGGCCCAACATGAAGAGGGACGCAGCAGAATGGGTAAGCAAATGTTTGACTTGCCAAAGAGTAAAGGCAGAGCACCAGAGACCCAGTGGACTTTTACGAACCCTGGAGATTCCCGAGTGGAAATGGGAACAGATAGCGATGGATTTTATTGTAGGCTTGCCAAGGACGAAAGCCAATCATGACGCTATATGGGTAATTATAGACCGACTGACAAAGTCAGCCCATTTCATTCCTATCAATGAGAGATACACAGTCCATAGACTGGTGGACATTTACCTTAAGGAAATAGTGACGCGACATGGAGTCCCAGCGTCCATTGTCTCAGACCGAGACCCCAGATTCAACTCCAGATTTTGGAAGAGCTTTCAGGAATGTGCGGGGACCAAGTTAAACATGAGTACCGCGTACCATCCCCAGACGGATGGGCAGAGTGAAAGGACCATCCAGACACTAGAGGATATGTTGAGAGTCTGTGCAATAGACCTTAAAGGAAGTTGGGATGATCACTTGCCGTTGATCGAGTTTTCTTATAATAATAGCTTTTCATGCTAGCATCGGAATTCCGCCTTATGAGGCCCTGTACGGAAGAAGGTGTCGATCTCCCTTATACTGGGAAGAAGTAGGAGAGCGGAAAATGCTCGGACCCGAAGTGGTCCAAAGAACCAAAGACATAGTGGATCTTATCAGAGGACGGCTTGTAGCAGCCCAAGACAGACAGAAGAAATATGCAGACCTAGCCCGAAAGGACAAGGAATATGAAGTCGGGGACTTAGTACTGCTAAAGGTATCCCCTTGGAAGGGATAAATGAGGTTCGGAAAGAAAGGAAAACTAAGCCCAAGGTACATTAGACCTTTTGAGATATTAAGACGGATTGGAAAGTTAGCTTACGAGCTAGCCTTACCCCCTAACTTGCAACAAGTTCATAATGTGTTCCATGTGTCAATGCTAAGGAAGTATCATCGGGAGGCCAGACACATAGTGGAGTACGAGCAGGTGGGTATGCAACCAGATCTGACTTACGTGGAGAAGCCAGTAAGGATTATCGATAAGAAGGAGCAGGTGCTTCGGAACAAAGTAATCAAGCTAGTCAGAGTGCTATGGCAGAATAATAATGTGGAAGAATCAACTTGGGAACTAGAGAGCGCAATGCTATAAAAGTACCCCCATTTGTTTTCTATTTGATTCCGGGACGGAATCCTTTTAAGGAGGGGAGACTGTAATAACCCCCAAAATTTTGAACTTTTTGTAACCCTTATGAATAGTGTTTTAGCTGAATGAGAAACTTTTCATGCCACACTACGTAGGGGTTCTGTTATGGATATTCTGAGATTTTATTAGTACTCTTTATGGTATATAAGTGTATGTAAAGATCGTTAGAATCCAATTCCGAACACTTTGATTTTTCCCGGAAATCCACTAGATACGGAAAGAATTGAGTATAAGGTAACAGGATAAAAAGGATTTAAATTAATGGATTATAAGAGAGGATCATAAAAGGAACATAATATATTGAGAAAGGTTAAGGGAACCTAAGTAATAAGATCCCGAGTATGATCCCTCAAACGATAAACGAAAATGAAAGTTAAGCGAACCGTATAACAGATCAGCGGTCATTAGGCAAGCAATTAGGAAGTTAATCAAAGAGATTAGAGGGGAGGATGTCATCCAACCAATGAGAAGAGGACAAAGAGGGAAAGATGACATCATAGCATGACATAAGCATGACATGGGAAGGAAGGAGATGTGGTTGAAGTAGAACCATACAAAGTTCAAGGTTAATAAGGTAATTAACCAAAACAAAACAAAAACAACCAACCAAAACAAATCAAAGCAAAACACAAAATCATTTCTTTCATTCAACCAAGAGTTGCTCTCGGCTTTTTACAATTTTAAAGGGAAGAAATTTCAAAAACCAAGATTCAAGCTTCCTAAATTGGTAAGATAATTCCCTAGTATTCCTTATGCATAGATATGGCTATATTATGAGTTTAAGCATCCCATTCATTCTCTATCTTCTCCAATAAATCAATGAAGAAGACAATGAATAGTGATTTCAAGGTTTTTAACTTGATTTTCTTGCTTTTCCTTTAAGATCCAAGCATTCCTAAGACTCCTCAAGGCTTCCTAAGGCTTCCTAGCTACTCACACCACTTCAAGGAAGGTATATCATCTCCAAACCCTAGCTTTACTTTGTATATTAGGGTGATTTTGGTTGTTTTGGTATTAGAGTAGCTTAATGATGAATGGTTTAGAGTTGGGTTGAAATGGTGGAGATTGGAATGTTGAAATCTTATGATTTGATTAAAGAATGTAGTATAGTTTAAATTCAAGTTTTAGGATTAAGTAAATTGATTATAATGAGTAGATTTGGGGCTGTTGTAAAGAAATATGGATGGAGTTTTGATTGGGTTGTGAATTGGAGTTGAATTGTGGTTGTTTTGAATTGGTTTAAATTTGGGAAATCGCGTAAACATAGCCGTCGTAATGTCCGATTTACTTTAGACTGCTTTTGTTCATAACATTTGGACCCGAGAACTCCCTGCTAAATTATAACAATTGCTATGTTTAGATAGTTCATGTTACGAGCTTCGTTTTGATATGTAGTTCGTTTGATTCCGATGTACGGTTTAGGAGAAACGACCGTTTTTAAGTAACGACGTTTCACGAACGAAACTTTTCCCCTCGCCTTACTTTGAAACATAGGTTAAAGACCAAAAAGGGTTAATTAGTGTACGAAACAATTATGGTAAGAGTTTTAGGCAGTTGGTAAGACACTCGCGAAGGAATCGCCTTAAAACTTGTAATGGTTAAATTATAAAAAATGGTGGAGCCGAGGGTACTCGAGTGACTTAAGAGAATCAGTAAGCACAAAGCGAGCGTTAGAGTCTAAGGTAGTTAAAGTATAGATTTACAAGTGACTTTGGTTTAATTCCAACTTACTTGTTGTTTATAGGTTACCAGACTCGTCCCGAGCCTTTTATCACCCCCAGTCGCTCAGGCAAGTTTTCTACCCGTTATACAGTTGTTGTGATGTATACACTTGTATATGCATTATCTTGTAATAGATGCATGATGGTTATATTAGCAAATTCTTGCGATATATTGTAGCATGTGATATGGTACATATGCATGCCTGTTTCGTATTCTTGCCATATATATCTGTTGGTTCAGTTGATAATACCTATGCTAGAGAATAGCGGTAATTTGCATATACCCTTAGTATAGGGACCCAAAGGTGAAAACATTTTCTAAAACCGGGAGTCGAGGATCCCGAGTAGATTTTATATATATATATATATATATATATTTATATAGAGTAAAGTTCTATGGAGTCCACCTTTAATTGGAGTCCTCGGAGTCCATATATGTTCTGCAAGTAAAATATAGCTTAAAATATTGCAAAACATATTATTTTTCGACAAACATCACTATTCTATCAAAAATCTTGTAGATTGCATACATTTTACAAGCAGAACATTGCAAAAATATATATTCTACAAAACATGTTTAGTTTGCAGAACATAAATGTTCATGTTGCAGAACATATTGCAGAACATACATATTGTACCGTAAATATATGAGATTTGCATGATTTTGTTGAAGTTATGCTATTTGTGTAACATGTTTTGCAAAATAACACGTTTTACAATATATTTTATTTGCAGAACGTAGATGGACTCCGAGGACTCCGATAAAAAGGTGGACTCCATAGAACTCAACTCTATTTATATATATATGGTTATAGTTTTCAAAACTATTAATCGAATAAGGTTTATTCGATAACTTTATTTTATTAATGAATATTATCCTGAATATTCATTCGAGGACTTATGACTCCTTTATATTATTTATTGAATATTACTTGGATATTCATTTGAGGATGTATGACTCCTTTATTTTATTTAATGAATATTATTTATAATATTCATTCGAGGTATTATGACTCCGCTTATTATTTATAATATTCTTTATTTTATTAAAGAATAATGTTCGATAATCAAACTTACTTTTGATATTCAAATAAAGATATTACTTTCGTATAAGTATATCTTTGATTATTTACTATTCATTTCAAGTATAAGTTTTACAACTTCTACTTCAATTATTTTTATAAAGATTATTCTTTATGGGAATATTATTTAAATAATAATATTCAGATATTTTCTAATATATTGGGACTGATTTATTTTACTAAATCAACATCACTCCGAACATTCTTAAAAATGTTTTGCGAGTTTTCAAAATGATTTTTAAAAGTTAGAGCGGATCCCAAAAACTCATTTTTATATTTAAGATCCTCCTTTCGAAGGGGATTTAAATACTCGCTCAAAACCTGAGGGATCCGGCTCTGTGGTGTGTTTTATATTCGCAACAAGGTTGCTGTCTTGATAAAAGAATTTTGATTACTTACCCAACACTCGGGAGGTAAAATTCTTGGAACAAGTTAATCCATTAACAGGCATCGCCTGGGAAATATCGGTGAGTTTTTCTTTCCAACTAGATACGACTTCTTGGTGGAAGCCGTATCAACAAGTTTCTACTTGGGGAAAGTGGGGACGAGCTTTACGTTTCAGAGTCATGGATTTCATCTGAACTAGGAGTGGCGTAAGTGGTCGAGTAGCGCCGGCCTAGCCTTATTATATTGGCCCAAATGGCCTGGAAGTTCCGCTAAGGCGGGTCCATTCCTTAGGAGTTCAGTGTTCGGTTGACAAGTAAATCCGACAGGTTCTCCTCTATATGTAGAAAATGGTGGGGTTGTACTACTACGACTGATCATCGTAAGTGGTCTTCCTGGCACGGCAAACTCCCGTAATGAGTTCATCATCCATTTGGATAATTCTGCAACACTACCCGTAGCATTTCGATCGAAAGGCTACGAATGGGTGGTTGCCGAAAGCATTGACAGGGTCAAACAGTTTTTATTGCTGTATCCATTGAATGAAGTATCTCGTAACTTCATTTCTTTTCAAAATATTTCAAAGATCAAATATTTTCAAGTTTTATTTGTGGTCTCATCTATGGGATGACCTCTCGAATCTTATTATACTTGGAACAGTAGTAGTTCTAATAGATTCTAAAATGGTATAAGTGTAGTGAAGTAATTGGTAACTTCATCTTCTTTTAAAACTTATACCCAGTAAGTAATTACCTTACACATGATAAAGGATTCTAGTAAGTATCCATTTAGATACTTGTATTATTGTTATCACTATATATTATCTTGCGAGCTGTAAGGCTCACTCTTGCTTTATTTCTTCATCACACAACAACAGTTAGGAAAGATGGCCAGACTCCAGCAGACCCAGCGCAAGCGCGTGGGAAGCGTCCCGCGTCTTCCCGTTGATGTTGTAGCTGCTATAGCTGCAGAGGTAGATCTATTGGTAGATCAAGCATTCTACTTTTGAGAATCAATTATGTATAATTATAACTTGTGGCAGATAATGGCAATTAACTGTAAATTTATCAAGTAATCATTTTGGGTTGTAATAACTTTTAATTGTGGATTCAAGGACTTGTACTTATTTCAATTTCATCTCTGAGACTATAACGGGTTGTGGTGTGTGTTAGTGTGGGGTCACAGCATAAGGTTATTTATTATTAATTAAGTGAAGTGATAATGTGGAAAGAAAGACCGTGATGACCCGGATCCCTGACCCCGGATCTGGGGGTGTTACAGTTACCCTGGTTGCAAGTTCTTCCAGGATCAGCAGACCAACATTTAAGTGTTTATTGTGGGCAATTAAATACACCAGCTTTTGCACCACACTTGAAATGTTGTCATATCCTGTCTTCCTGCATATAAAAGCTTTCACTACTGAGTCAAAGATGAATGACCACTCCTTCCTTAAATTAGTTCTGTTTAGGCTTGATAAATTGATTCTTCCACCATAGTTGATGAAGTCCAGAAACTCAATCAGCTCATCAGGAGTTGGCACTTCCACCAGATTTACAATAGGCAGTCCTAAAGCTCATTTCACATCCTGCTCATTAAACTCAATTTGTTGACCTCCAACTGAGCAAGTCACTACCAAGGATACAGCATCATCATGCATCACAGTCCTCACCACAGCAGTAGTCCAAAAGGCATGTAACACATCCAGTACTGCACTGGATTAGCAGTCAAGGCTCCTGCAATGTACGATTCAGACAGAAATTTCACAAACCCCTTGAAACTGTCAGGGGCTTGATTAGCATCAGTAGAAGCCAAAAAGTTTGTTCCTTTCTCTGGGATAGTTGCTCTAACAATGCTTTGTGCCATTGTAGTTTAATAAGAGAGAATGGGTAAGAAGAATTTTTGAGAAAAGAGTAGAAATGAGAGAGAAATGGGTTTTTTCTAGAAAGGCTAGGTCAATTTAGATCTCGAAGTTGTAAGTATGTGTATGTATCGAGAAGTCTGGGTATTTATAGTAAAAGTAAATGACTTGTCGAGAACTCAAAAATAGACGTTTGGAGTTTGTCTATCGAGAAGTCATTTTACGAAAAGAAGTACATATCGAGAAGTCATTTTAAATTACTCTGTTAGAGAACTCAAAATTGACTTATCGAGATGTCAAATAAATACTCAATTTGTCCAAAAGGTGGACTGAATTAATTCTGACTTTTATTTGAATAAATTCAAAATAAAATTAGAATAAATTTTCAAAAGTATTTTACCGAAATAATTTATTAATTTAAATTATCTCAATTCTGAGTTATTGATAAGTCAAAAATTGTACTTGTAGAGAACTCTGTGAATAAACACTACTAGAGAACTCTACAAGGACTTGTCGATAAGTCAATTTTAAGCCTATCGAGAAGTCACTCGAGAAGTCAGTAAATTGACTTATCGAGGATTCACTCGAGAAGTTTTAAAATGACTTGTCGAGAAGTCAATTTATACTTTTCGAGAACTAAGTTCTCTATATACTTTTGGTTTATGTAATTCCGCCTTGTGTTAATTTTACATATTAAGAATGTAAATTAACAGCTGAGCAGTATACTTAGAATTTGAAAATTCCAAGCTGAATTTGAATTTGAAATACAAATATGCAGAGATTTCTGAAATATTTATAATTCATATTTCAGTTAACTTCCAATAAAGTCAAATTACTATTGATTTACTGGAGATTAATATGCTGCAAAACATTAGTTGAGTTCTTGCCTTAGGATGAAGAATTAAGCATTCCAATTTCACCTACAAGTCTAGTGAAGTTTGCTTCATCCAAAGGTTTAGTAAAAATGTCAGCTAATTGTTTTTTTGTTGGTACGAAAATAAGCTCTAGTTATATCAAGATAAGAAAAATTTACAGCTTCCACTGGTACTCTGATGATTCTCTTTCTCCCCGTGAGGTTGTGCAATCAAACTCAGGTGTATGACATGAGCTTCCATTTTCATGATTCTCTGGTTGAGTAGTTTCTTCATTTTCTTATTCTGGCAGACTTTACAAACTTCAACTTGAGCAAGCTCCATCTTAGGCATGTCTCTTACCAACTTCTTTTTGAAAAGGTGTTAATTTCCTTGAAAATCAAGTGAGACATATTTTTATGCTAGAGTTTGTTTATTTTTTCGGACACCTTGGTGTAGAAGCAACAAACACCATTCTTATTTATTGAGTCAAATCTTCAACAAACAAGCTTCCTTTCCTTGCTCCTTTTAGAGCAACTTCACCAGTTTTCCTGCTGATAATCAGTGCACTCTTCTTTGTTGAGTAAGACTTAAAGCCTTTGTCTGCAAATTTGCTAACTCTAAGAAGATCTACTTCAAGACCAGCTACCAGTGCTACATCATTAAGGACAACATTTTCAGAAACAATCTTGCCATATCCTATTGTAAATCATTTGTTGTGGTCTCCAAAGGTCACCAAAGGGCCAGCTTTCTCCTCAAACTGTGATAACAGGGCCTTATCACCTGTCATATGCCTGGAACATCTACTGTCTATGATCCAGATGACTCTCTACACTATGCCCTGCACACAATGAGACTTATGTGTGTTTGGAAATCCAAGCAGTGTTGGGTAGTTTCTTCTTAGTAACTTGTTCAGCGGAAGTAGAATGAGTTATTTTAGAAGAGATAGAATTCAGTGACTAATGTGCACGTTTTCCTTCTGATGTGGACTCATTTCTTTTTTCTTTAAGGTCCACTCCCAGATTGTGGCAACTCTTAATTACTTTCAAGTTGCAAGGAATGCAATCAAACTTGTCACAGAATGAATAGGGATCATTTAAATTTGCTTCATTGTATTTGAAAGTTCCTTTAGTTGGCTTGCTAACAATCTTTTTACACAGGTGAGTTAGATGATTTGTAGAGCCATATTTTTCACACTTCTTTCTAGGAGCATTTGCAACATAAGCAAAATTATTGCTTTTATTTATCCCTATTTTCCCATTATTATTTCTCCTTTTCTTTCTTGCATCTTCAGTTTTGGTTTCTTTAACAGGAGTCTTGGGACTTTGTTTGTTCATGAGCTTCTCTTCAGTATTGGAAGACTGAACTGATTCTTCATGTAACACCCCCAGATCCGGGGTCGGGGATCCGGGTCGTCACGGTCTTTCTTTCCACAATATCACTTCACTTAATTAATAATAATAACCTTATGCTGTGACCCCACACTAACACACACCACAACCCGTTATAGTCTCAGAGATGAAATTGAAATAAGTACAAGTCTTTGAATCCACAATTTAAAATTATTACAACCCAAAATGATTACTTGATAAATTTACAGTTAATTGCCATTATCTGCCACAAGTTATAATTATACATAATTGATTCTCAAAAATAGAATGCTTGATCTACCAATAGATCTACCTCTGCAGCTATAGCAGCCACAACATCATCGGGAAGACGCGGGACGCTTCCCACGCGCTTGCGCTGGGTCTGCTGGAGTCTGGCCATCTTTCCTAACTGTTGTTGTGTGATGAAGAAATAAAGCAAGAGTGAGCCTTACAGCTCGCAAGATAATATATAGTGATAACAATAATATAAGTATCTAAATGGATACTTACTAGAATCTTTTATCGTGTGTAAGATAATTACTAGTATATACTTACTAGTATATGAGCCTTCTCATAGTACTCATGAAAGTCTTGGTCAAAAGAAATGAACCAAGTTTGATATCTTAATGCGATGAAGTCGCAAAATATTCAGTATATATACATATATACTTTTCAAAATATTGGAAGTCCTCTTCCATGCATAATATACACAAAATCCCAGTGTATAACTGTATAAAAATATCGTTGCAAGGTGATCTCATATATCTAACCTTGTCTCAACGTTTTTCTGAAAATCTTTGTCATTCATAAGACAATTATTAATTAGATATAAGTTTAAAAGATGAGGTTACCAAATACCCCAATATACTTATATCTTTCCCAATACTACTTGAACTACCACCGTTCAAGTTATAATCAGTTTCAAAAGTTCATCACATAGATGAGACTACAAGACAAGATTTGAATAGATTCAATATTTGAAATATTATTGAATGAAAAAGTTATGAGATACTTTATTTAGCCCCGATATATATATATATCCACATATATATATCCCTTTAAACATTTCCTGGAACCTCTGTTATGCAAAGTATGAACAGAGTTTGAAACATCCAATGAATTTTGGAAAGGAAAAGAATTTTGGCATAAACCCGATATCCTGCTGATCAGGCAAAGATACCAATAAGTAACCTTTTCTACTAGTAGATGGACGAATTCCCCACTGGTCATCACCCTGGTCATAATTAAGACCTATGCTGGACTGCCACTCAGCCACCTATGCATTTGATGGACTCCCACTGAGCCACTTACACAATAATAGACCGTACCTCGGCCTGTCGCTTATGCCGACTCAATGAGAGGGGCTTACTTCCCGAACGTTGGGCAAGTAATCAATTCATTTACCAAATCTGCAACCTTGTTGCGAATATAAAATACACCACAGAGCCGGATTCCCCAGGTTTTGAGCGAGTATTTCAATCCCCTTAAAAAGGAAGATCTTAAATATAAAAATGAGTTTTGGGATCCACTCTGACTTTTAAAAATCATTTTGAAGACTCGAAAACACTTTAAAGAGTGTTTGGAGTAAGGCTGATTTAATGAAGTAAATCAGTCCCCAGAATTTTTAGAAGTGACTGAATATTATTATTTAATATAATATTCCCATAAAGAATAATCTTTATAAAAATAATAGAAGTAGAAGTATTAAAACTTATACTTGAACGAGTATTAAATAACCAAAGATATACTTATATGAAAGTATTATCTTTATTTGAATAATCGAAAATAAGTTTGATTATTAACACCTTATTCTTTAATAAAATAAAGAATATATTTCAGCAAATAATCGGAGTCATAGATCCTCAAATGAATATTCGAATAATATTCAATAAATAAAATAAGCTGAGTCATAATACCTCGAATGAATATTATAAATAATATTCATTAAATAAAATAAAGGAGTCATACATCCTCAAATGAATATTCAAATAATATTCAATAAATAAAATAAGCTGAGTCATAATACCTCGAATGAATATTATAAATAATATTCATTAAATAAAATAAAGGAGTCATACATCCTCAAATGAATATTCAAATAATATTCAATAAATAAAATAAAAAGTCATACGCCTTCGAATAATATTCGAAATAATATTCAATAATAAAATAAAGTTAAAGTTATCGAATAAACCTTATTCGATTTATAGTTTGGAAAACTATAACCATATATATATATATAAATATATATATATATATCCTTATCCATATATACAAGATTACTCGGGATCCTCGACTCCCGGTTTTAGAAAATATTTTCACCTTTTGGGTCCCTATACTAAGGGTATATGCAAGATACAACTATCCTCTAGCATAGGTATTATCAATAAACCAACAGATATATATCTCAAGAATATAAAACAGGCATGCATATATACCATATCACATGCTACAATATATCGCAACATTTGCTAAATAACAATCATGCAATATCACAAGATAACGCATATACATACATTTACATCACAACAACAGTGTATCGGATAGAATACTTGCCTGAGCGACTGGGGGTTACGAATGGCTCGGGACGAGTCTGGTAACCTATAAACAACAAGTAAGTTGGAATTAAACCAAAGTCACTTGTAAATCTATACTCTAACCAACTCAGACTCTAACACTCGTTTTGCACTTACTGATTCTCTTAAGTCACTCGAGTACCCTCGGCTCCACCATTTTTAATAATTTAACCTTTATGAGTTTTAAGGCGATTCCTTCGCGAGTGACTTACCAACTGCCTAAAACACTTACCATAAATGTTTCATGCATTAATTAACCCTTTTTGGTCTTTAACCTATGTTTCAAAGTAAGGCGAGGGGAAAAGTTTCGTTCGCGAAACGCCGTTACTTGAAACGGTCGTTTCTCCTAAACCGTAAATCGGAATCGAACGAACTACATATCAAAACGAAGCTCGTAACATGAGCTATCTAAACATGGCAGTGGTCACAATTTAGCAGGGGGTTCTCGGGTCCTAATGCTATGCACAAAAACAGTCCAAAGAAAATCGGACGTTACGACGGCTATGTTTACGCGATTTCCCATTTTTAAACTATCCACAATCAACACAAACCATCCTCAAATCCAACACACAACAAACACCCATCCTTATCACATCATAACAATCCCAACCAATTCAATTTTAATCATTCATACATATGCTTAAACCTAACTTTAATCATACTTAAGTTTCTTTAAATCAAAACCACAAAATTACCATCTCATTTCACTACCATACCAAACCTCAAACTCTAATCATAACAATAAGATACCATAACATCCTACTCATCAAAATCACTTATAATATATATGAACCTAGGGTTTGAAAATGGTATACCTTCCTTGGAGTGGTGGGTTGAGCTAGGAAGCCTTAATAAGCTTGGAGAAGCCTTAGGGAAGCTTGGATCTTCAAGAAAAACAAGAAAAGTTCAAGTTAAAAACTTGAAAACACTATTCATTTTCTTCTTCATTGATTAAATGAAGAAGCTAGAGAAAGAATTAATGGCTTAAACTCATGATATAGCCATAACTAAGCATAAAGATGGTTAGGAAATTTTCTTACCAATTAAGGATGCTTGGATCTTGATTTTGGAAATTTTTTTCTTTGAAAAAGGCAAAAAGCCGAGAGCTAATATGAAGAACAATGCCTTGGCTGATTTTTTTTGATTTTTGATGAAATGATTTGCTAGTTGGTTGGCTTGGTTTTGTTTTTGATTTAGCAAATTACCACCTTGCCCTTGAATTTGTGTGGTCCTAAATCAACCACACCTCCTTCCTTCCATGTCATGCTTATGTCACCCTTATGATGTCATCCTCCCTTCCTTGTCTCCTTTCTATTGGTTGGATGACATCACTCCCATTAATCCCTTTGATTAACTTCCTAATCGTTTGCCTAATGACCGCTGATCTGTTGTACGGTTCGCTTAACTTTCGTTCTCGTTTATCGTTTGAAGGATCATACCCGGGATCTTATTACTTAGGTTCCCTTAACCTTTCTCAATACATTATATTCCTTTTTATGATCCTCTATTATAATCCTTTAATTTAAATCCTTTTTATTCTATTACCTTATACTCAATTCTCTCCGTATCTTATGGATTTCCGGGAAAAACCAAAGTGTTCGGAATTGGATTCTGACGATCTTTACATACACTTATATACCACATAGAGTACTAATAATATCCCATAAGATCAATAACAGAACCCCTACATAGCGTGGCATGAAAAGTTTTCTCATTCAGCAAAAACACTATTCATAAGGGTTTCAAAAATTCCCAAAAATTGGGGTTATTACAGTCTCCCCTCCTTAAAAGGATTCCGTCCCGGAATCAGATAGAAAACAAATGGGGACACTCTCTTAGCATCACACTTTCTAACTCTCGAGTCAATTTTCCCACATTGTGGTTCTACCACCAAACTCTGCCTAGTTTGATAATCCTTCTCCTAAGCACTTGTCCCTTTTCACTCTATAACCCTTCCTGGTTGCTCCATATAGGTTACGTCGGGTTGCATATCTATGCGCTCATATGCCTCTATTCATCTGGCATCTAAATTACACTTCCTTAACATTGATACGTGAAACACGTTACGAACTTGCTACAGGTTCTGGGTTAAGGCTAGCTCATATGCTAACTTCCCAAACGTCTTAATATATCCAAGGGTCCAACAAATTGTAGACTTAGCTTTCCTTTCTTTCCGAACCTCATCAATCCTTTCCAAGGGATACCTATAACATTACTAGGTCCCCTATTTCATATTCTTTATCCTTTCGTGTCAAATCAACATACTTATCATGTCCATCTTGGGCTACTACCAGCCGTCCTCTGATTAGATCTATCATATCCTTGGTCCTTTGGACTACTGCGGGTCCGAGCATCTTGCGCTCTACAACTTCATCCTAACATAAGGGAGATCGAAATTGTCTTCCCTCAAGGATCTCATAAGGCGACATCTCGATAATGACATATGATCTATTGTCGTAAGATAACTCAATCCGAATTAAGTGATCATTCCAATTTCTTTCAAGTCTATTGCACAGACTCTCATCATAGCTTCCAATCATTAGAGCTCTTGCTCCTCAATACCCATTCTTTTCCAGTTCGTAATCGCTATCACCTTCCGTTCCTAATATTATACTGGTCATACTTTTGCTCGCTAGCGTTCTATAACCCTTTAATAACCACGTCAACCTTAGTATCACGAATGTATTCCCATTCCGCATACTACCACCACTTTATTACTCCTTTTTTTTTCAGCTGTTTCTATTTTCCAAAATTTGATCAATCAAATAGAAGTAAAGGAATTTGTTGAGAGATCACTATGATCATGAACACTTGTTATATCGCATAGTTAGTACAGAAGGTGGCCAGCCTTTAGTACTTGACAAGCAATTAAACAATAGCTGGTATCCTACTAGGCTTCTATCACACAGATAGATAGTCATTCGGCAATACCTCCCCTTTCTGGAAGGGTTGTTCTTCTCAGATTACATGAAATGAAAAGAAGAGAAAAGAACGAATTGAAAAGAATTGTATATTCATAAAAATTTTATTGCCATAAAATATCTGGCTTGGAATCTACCTCTGAACTATAGAGGTTTGTCATAGAAGAATAAAACATATATGTATTTATATCCGCATCAAGTATTATAGCATCGCATTTCACGTGCCTAAATATTTTCGCTATCCCGTCCATCATTCTATGGACCCATGCTCTTCCTCGAGCTTATACACAATTACCTTTGAAACTCCCTCGACATCGAAAATCGAATCTGGGATCTCATTCTAGACATCATCGTTACTAGAATTCTATGCTTGCACTGCAACCTTCCTCGTATAATAATACGACTCCCTATTGATAAGAAAGAATAATGATTCACTAGGTAGACACTCTACTTAATTAGTCTATCGATGATAACTTATACACTACCACGACCCGATTAGTGGTACTCAATCTCAACACCCATTCCAATACAACTCTCACGGTTGTAATCAGCTCGATACTCGCAGAATCATTGCTGCCTTACTATGGTCCACCACTGACCTACTGTCGTCATTCACATTCCATGAAATCTTAATAGCTAACCATACGGAGTCCATACATGTCGTATCAAATCCTTCTAAGGAGGTAACATAATCACCATTCACGATTCATGAAGAACACTCCTGATTCTGACATACATACATGACATGAAGCAGATAAAATTGCAGAAGAGTTTCGCTCAAAGCAACGATAGCAGGCTAATACCATTTTTAATCATATGCCTTCGATAGAAGACTTAACTCAAAGGTTCGTTTAGTCCTTTTGGAAACATGGTCCTGGCTTATCCCCAGATAGGACCTCCTAAGATAGATAGCCCGTTCATGGCGATTACACGAATGAAACCTTTACCTACTACTATTACGGTTGGGTATTGCACCGTCATCAGAAGGAATGTCAATCTTCCAAACCATAATTCAACCTTCACATTTCTAACCATCATCACTGTATTCTTTTGGCACACGCGCCTATAATTATCCACTTACCTTTAAAGTGTCGGCCACCTCTTTGGCCTTTCCTGATAGTAAAATTTCCTTACAGTCAATGTCTTTTTAACCACCTCCAAATAAATTTTCTACCTTATTTCCGATCACTGCTTGAGTGAAGATGTTTTCCTTAATATCTGATGAGTAAAAAAAAATCACCATTTTTCCATAAGTTATTGCCTCAGTCTTTAGAGGTTAATCACTGTCACGACTGACTCTCAATCATACTTAGAACATCTTTTATCCTAGGCCCTAATTGCCCTGAACAATTTCGACCATTACTGGTTCGATCCATACTTTCTCGTGGTTTAACACGTGCCCCACTTGGCAACATCATAATTACGTCATATTTCCTTTATCAACATTTCTATTCTTGAGAATTTCGAATATTACCTTTCTCCCTGTAAAACCTCTAAGGTTATCCTTCAATCGTTCCTCCTGTATTCCCTAGATACAGGGCATATCAAAATACCATTTACTAATACTAGAACCATTGTCTATATACTTCTGAAAAATTTCTCCACTGATTCTTAAAGGTTGTTGCTACCTTAACCCTTTCCCAATCATACTGTCAAAACTCATACTGTCCCTATTAAGGGTGAAATGCCAACCTTTATGCATTCCCCTAGGATTCATTTTAAGTTACCGATGTTCTATCCTTAATTCCACCTTTAAAAGGTACCTGCATCCTTCCATGGATAAATCAAGTCATATATCCCTGATAAGGGTATCTTATTCAATCATTACCACCTTGATAGTACATGTCTAATTTCACAATAACGTCTGTATTCAAAATGAGGTTAATAAATATGGCCTCCAAAAGATAACAACGGTTATCCGCTTGTCTTGCCTAATTTGGTAACGATAACAAGGATGTTCTGGAAGATATTGGTCGTGTTCAACATGAACTTCTTCTTAATAATTCCTTATTTACTTCTGTTGTTTATCTCAACAGTCACCTCAATGTTGGGATATCTTTCATACCTGGCGTCTCCCTTTCTGGGTATCAAGCCACCGATCTTACATTTCCTTCTTGAAGGTCACTTCCTTCATCCAATTTTTCCTAATTTCTTACTTCCTTATCCCCTTAGTCTATCCGCGTCTCATTATTTATCCTTCGAATTATCTCAAGGTTTCCTCGAATCCTCCCAACTTACAGGGGATAAACTATATGTATCTCTTATGCCCTCAACCATCAATTTTAACTTATGGTGAATCACCCTCATCCTGACGAATGCATACTTTTCTATTTCTATTGCTACGAGTCGTTAGGGTTTCCTCATACCCAACTCCCTTATCATACCTCAAACTCTATTGCCGTTATATTCCTTTCCACTTCAATTTCTTTTTATTTTCCTTTCTCTTATCATTATTTCATGAACCAACACAACATAAGCATTGATTTCAAACATCCCGTCATTCTGGATTCGTGTCCTCAGAATGAATCTTGATAACTTTTACAACTTAGATTCATAATTTATCATACTCGTCTGCCTTTGTTCTGGCTCTAAAGCTTTTACACTATCTCCTTATCTTTGGGAATTACTTTCCCGAAAACAATTGACTGAACTTAAATCAGTTTATTATAATCTCTTGCTCCGTGCCTTCCTTGGCCTTTTACCGTCGGGTGGTCTCTCTCTTAGGAGGGTAAGTGATAAAAACAGTCTTTTGTGATTCGTCAATCATTTAGAATCTCAAATGATTCCTATATTTCCTTTAGCCAGGCTCTTGCCTCGACTGGGTCAGCTTGTTCCTTGGAACTCTGAGAGCTTAGCGATTTAAAGGTCCTGAAAGAATTTCTCACCGCACTGTCTCCTCAGGGTGGTGGTTGGGGATAATAGTCTAAGTTCTTTTTAGACAGGTCCATGAATTGCCGTATAGGAGTACCGTCTCGGGTCTCCTTTCCTTACTCAACTTTCTGTTTCCTTAGTATGAAATGTTTCATCCTACTCCCCATAATTGGGGTCATCTTTTAATTTAAAATCCTCATTTTCCACTCCATTATGTCATGGGTTCCTTCTATCTTGATGGCGACCTCCCTGACTATCACGTTCAGGGTTTGCTCTAAATCTTATTCCTCAAACTATGGCTCTCATCTAAGTTCTCATCCTTACGCTCTTGAACTTTTGGAACCCAAATTCTATAGGAATACCTCATTATTCCCTTATCATCTTTCTCGATATTAATCTTTTATCTAATTGTTGGCTCCCTGCCTTCATTCATAACTTTTTCTGGCACAATATGATCTTTTCCAATAATTCGGGCTGTATTGCAATCTTAAACAGCTTTTCGGTACCGGCTCCGGTTACCTTCACTTCTATTTCCATTTTCTCAAAATCTCTTATAAACTCTCCAAAAGACATTATCATCTTGAGTCTCTCCTTTTTACTAAGGGCATCAGCCACCATATTGGCTTTCCCCGAATGATAAGGAATCTCCCAATCATTATTCTTGATTAGCTCTAACTGCCTCCTCTGGCATATGTTGAGCTCTTTCTACGTGAAAATGTACTAGAGCACTTATGGCTTAGGTAATTCTTGCAATTCTCTCCATACAAGTAGTGCCTCCAATCCTTAGGGTAAAACTATTGCCACGAGCCTAAGCTCATGAGCGGGGATATCGAATTTCATATTACCTTAATTGTCTTGACATGTACGCGATTACCTTACCGTGCTGCATAAGCACGCACCCTAAGCCCTTGTGCGAAGCGTCACTATACTTCACAAAATCTCTTTTTCCATCCGGCAATGCCAGCATAGGGGCCATCACCAACCTCTGCTTCAGTTCTTGAAATCTGTTCTCGCATTTCTCTGTCCATTCGAACTTCTCAGTCTTACGAGTAAGCCGCGTTAAAGGGGTTACTATCTTTACAAACTTGAACGAACCTCCGGTAGTGACCGGCCAACCCTACCTCTGGTAGTCGATCAAACCATGGTCATCAATTCATCAGTGGTCCTTTATCCAATCCTGTCAGGATCCTCTATGGGGTCCTCCTCAACAACTATCCCTACTAGGACAACATCCTTAATATCAACATCATCCGGTCCTGTATTAGGACACTCTATCGGATCCACAATCCGATCTCCAATTAGTAATAAACTATCATCGCGATGTTGCTCCTCAACCTCAGGGTTCGGAGTCCCGCTACCATATACGATAACGAACTACACTCCTATCACGATATTTATAAGGGTTCCCATAAGGGTTTTAACTGTCAGTACTACGTTAGGTAGCCCGACTATGAACTTGGCAAGAGTTCTTATTATCTTAGTGAACTTATTATCTTAACGTCCCATCATCTCTGAGGTTTATAACGCTTAGCTCTGATACCATTTCTGTAACACCCCCAGATCCGGGGTCGGGGATCCGGGTCGTCACGGTCTTTCTTTCCACAATATCACTTCACTTAATTAATAATAATAACCTTATGCTGTGACCCCACACTAACACACACCACAACCCGTTATAGTCTCAGAGATGAAATTGAAATAAGTACAAGTCTTTGAATCCACAATTTAAAATTATTACAACCCAAAATGATTACTTGATAAATTTACAGTTAATTGCCATTATCTGCCACAAGTTATAATTATACATAATTGATTCTCAAAAATAGAATGCCTGATCTACCAATAGATCTACCTCTGCAGCTATAGCAGCCACAACATCATCGGGAAGACGCGGGACGCTTCCCACGCGCTTGCGCTGGGTCTGCTGGAGTCTGGCCATCTTTCCTAACTGTTGTTGTGTGATGAAGAAATAAAGCAAGAGTGAGCCTTACAGCTCGCAAGATAATATATAGTGATAACAATAATATAAGTATCTAAATGGATACTTACTAGAATCTTTTATCGTGTGTAAGATAATTACTAGTATATACTTACTAGTATATGAGCCTTCTCATAGTACTCATGAAAGTCTTGGTCAAAAGAAATGAACCAAGTTTGATATCTTAATGCGATGAAGTCGCAAAATATTCAGTATATATACATATATACTTTTCAAAATATTGGAAGTCCTCTTCCATGCATAATATACACAAAATCCCAGTGTATAACTGTATAAAAATATCGTTGCAAGGTGATCTCATATATCTAACCTTGTCTCAACGTTTTTCTGAAAATCTTTGTCATTCATAAGACAATTATTAATTAGATATAAGTTTAAAAGATGAGGTTACCAAATACCCCAATATACTTATATCTTTCCCAATACTACTTGAACTACCACCGTTCAAGTTATAATCAGTTTCAAAAGTTCATCACATAGATGAGACTACAAGACAAGATTTGAATAGATTCAATATTTGAAATATTATTGAATGAAAAAGTTATGAGATACTTTATTTAGCCCCGATATATATATATATCCACATATATATATCCCTTTAAACATTTCCTGGAACCTCTGTTATGCAAAGTATGAACAGAGTTTGAAACATCCAATGAATTTTGGAAAGGAAAAGAATTTTGGCATAAACCCGATATCCTGCTGATCAGGCAAAGATACCAATAAGTAACCTTTTCTACTAGTAGATGGACGAATTCCCCACTGGTCATCACCCTGGTCATAATTAAGACCTATGCTGGACTGCCACTCAGCCACCTATGCATTTGATGGACTCCCACTGAGCCACTTACACAATAATAGACCGTACCTCGGCCTGTCGCTTATGCCGACTCAATGAGAGGGGCTTACTTCCCGAACGTTGGGCAAGTAATCAATTCATTTACCAAATCTGCAACCTTGTTGCGAATATAAAATACACCACAGAGCCGGATTCCCCAGGTTTTGAGCGAGTATTTCAATCCCCTTAAAAAGGAAGATCTTAAATATAAAAATGAGTTTTGGGATCCACTCTGACTTTTAAAAATCATTTTGAAGACTCGAAAACACTTTAAAGAGTGTTTGGAGTAAGGCTGATTTAATGAAGTAAATCAGTCCCCAGAATTTTTAGAAGTGACTGAATATTATTTTTTAATATAATATTCCCATAAAGAATAATCTTTATAAAAATAATAGAAGTAGAAGTATTAAAACTTATACTTGAAACGAGTATTAAATAACCAAAGATATACTTATATGAAAGTATTATCTTTATTTGAATAATCGAAAATAAGTTTGATTATTAACACCTTATTCTTTAATAAAATAAAGAATATATTTCAGCAAATAATCGGAGTCATAGATCCTCAAATGAATATTCGAATAATATTCAATAAATAAAATAAGCTGAGTCATAATACCTCGAATGAATATTATAAATAATATTCATTAAATAAAATAAAGGAGTCATACATCCTCAAATGAATATTCAAATAATATTCAATAAATAAAATAAGCTGAGTCATAATACCTCGAATGAATATTATAAATAATATTCATTAAATAAAATAAAGGAGTCATACATCCTCAAATGAATATTCAAATAATATTCAATAAATAAAATAAAAAGTCATACGCCTTCGAATAATATTCGAAATAATATTCAATAATAAAATAAAGTTAAAGTTATCGAATAAACCTTATTCGATTTATAGTTTGGAAAACTATAACCATATATATATATATAAATATATATATATATATCCTTATCCATATATACAAGATTACTCGGGATCCTCGACTCCCGGTTTTAGAAAATATTTTCACCTTTTGGGTCCCTATACTAAGGGTATATGCAAGATACAACTATCCTCTAGCATAGGTATTATCAATAAACCAACAGATATATATCTCAAGAATATAAAACAGGCATGCATATATACCATATCACATGCTACAATATATCGCAACATTTGCTAAATAACAATCATGCAATATCACAAGATAACGCATATACATACATTTACATCACAACAACAGTGTATCGGATAGAATACTTGCCTGAGCGACTGGGGGTTACGAATGGCTCGGGACGAGTCTGGTAACCTATAAACAACAAGTAAGTTGGAATTAAACCAAAGTCACTTGTAAATCTATACTCTAACCAACTCAGACTCTAACACTCGTTTTGCACTTACTGATTCTCTTAAGTCACTCGAGTACCCTCGGCTCCACCATTTTTAATAATTTAAACTTTATGAGTTTTAAGGCGATTCCTTCGCGAGTGACTTACCAACTGCCTAAAACACTTACCATAAATGTTTCATGCATTAATTAACCCTTTTTGGTCTTTAACCTATGTTTCAAAGTAAGGCGAGGGGAAAAGTTTCGTTCGCGAAACGCCGTTACTTGAAACGGTCGTTTCTCCTAAACCGTAAATCGGAATCGAACGAACTACATATCAAAACGAAGCTCGTAACATGAGCTATCTAAACATGGCAGTGGTCACAATTTAGCAGGGGGTTCTCGGGTCCTAATGCTATGCACAAAAACAGTCCAAAGAAAATCGGACGTTACGACGGCTATGTTTACGCGATTTCCCATTTTTTAAACTATCCACAATCAACACAAACCATCCTCAAATCCAACACACAACAAACACCCATCCTTATCACATCATAACAATCCCAACCAATTCAATTTTAATCATTCATACATATGCTTAAACCTAACTTTAATCATACTTAAGTTTCTTTAAATCAAAACCACAAAATTACCATCTCATTTCACTACCATACCAAACCTCAAACTCTAATCATAACAATAAGATACCATAACATCCTACTCATCAAAATCACTTATAATATATATGAACCTAGGGTTTGAAAATGGTATACCTTCCTTGGAGTGGTGGGTTGAGCTAGGAAGCCTTAATAAGCTTGGAGAAGCCTTAGGGAAGCTTGGATCTTCAAGAAAAACAAGAAAAGTTCAAGTTAAAAACTTGAAAACACTATTCATTTTCTTCTTCATTGATTAAATGAAGAAGCTAGAGAAAGAATTAATGGCTTAAACTCATGATATAGCCATAACTAAGCATAAAGATGGTTAGGGAATTTTCTTACCAATTAAGGATGCTTGGATCTTGATTTTGGAAATTTTTTTCTTTGAAAAAGGCAAAAAGCCGAGAGCTAATATGAAGAACAATGCCTTGGCTGATTTTTTTTGATTTTTGATGAAATGATTTGCTAGTTGGTTGGCTTGGTTTTGTTTTTGATTTAGCAAATTACCACCTTGCCCTTGAATTTGTGTGGTCCTAAATCAACCACACCTCCTTCCTTCCATGTCATGCTTATGTCACCCTTATGATGTCATCCTCCCTTCCTTGTCTCCTTTCTATTGGTTGGATGACATCACTCCCATTAATCCCTTTGATTAACTTCCTAATCGTTTGCCTAATGACCGCTGATCTGTTGTACGGTTCGCTTAACTTTCGTTCTCGTTTATCGTTTGAAGGATCATACCCGGGATCTTATTACTTAGGTTCCCTTAACCTTTCTCAATACATTATATTCCTTTTTATGATCCTCTATTATAATCCTTTAATTTAAATCCTTTTTATTCTATTACCTTATACTCAATTCTCTCCGTATCTTATGGATTTCCGGGAAAAACCAAAGTGTTCGGAATTGGATTCTGACGATCTTTACATACACTTATATACCACATAGAGTACTAATAATATCCCATAAGATCAATAACAGAACCCCTACATAGCGTGGCATGAAAAGTTTTCTCATTCAGCAAAAACACTATTCATAAGGGTTTCAAAAATTCCCAAAAATTGGGGTTATTACACTTCAGTTTTCTTCTCTTTATCTTCATCAGCAATTTCTTGCTTGATAATCAACTCTTCTTCACTGAAGTTGACTTCACATGCTTTGAATATAGGTGCATTAACCTCTTTCAAAAAGGTTGGAGCATTCTCAGTTTTCTTTGCTTTCCCTTTGTCACCTACTATCTTCTTTTTGTCATTCACGGCATCATAGTCAAGCCCAATAGCAATGTTTGCACATGGCTTATTCTTCTCATGATAATGTCCGACCAGTTCAGATGCATTCCTGAAAGATTTCATCTTCACTGCTTCAATTTCATTTGCACACTTGAGCTTGTTCTTTAGATAAGCATTTTCTTGTTTTAAAGCTTCAAGCTCCACCACCAACAATTCAGTTTCTTGCTTCTCACTTTCAAGCTTCCCATTTATCTTTGTTAATCTTCTAACTTCTTCATTAGTAGCAACCAAGCTTGTGTGAATGTGAAACATTTCTGTGCTCATCTTTTCAGCAATTTCTTTGTATTGATTCATATTAAAATCAATAGTGGTAAGAGTTGGTATCTGTGATTTAGAGGAGGATGATTCTCCTTGCTCCAGGGCCATGAGTGCATAATTACCAAATTCTCCATCTTCATCATTTTCAGAGTCATCCCAACTTTTACCCTCTGCAATATAAGCTTTACTTTGTTATTTCCTTAGAAGAGCTTCATACTTTGCTTCAAGTTCAAAATAAGCCTTGTCTTTCTTTGCTTTCTTAGGTTTCCTGCATTCTGTAAAAAAGTGGCCTTGTTCATCATAATTGAAGCATCTTACATTAGATCTATCAACAGATCCAGTTTCATAGCCATTCTTGCTGTCAGAATTGTACTTCCCTTTTTCCTTCCAGTTGTTTTCTTTGCTGAAGGAATATCCTTTATTCTTGAAGTATCTTGGCTTCTTTATCTAATATTAGAGAATTTCCTAGCTAAATAGGTCATTGACTGATCTAGCTCATCCAGATCTTCAAGAGTATAGAACTCATCCTTTTCCAATTCCAGAATGACTTACTCATGTGAATCATTTGTTCTTTGCTCACTTGTTGAGGCAACTGGAGTTTGAGATCTTGGTTCATCATTAGATGTTTCATTTTCATTTACAATTAAAGCACTTGAACCATCCACAACATGTCCCTAACCAGATCTCAATGATTGCCTTTAAATCATCTCTAGTTCATATGTTTTGAGAATTTCATATAAAACTTCCAGAGTTATTCTGCTCAAATCTCTCCCTTCCCTGATTGCTGAGATTTTCTATTCCAAATGATCAGGGAGAGTAAGCAAGAACTTCAAGTTCACTTCTTCAACTTCATAATATTTGTCATGAAGCTGCAAGTCATTTATCAGCTTGTTAAACCTTTCAAACACATCAGTAATACTTTCCTTTGGCTTTGCCATAAAACCCTCATACTGTGAAATCAGTATTCTTCTTTGGTTTGACCTAACTTCTTTAGTTCCTTCACAGAGTATCTCAATATTTTCCCATATTTTCTTGGCAGTGTCACAGTTGACAATGTTGTTGTACATCACATTGTCAAGTGACTCAATCAATATTAATTGCAAGCTACTATCCAGGGAGACTTTCTCCTTTTCAGGGTCAGAATACTCAGAAGGATCTTTTGGAGCAAAATGAGTTGGGATAACCATGTCTCTATTTGTAGATTCCTCAACTCTAACCATAGGAATGAAGGGTCAATTCTTGAGGATCTGAATGTAGAGTGGATTGGCCATCTTGATAAACAACATCATTTTGTTTTTTCCAAAGAGTGTAGTTAGCTTTGTCAAAGGTAGAAATTTTGATGCTACTAATTTTCTGTGTATTCATTCTTCCAAGATCTTAAATCTGTTTACTTTCAGATTTGGCTATGATACCACTTGTTAGGAAATGAGTAACACATAGAGGGGGGTGAATGTGTTTTCCAGTTTTTGAGCTGTTCTTGAATGTTTGTGGTTGAACAAAGTAAATTAATTCTTGTAGTGAGATGTGTTCATGCAGAGATTAAACTTACAGAAAAATAAAGAACACAGATCTTTAAAACTCACTTAATTTTATAATAAAATTAAGACTGTTTTTCTACAAAATTTCTAGGCTCTTTGTTGATAAAGAGCTTAGCTTCTTCTTGAGAATGTTACAAGAAATTTGATCTGAATTGTTACAACTAACTAAAAGACCAGTGTTAACTTTATAACTTAGTTAACTGTTGGTTTACACAGTGGATAATAAAACATGCTATTAGCTTTTCTAAACTGTCACTTATCATTTCTATTTATAGAAAAGCAGATCTTCCATTTCTGGCTTAGCATATCTTTAGCATCCCGTGTTTACTTTAATCTTCCTCTGTCAGTTAATATTTGCCATTGATCTTGCACATTCTTCAAGCCGCTTTTTGTAGACTTGTCAATGCAGCTGTTAGATTATTTGTTGATTGTTTATCTTGGATATTCAATTGATCTGTAATTTTGTACTTTGAGATTGTACCTCGAGATCTCCAGTTTAGGTTTATAAAACACTTGACATCTCGATAAGTATATTGACTTATTGAGCTCTCCAGTATTCTATGTTTAGTTTGGCTTGTAGAGGTCTTCAGTTCTCTATAAGAGATTTTAGGCTTGTCAAGATCTCTAGTCTTCACATCTTCACTTTGACTTATCGATAACTCTTAGTTCTCTAGTGGATTCTTGACTTGGCGATATCTCAGAGTTCTTTAGTCAACTTCACCTTGTCAATATCTCAGAGTTCTCTAGTGAATTTTGACATATCGATATCTCTGAGTTCTCTAGTGGAACTTGACTTATCGATAACTCAGAGTTCTCTACTGAATGTAGACTTGTCGATAACTCTGAGTTCTCTAATGAAGGAATGACTTGTCGATATCTCCAATCTCCAGTTCTTCAATTTGGCTTGTCGATATCTTCCTGAGTTCTCTAGTAGCTATCCTGACTTCTCGATAAGCCATTCTGGAGTTCTCGAATGACTTCTTAATAACCTGTGACTTGTAGAGATCTTGACTTTGAGTATTTTTCTCCAAACAGATTTATTCAACTCCAAGCTTCTTCAAATTCTTCTCAGGCATGATCTTCTTGATTTTCTTCCAGATAGAATCCTTAGGCTTGATACTGTTTCAGGAAAAAGACTCCAGTCTACTCCTTTGCATTTTTATAGACTTTAAGTGTTAAAAGTACAAAATATAAATTAAAATAATAATACAACTTACTTAGGGTTGACAAGATGTCTTAGTCTTGTTAAATTACATGCATGTCTTTTGCAACAAGAATCATCCTCATCAAAATCAAGGGTACCAACTCTCACTACCATTGATTTAAATGTGAGTCAATATAAGGAAACTATAGAAAAGATGAGCACATAAATGTTTCACATTCATACAAGTATGGTTGCTACTAATGAAGAAGTTAGCAGATTGATAAAGATAAATTAAAGCTTGAAAGTGAGAAACAAGAAACTGAATTATTGTTGGTGGAGCTTAAAACTGTAAAACAAGAAAATACATATCTGAAAAACAAGCTCAAGTGTGCAAGTGAAATTGAAGCAGTGCTAAGGGAGAAGCTGGAAAATAATGAAGTTAAATTAAAGTCCTTCAAGAATGCATCTGAGTTAATTGGACAATACCATGAGAAAAACAAGCCATGTGCAAATATTGCTATTGGTCTTGATTATGATGCCTTGAACATCAAGAAGAAAAATATAGGTGATAAAGGGAAAGCAACAGAAAATGAAAATATTCCAACAATCCTGAAAAAGGTTGATTTATCTATGTTCAAGGCATGTGAAGTTAACTTCAGTGAAGAAGAGTTGATTATCAAGCAAGAAATCTTTGATGAAGATAATGAGAAGAAAGATGCAGAAGCAACTCAATCCTTCAAAACTGAAGAAAACCTCATGAATAATCAAAGTTCCAAGTCACATGTCAAAGAAACCAAGACTGAAGATGCAAGAAAGAAGAAGAAAAATAGAAATGGGAAAATTGGGATAAACAAAAGCAATAATTTTGCTTATGTTGCAGATGCTTTAAGAAAGAAGTGTGAAAAATGTGGCTCTGTGAATCATCTAACTCACCTATGTAAAAAGGTTGTTAGCAAGCCAGCTGAAGGAGCCTGCAAATACAATGAAGCAGATGCAAATGATCCCTACTCCTTCTGTGACAAGTTTGACTGTATCCCTTATAACTTAAAAGTGATGAAAAGTTATCACAAACTAAGAGTAGACCTCAAGGAAACAAAAATTGGGTCTATAATAGATAGGGAAAATGTGTAACAATCATTAAATTCTATTTTATCTGAAACAACTCATTCTACTTCCGCTAAATTAGTTAACAAGAAGAAAGTACCCAACACTGCTTAGGTTGCTAAACACACTTAAAACTCATTGTGTGCAGGGTAAAGTGAAGAAGGTCATATGGATCATTGACAGTGGGTGCTCCAGACGTATGACAGGTGATAAGGCCCTGATATCATAGTTTGAGGAGAAGGCTGACCCTTTGGTGACCTTTGGAGACAACAGCAAAAGATTCACAATGGGATATGGCAAGATTATTTCTGAAAATGTTGTCAATGATGATGTAGCACTGGTAGCTGGTCTTGAAGTGAATCTTCTCAGTGTTAGCCAATTTACAGACAAAGGTTTTGAAGTTTTATTCAACAAAGAAGAATGCACTTTTATCAACAAGAAAACTGGTGAAGTTGCTCTGAAAGGAGCAAGGAAAGGAAGCTTGTTTGTTGCAGACTTGGACTCAACAAATAAGGATGGAATTTGTTGCTTCTACTCCAAGGCATCATAAGAACAAAGCAAGCTATGGCATAAGAAGTTGTCTCACTTGAATTTCAAGGCAATTAATACCTTGGTCAAAAAGGAGTTAGTAAGAGACATGTCCAAACTGGAGTTTGCTCAAGTTGAAGTTTGTGAAGCTTGTCAGAAAGGAAAAATGAAAAGATCAAGTCACAATTCAAAAACTGTGAATTCTATAAGTGCACCATTGTAACTTATTCACATAGACTTCTTTGGACCAGTAAATGTCTTTTCTATTTCAAGAAACAAATATGCACTTGTGATGGTGGATGATTTCTCAAGATACACTTGGGTAGAGTTCATGCACTCTAAGGATGAGACTCCACTCATCATAATTGAGCACATCAAGAAGATAGAAAAACAGGATGAAGATCACAATTGTGTAAAAAGATTGAGAAGTGATAATGGAACAGAATTCAGAAATGCAATATTGAATGAATTCTGTAAAACCAAAGGCATTGTTCAAGAATTTTCAGCAGCTATAACACCTCAATAAAATGGAGTAGTTGAAAGGAAGAACAGAACACTAGTTGAAGATGCTAGAACAATGCTGCAAGATGCCAAGTTACCAATAAGTTTCTGGGAAGAGGCTGTTAACACTGCATGTTACACTCAGAACAGATATCTCATTAACAAGGCACATGGAAAATCACCATACTCAATCATGTCTAAGTGAAAGCCTACTATAAAGCATCTTCATGTTTTTGGAAGCAAGTGTTACATTTTGAAAGACAACTCTGAATATATGGGAAAATTTGACTCAAAAGTTTTTGAAGCAATTTTTCTGGGATATTTATTGGAGAGAACTGCCTACAAGGTCTATGTAATAGATCAAAAGAAGATTATGGAAATCACATTTGTGACATTTGATGATGACAAGTGTCCAGGCTTGGAATGCCTTGATGAAAATGAAGTTGAAGCCCTTGCATTTGAAAACCTCAACATTGATAGTGATTCTGATGGAGAAGAGGAAGTTGATGCACAACAGATGATAAATGAAGAGACTACTGAACAGAAAAATCATGGGAATGGAAGCTCATCTCAAACACCTGAATTTGATAGCACAAACTCAGGGGGAGAAAGAGAAGAAGGATTTAGCAGTCATACCAATAATGAAGAAAATGATGAAGGAACAAGTCAACAAACTCATACAAGGAAGTCGGATATGAGTCACTTTAGAGAAGCAATTATTGGTGATCCTACTACTGATGTGAGGACTAGAAGTGTAACTGCTAATGAGTGCCTACATGCATGCTTTCTGTCTCAAATAGAATCCAAGAAAACTGAAGAAGCTCTAATGGATCCTGATTGGATATCTGCAATCCAAGAGGAGCTTAATCAGTTTGAAAGGAACAAAGTTTAGGAGTTAGTTCATGCACCAAAGAATAGAAGCATTATTGGAACAAAATGGGTGTTCAGGAACAAGATGGATGAAAATGGTATAGTTACCAGAAACAAGGCAAGGTTGGTTGTAAAAGGCTACTTACAAGAAGAAGGAATTGATTATGATGAAACTTTTGCTCCAGTTGCAAGACTTAAAGAAATTAGGATTCTTCTAGCATTTTCTGCACATTCAAATTTTAAAGTGTATCAAATGGATATCAAGAGTATAACGACTCGCATATTTTCGTATTATTTAAAAGCATAATTATGGAATTATTAAATCAATGAAATATGTGTATGGGTTCTATCTGTGGCGCCCTCCAAACCCGGGTCAGAAGTTTGGGGTACACACACACGCCTTATTTATAACCTGCTTATAGCAATAATAAAGATAACAATAATATGCAGTGACCCTATTTACCAACTACCACGGATCGCAACAGGTTAAAGTATGCACACAAGCCACACATCTACTTATATTACATACTATTCAAATCCCAACTATTCCAAACTCAAAACTAAGTATTAAACATTATTACAAACTTTTACAGACTTAAATTATCCCAAAAGAAACCTACTAGCTTAGCTCGATCAACCTGAACCCCTAGCTCTCGCGCTGGACTGGGGATTCGCGGTACCAACTGGTTCTTTCTTAACTGGAAAAGAACAGAAACAATATCGCACAAATGAGCTAACTAGCTCAGCAAGTCACAATGACAAAACTGAGAATAATGATCATCAAGTGAACATGTTTATGATATCAAGTGAACAATGGATTATGATTTAGAATTGGATATTATATTTTCAGGTTAAAAACCAAGGTTAGGCTGCTGATCAGTCACGCACTAACCCCGAGCAAAGCACACATCACTGCTCTAACTACTGGATCCAAGGCACACATTGGCCTAACTTTACCATTATATGGTCTGACCACGAATCTGGTCCACAATTTTATAAAAACAATCCAACTCTAACATAATAACAGAATAAGCAATAATAATTAATAACCAGAATTATTAACAACAATGAGTGTTTAACAATGAAAGGGTTTCAATCTTTGTAAGGATCAATAAGGTAATTTCAAAGCTTGGATGCTGGGTAATGAAAGAATTGGATAAGAAAAGAATCAATGTTTCAGGGTTTCAAGGATTTGGTCTTTCAAAGCATAAAATACAAAGATTTAATTGTGTAAGCAATCTGGTTCAGTGTTTAATATTTAGTTTGTATGTATTTGTGGAGTAGGATCGTATACTTGAGGTTCGTGTTTGGGTATACAACAATCAATGGTCTAGAAAGAATCAGGTTACGGCTCAAGATCAATAACTGGAATCAAGGTTTAGGGTACTGTGCTTCAAAGCACTTGCAATATCAACAAGACTATCAAGTACTACAATATCTCGAGAAAGTTCAGAACACTTGCCTGGTATTAGCTTACTACACTGCACTCGCTTCCAATCACAATTGTCTTACTCCTCAACTACCTGTTTCCCTTTCCTACGCCTTGCCTCTTCTGCTCACATATCATAAACATCTATCGATAATCGACTCATAGAGTTCTATTCAACACATACTTCTATCTACCCTTCGTTTTACCCAAATCCGATTAACGGATTGAAAGTTATGCAATAATCAAGTAAACACCGAATATATAGACTGATAGTTAATCAACAAGTCACATATAGCACATAATACATCACGTAATCAATGATATATTATTTATAAAGAAGTCTCGGGTCATAAATAGGCTTTCTGATATTTATAATGATTTTTAAAACATTTTTCGGAATTAAAACGGGTCGTTGGATCAATTTCGGGTTAATAAACAGGGTTCAGTAGGCCATTTCTGGCTCCGAAGCAATTTTATACAAATTATCGAGCTTTGAAAATAATTTAGAATAATATTTTAAAGCTCGAAACTATTTTTCGTAATTTTTAAATCATTTTTAAATAATTAAATCTAATTAAATAATTGATTAAAATCAATTAATAATTAATTAAATCAATTAATCAATTAATTTTCGAATTAATTGACCAATTAATTAATTAAAAATTAACTGAAATTAATTAACTAATTCATTTAGATTTATTTTTGAATTAAAAATAATTTTCGGAATTAAAATAATAATTTTCAGAATTTTCAGAAATTAAAAATGAATTTTTATAATAAAAATAAATAGGAAATATGATTCTCAAACATTTTATAAACAGGAATCCTATTTTTGAACACTTTGCAAACTACAGGGACTAAACTTCACCATCTTCAAAAATACAGGGACTAAACAACAATTTTGCAGTTTCAGTCGCCGGAAAATCGGGGGTGGCCGGAGAACTCACCTCCGGCATCCTCCCACCACCATCACCTCCAGAATTAAACTACACAACACCAGGAACCTATATCTGCAATCAAAATTCATCAATAACCCCAGACTTGACCGGAATTTGATCAAGAAACTCGCCGGTTTCCGGCGGGTTCGACGTAAACTTCAAAACACAACTCCCTTCTCTACAGACCTCGTTGATTCATGAAACTTGTACGACTACATTGCAAATTTCACAGAGAATACAATACACTATACCACAACATCAATCTATTTCAGAATAAGAAACCCCCAAATTTCAATTAAGAACATTCATACGGGTTATAAACCCTAATTTTAAAATTCGAAAATCAAACTCAAATTTGAACATGTTATTGAACTCCAAATCAGACGTATAATATATCAAAATCATCAGGAAAACAAGCTCTACAACATGCAATCATCAAATCATACAAACAATCATCCGAACAAAAATTCATATTTTTAATAAATTTAATTCGAAAATAAATAAATTTCCAGAAAATAAACCTTTGATTCTGCAGTGAAACAAAGCTCAGAATCTGATAGAACACTTCAAATCCTTCGTTTTGGTTACTCAAGCTTTGAAAACAGAGATCGGTAACGCCTTCGTTTTGCTGTTTGATTCTTAGAACAATTTATGTAATTAGGGTTTTTCTCTGAAAATTATAGAATTAACTATCTGCAAATGATTTTGATACGAAATAAAATACGGAAAAAGGCTATTTATATTTACGGAATATTAGTATCCCGTTGGATCATTCCGGATATAAAACGGTACGTTTATTTGTAAAAACTGATCCAAACGGTATCGGTTTTCGGGATAATTATCCAATATCAGTACAATTTATACTGCGGTCTTGGTCTCAGCGCCTGGTTACACGTATTACGAAGTGATAATTGTGATAGTTTAATAAAAAGCTCCCGTTTATCGAAAATACGGGTTTTACTGATTTACCGAAACGAATATTGTATCGAAAATGTTGCGCCGGGACCCGCGCAGGACAAACCGTACGCCGGATCGAAAAAGTCAAAACATGGAATATGCTCGGAATATTACAATTAGGTTAGGAAGGAGTTCTCGGAAGAGTTTCGGGTTCCAAAAACGTAACAACGGTTGACGTCGGTTGGTTCCCGTTTTTATAAAATAGATTTTAAATACTCGGAAAAAGATTTTATAAATTTCATATGATCCTTATAAATCCATAAATCAACATAAAAATAATTAAGAAGATATGACAATTATCTATGTTTTATTTTGGACATATAAAAATTAAAATAATCAATTAATATTATTTTTGAATATTCAAGTACAGATAACATTTAACAATTAACTCACAGAATAGATACTGAACTCACATAATAATTATTTAATAGCAAAATAATTACACGATATATCTCGGATATTACATCCTTCCCCCCTTAAAAGGATTCTGTCCTCATAATTTCCTAAGAAAACAAATGAGGATACTTTTTGAAAGGAATATGTCCTAAGTCCAATCATGTATTAGGATTTAGGAATAACTTTTATGTAATATGTTTTGATTTCATTGATATTAATAAAAGACTTGTTTTGTTTTTATTACGGGCTCTATCTATTTAAGTGTTTAAATAAGATATACCATAGTTTAGAGTAAAGCTTTTTATGGATTATGATGAGATCATAATAGTGAGACCTAAAAAGATGATAACTCTAAACTTAAATAGTTCCTGGTCATAGGATTACTAACTGGTAATTAATAATCCGCAAAGATCGGTACATACTATGCTTGCTTCATTATGAAGGATGTCTGTTCTCATAGACATTTGTGTGGTGACACTATAGCTAGTATGTAGGTGCTTATTATAGAATAAGTTCACTGAACATGACTCGCACAGCTGAACAACTGATGGAGTTCACTCACGTGTCAGCAGTTGTTCACATAGTGATAGTTGTACAAGTATCCTTAGACTTGAGGTCATCATAGTCATCTTGTGTACACTGAACTATGCTTTGGTTTAGTTCTTAGTCTCCAAGGACAATTATTAGGGCTCTTCTGGGTATAGGAATTTATACACGAAGATAGTGTATGATCAATAAAGGATCTACCCCTTCCAGTGAAGGAAGCGAATGTTCAAGGCTGATCCACTTATGCTAGTTCAGGAATCTCTGGCCAGAGTGAATGAAATTAGAAAGGAGTTTCTAATTTGCATAGAACTACGCATAGTAAATGGTAAGCAAGTGATTAAATTAGATAGGCTTGACACGAGATCCATGCCTTGTATTTAATCGGGACATTGTAGAGTAGAAGGAGTTTATTGTACGGCAACTATTCACTGAATAGGTTCTTGATAATCTAAGCAGTGAATTCATATTATCCGGATAGTCGCGATATGCTGAGAAGTATCCCTCACGATGTAGAATAAATGTGATTAATTAATTAATCATATTTAATAAATTAGAGAATTTATATAAATAATGATAAAATAGTTTTATTATTATTTATTTCTACTACCGGCTTAATATTGAACCTACAGGGTCACACCATAAAAAGAGAATGATTTAATGGTGGAGGAATTAATTAATAATGGCTAATAATTATTTATTTATGAAATAAATAATTAATTGGCAAATTTAATAATTGATTAAATGAGATTTAATTGATTATAAATTAATTAAGAAAAGTTCTTAATATTATTAATCAAAGGATTTAATTTTTGGAAATTAAATCAAGAGAGAGAATTATTTCTAAAGTGTTTAGAAAAAGGATTAATGATTAAAAGGTGTTTTAATTATTAATGAGAATAATAAATGGGATAATAATAATAATATTTATGGAAAAATTTCAGCTGAAAATTTTGCCTATAAATACACTATTATAGACCCTAATTTTATTCCAACCTCGAAACCCGGAAACCCAAAAAGTTTGGAAAACTCAATTCTCTCCACCTCCTTCCTCCTCTTTAACATCGTTTTCTTGGTGGATACCGGTGGAGTGCTTCACACATGAGGAGCAACTGCTAAGGATCTTTGATCGTTGTCTCCGAATTATTTTAAAGGTTAGATTCGATCCCTCGAATTTTTATTCACAATTTATATGCTTTTATTTGGATTTTATATGTGTAAAAGTGTTTTGCCATGCCCCCGCTGCGTTTAAAATCCAACAATGGTATCAGAGCCAGGTTGTATGTATATAGATATGTGGTAAAAATTTCAGAATTTTATGTGCTTGTATGAATTAATTATGATTTTTACAAGTTATTTTATAGATTAATTTTGTCTGATGAGAAATCGTTTCTCAGAATAATTTTGAATATTGATCTGGGTTCTACAAGTGTTGTAGATCGTCTGGGTATTTTTTTTCATAATTTTATGATGTATAGATTTTTTATTATGAATTTTTGAAGTTCTTACAATTAAATTCGTAATTAAATAAATCATATATATATATATATATTATTTGTAAGTATATATATATGTACATCTGTAAGTCATCTGTGTTGTCTGTTGTTGATGCTGCACGGAGAAGGACAGAGAATGTCAGGCGGCTCATTTTCCGAGAAGAAAAAGCGGCGGCTGCTGAAAAAAAAAATAGGGGTGTAACGCATTCCGGGAATGCGTTACACACCTGTGGCGCATTAACGGAATGCGTTACACCCTTTAATGGCTTAAAAGGGATGTAACGCATCACCGGAATGCGTTACAGGGCTTGTAACGCGTTCCTGTAATGCGTTACAGCCCGTCTGTTGATTTTAAAATTGATTTTCTGGGAGTTTCGTAACTCCGTTTTGGGCGTGCAATATACCGTTGGATTCGTTTTTCCAAGACGGATCTAATGGAGTGATCAATTTTAGTTTATATAAAAGTTTTGAACTGTTTATATTCCATGAAGTGTTTTAAAGCTGTTTTTGATCGTTTGAATTGATTTTAAATGCTTCTTGTGATACATAGAGATGTATATTGCTTGTTCTAATGTGCTAGATGATGTAACATACCTACCTTGATGTTTATTCATGTTGATATATGTGATATATGCTTAGTTTATCATGCGATGATAGATTTAGATGAACTTAAATGAACATAAGGCGTTTGTTAGACAACCTAGTATAGTGAAATTGTTTCATAACCTTAATAATAATATTATGAATACAATCATGAGATTCTTGTGTTTATGAAACACGTAATTGAATATGAATTTTCGATATGAGAGAAAGGATGATTCTGTCAACAGATTTCTATCTGTAAGAAAGGGTTATTAAGTGACGCCTCTTGACAATGCTCCACCCGATCTGGGAATCATCTGATTATTGATTATTGATTTGAAATATTTAATTTAAAAGGAAGAATTTCTTTATAATATGATTATGATTGTATCGTAATATAATCCCTCTAAAATTAAATAATATCAAGTAGTAATTGGCCAATGATACAACGGGCTTGTGTCGGTCATAGCCTTCCAACATGATAGAAAAGTAGTTCTTATTTTTGAATCATTGTCGGTTTGTGCTACAGCCGAGGGCTTTGATTTCAAAATAAGAAATACTTGTCTATTACATAGAGATGTGTACATTGAATAAGAATCTAAAGGTCGGTACGTGCTACAGCCGTGGACCTTTGGGGACTGATTCAACTGTACGGAATGTTGGGTTAGACTTGACTTAGAATATTGAGTTTGTCGTGCTACAGCCGAGACTCAATTATTCAAGAGGCTAAAGTTTGATTAGGGAATAACATGAGATGTAATTGACAAGAGTTTTCTGCCTATTGAACATTGCATGGCGGTTCGTGCTACAGCCGGGGTTGTGTAATGGAATGTAGGATCCCTATTCCCACTAGCATTATGAATGCTTAATTTTTCACGTAGGGGGTTGAATAAATTAGGAAAACTAGTGGGAGCCACTTATGAATAAAGACCCGATTCATATAGTGTTTTGAAATGAAATCGAATATTTGCTAAGTGTTGTTATGTGTTTATCATTTACAGATTTACTTTGTACGTTATGTCTTCTGCACTATCACTCAGGAGCATACTAGGTGCTCACAAATTGACTGGTCCTAATTATGCTGACTGGCTTCGAAACTTGAGAATTGTTCTCAGGATTGAGAAGCTGGAATACGTGATTGACTCACCTAAGCCTACTGAACCTGCTAGTGATGCACATAATGATGAACATGTTGTGTATCGAAAGTGGATAGATGATGCAAATGTTGCTCAATGCATCATGCTAGCTTCCATGAACATTGAGCTACAGAAGCAACATGAGCATATGGATGCTCACACTATCCTCATGCATCTACAAGAGTTGTATGATGAGGCAGGGAGGATAGCTCGATATGAGATATTGAAGGAGCTGTTCGGTTGTAGGATATCTGAGGGATCATCTGTGAATGACCATGTACTTAAGATGATCAATTTGATTGAACGTCTTGGATAACTTGGTTTTTCCATGGATGGGGAGCTGAGCCAAGACTTGGTCTTGCAATCGCTTCCGAGTTCGTTCTCGCAGTTTGTTGTGAACTTTCACATGAATTAGTTGGATGTCAGCCTGCCTGAACTCCACAACATGTTGAAGACTGCGGAATCGAATTTTCCCCTAAGAAGAGTTCTGTTCTTCTAATTGGTGAAGGTTCCAATCCTAAGAAAAGGAAGAGGAACTCTTCCAAGAAGAAGAAAGTAGGTGAAGAAAAGCCGGTTCCACCAAAAGCTGAAGACCCCAAGAGCAAAGTTGTTTGCTTTCACTGTAACAAGGCGGGGCACTGGAAGAGTAACTGCAAGGTTTACCTTGCAAAATTGAAGAAGAAGAAGGGTAGTGAGACTACCGCTTCTGATTCAGGTATGTTCATGATAGAAGTGAATATGTCATTTCTACTTGGGTATTAGATATCGCCTGTGGTTCTCATATCTGCAATATGTTGCAGGGACCAAGGAGAAGTAGGACTCTTGAGGAAGAGGAGGTGATTCTACTGATGGAAATGGTGCAAGAGTTGCTGCTGTAGATGTAGAATCATTTCATTTACATAGGCCTACGGGCAAGACTATTGTTTGAAATAATTGTTATTTTGTTCCCTCGATTTTGAGGAATATTATTCCCATGTTAGACTTGGGTGGATTTTTCATTTATTATTGAGAATAATGAATGTTCTATTCTTAGAGATAATATTCTTTATGGACGTGGTACTTTAAATAATGGTCTGTATATATGTGACATAATTTACTTCAGATTGAACAAACTAATAAAAGAAAAGGGATGATGAAAATCTCACTTTATAGTGGCACTGCAGTCTCCATTTAGTGGATATGGAGAGAGGGCTGCAGATTTGCTAGGAATGGTACACACAGTTGTATGTGGACCAATGTCTACGCAAGCCATGGGTGGATTTTCATACTTCATTACGTTCATAGATGATAGATCTGGATTCGGATATGTGTTTGATGAAACACAAGTCTGAGGCCTTTGAAAAGTTCAAAGAATATAAGTATAAAGTGGATAAATAACCAAACATAGTATTATAACTCTTCGATCAGATCGAGGTGGTAAATACTTTAATGGAGTGTTTCTAGATTATCTCAAAGTAAATGGTATAGTCTCCCAGTGGACTCCTCCAGATTAGTATCTGAAAGGAGAAATCAAACTTTGTTAGACATAGTTCGGTCCATGATGAGCTATGCAAATCTTCCAGTATTCCTATGGGGTTATGCATTGGAAACCTCAGCATATTTACTGAATATGGTGCCTTCCAAAATCTATTCCTCAAACTTCGTATGAGATATGGAAAGAAAGGAAACCGAGTCTTAAACACGTTAAGATTTGGAGATATCCAGCTTATGTCAAGAAAGTTGACCCAGATAAGCTGGAATATCGATCCGTAAAATGTGGTTTTGTGGGATATCCTAAAGAGACTTTAGGGTATTACTTTTACACCGATCATCGGGTGTTTGTCTCCAGACATGCTACCTTCTTGGAAAAGGAGTTTAGCCTTGAAGGAAACAGTGGGAGCAAAATTGAACTTGATGAAGTTCAAGAAGCACAAACTACTACGGATCAAGTGGAAACACCTGTTCTGACTGAACAACCTTTTGTGGAACAGCCCATTCATCATTCAGGGAGAGTGTCTCGCCAACCTGAGAGGTAATATGGCCTTATCATTGAGAATGACAAAGAGTTATCGATCATTGATGATGACGACCCTGTGACCTATAATAAGGCTATGAGTAGTGTTGACTCAGAGAAATGGCATAGTGCCATGAAATCCGGAATGGAATCTATGTATACGGTATACAAAAGATAGATTATAGCAGATGGCCAGGTGGAGACCTATAAGGGCAGGCTTGTGGCAAAAGGATTCAAACAAAGGCAATGTATTGACTTTGATGAAACCTTTTACCTGTAGCCCTGTTAAAATCAGTTCGAATTTTGCTTGTGATTGTTGCTTACTACGACTATGAGATCTGGTAATTAGTCAGATGGTTTTCTTTCCAAGAGAAATGAAAACCTAGTGTGTAAGATACTGCGAACCATATGTGGTTTAAAGCAAGCTTCTCGAAAGATGGAACATTCGTTTTGATGAGACAATCAAAGAGTTTGATTTTATCAAAAACGCAGATGAACCATGCGTCTACAAAAGGGTTAGTGGGAGCGCGGTAACATTTCTTGTATTGTTTTGAATTAGAGTTGACACACATAACAACATAGCAGACCCACTCACAAAGCTACTTTATGAAAGTCACTTTGATCGTCATGAAGACAAGATGGGTATTAGATACCAGAGTGATTGGCTTTAGTACAAGTGGGAGATTGAAAGGAATATGTCCTAAGTCCAATCATGTATTAGGATTTAGGAATAACTTTTATGTAATCTGTTTTGATTTCATTGATATTAATAAAAGACTTGTTTTGTTTTTATTACGGGCTCTATCTATTTAAGTGTTTAAATAAGATATACCATAGTTTAGAGTAAAGCTTTTTATGGATTATTATGAGATCATAATAGTGAGACCTAAAAAGATGATAACTCTAAACTTAAATAGTTCCTGGTCATAGGATTACTAACTGGTAATTAATAATCCGCAAAGATCGGTACATACTATGCTTGCTTCATTATGAAGGATGTCTGTTCTCATAGACATTTGTGTGGTGACACTATAGCTAGTATGTAGGTGCTTATTATAGAATAAGTTCACTGAACATGACTCGAACAGCTGAACAACTGATGGAGTTCACTCACGTGTCAGCAGTTGTTCACATAGTGATAGTTGTACAAGTATCCTTAGACTTGAGGTCATCATAGTCATCTTGTGTACACTGAACTATGCTTTGGTTTAGTTCTTAGTCTCCAGGGACAATTATTAGGGCTCTTCTAGGTATAGGAATTTGTACACGAAGATAGTGTATGATCAATAAAGGATCTACCCCTTCCAGTGAAGGAAGCGAATGTTCAAGGCTGATCCACTTATGCTAGTTCAGGAATCTCTGGCCAGAGTGAATGAAATTAGAAAGGAGTTTCTAATTTGCATAGAACTACGCATAGTAAATGGTAAGCAAGTGATTAAATTAGATAGGCTTGACACGAGATCCATGACTTGTATTTAATCGGGACATTGTAGGGTAGAAGGAGTTTATTGTATGGTAACTATTCACTGAATAGGTTCTTGATATTCTAAGCAGTGAATTTATATTATCCGGATAGTCGCGATATGCTGAGAAGTATCCCTCACGATGTAGAATAAATGTGATTAATTAATTAATCATATTTAATAAATTAGAGAATTTATATAAATAATGATAAAATAGTTTTATTATTATTTATTTCTACTACCGGCTTAATATTGAACCTACATGGTCACACCATAAAAAGAGAATGATTTAATGGTGGATGAATTAATTAATAATGGCTAATAATTATTTATTTATGAAATAAATAATTAATTGGAAAATTTAATAATTGATTAAATGAGATTTAATTGATTATAAATTAATTAAAAAAAGTTCTTAATATTATTAATTAAAGGATTTAATTTTTGGAAATTAAATCAAGAGAGAGAATTATTTCTAAAGTGTTTAGAAAAAGGATTAATGATTAAAAGGTGTTTTAATTATTAATGAGAATAATAAATGGGATAATAATAATAATATTTATGGGAAAAATTCAGCTGAAAATTTTGCCTATAAATACATTATTATAGACCCTAATTTTATTCCAACCTCGGAACCCGAAAACCCAAAAAGTTTGGAAAACCCAATTCTCTCCACCTCCTTCCTCCTCCTTAACAACGTTTTCTTGGTGGATACCGGTGGAGTGCTTCACACTTGAGGAGCAACTGCTAAGGATCTCTGATCATTTTCTCCGAATTATTTTAAAGGTTAGATTCGATCCCTCGAATTTTTATTCACGATTTATATGCTTTTATTTAGATTTTATATGTGTAAAAGTGTTTTGTCATGCCCCCGCTGCGTTTAAAATCCAACACTTTTCTCTCATATCACTTTCTAACTCCCAGTTTGACTCTTCAATATTTGGGTTTCTCCACAATACTCTTACTAATTTTACCACTTTATTTCTCAATACTTTCTCCCTCTCCTCTAGAATCTCTATCGGACTCTCTATATATGACAAATCTGCCTGAAGCTCTATTGGCTCATATTCTATTACATGCCTGGAGTCTGGATTATATTTCTTGAGCATCGATAAGTGAAAAACATTGTGAATGTGCTCCATGTGCGGTGGTAACGCCAACTCGTAAGCTACTTTGCCAACGCGCTTTAGGATCTCAAAAGGTCTGACATATCTTGGACTCAGCTTTCCTTTCTTTCCAAACCTCGTTAGTCCTTTCCACGGTGATACTTTCAGTAATACCAAGCTTCCTTCTTCAAATTCCATGTCTTTCTTTGACTGATCTGCATATTTCCTCTGACGATCTTGTGCGGCTATCAATCTCTTCTGGATAATTTTAACAATTTCCTTTGCCTGCTGTACCAGTTCAGGTCCAAGTATCTTGCGTTCTCCTACTTCGTCCCAATATATTGGAGATCTACATTTGCATCCATAAAGGGCTTCATAGGGTGGCATCCCAATGCTGGCATGATAACTGTTGTTGTAAGCAAACTTTACCATAGGTAAATGTTCGTCCCAAATTCCTTTGAAATCAATAGCACAAACACGTAACATGTCCTCGATTGTCTGGATCGTTCTTTCACTTTGGCCATCCATCTGGGGGTGATAGGCCGTACTCATATTCAGTCTTGTTCCCAAACATTCTTGAAAACTCTTCCAAAATCTTGAATTAAACCTTGGATCTCGATCAGATACAATAGACACAGGAACTCCATGACGAACTACAATTTCCTACAGGTACATATGGACCAACTTGTCGAGCGAAAATCTTTCATTTATAGGCAGAAAATGAGCTGACTTGGGAAGTCTATCCACTATAACCCAAATGGCATCATGATTAGCCCTTGTCCTTGGTAATCCAACTATGAAATCCATGGAAATATGTTCCCATTTCCACTCTGGAATCTCTAATGGCTGTAACAATCCACTTGGTCTCTGATGCTCTGCTTTAACTCTCTAACAGGTATAACATTTGCTAATCCATTCCGTAATTTCCCTCTTCATGTCTGGCCACCAATAATTTTTCTTTACATCTCTGTACATTTTGGTACTCCCTGGATGGATGGAATACCTTGAATTATGTGCCTCCTGTAAAATTTCATTTTTCAGCTCCGTCACTGGCGGAATCCAAATTCTAGATGAAAACCTCAGAATACCTTGGTCATCTTTCTGCGTGCATAACTCTTCCTCTACCAAGCAATTTATATCTTGATCCATTACATCTTCCTGACATTTCTTTATTTTCTCAAATAATTCCGATTGGAAAGTCATACTGTATACTTTCGCTTCTTTAGGCTTGCAAACTTTAATCTCCAATTCCAATTTCAAAAATTCCTTATATATATCTTCAGGTACTGATAACACATTCAACCTTTCCTTCCGACTCAATGCGTCTGCTACCACGTTCGCTTTACCGGGATAATAATTAATCGAGCAATCATAGTCTTTGATCAACTCTAACCATCTCCTTTGTCTCATATTAAGTTCATTCTGTGTGAATATGTACTTTAAGCTTTTGTGATCCGTGAAAATCTCGCACTTTTCTCCATACAAATAATGTCTCCAAATCTTCAAAGCAAAAACTATGGCTGCTAGCTCCAAATCATGAGTAGGATACTTCTGTTCGTGTGGTTTTAATTGCCTTGACGCATACGCAATCACCTTTTCATGCTGCATTAGAACACATCCTAATCCTTTGTGAGAAGCATCACTATAAATTACGAAATTCCCTTGATCATCTGGAAGTGACAAAACAGGTGTCGTGATTAATCGTCGCTTCAACTCCTGAAAACTTTCCTCGCATTTGTCATTCCATATAAACTTCTCATTCTTTCGTGTAAGTTTTGTTAATGGTGTGGCAATCCTCGAGAAATTTTGAACAAATCGACGATAATATCCCGCCAATCCTAAGAAACTTCTTACCTCGGCGGGTGTTTTCGGTCTCTCCCAATTAGTAAATGCCTCGATCTTTGCCGGATCCACTTTGATCCCTTCATTACTAACTATGTACCCTAAGAACTAAACTTTCTATAGCCAAAACTCACACTTCGAGAATTTAGCATATAACTTCTTTTTCCTTAAAATCTCCAAAGCCGTTCTCACATGTTCCGCATGATCCTCTTCCGTCTTTGAATAGATTAAAATATCGTCTATAAACACAATAACAAACTTATCCAAATACTCCTTGAAAATTCTGTTCATCAGGTCCATAAACGTTGTCGGGGCATTGGTCAACCCAAAAGACATTACTAAAAACTCGTAATGTCCATACCTTGTTCTGAAAGCTGTCTTTGGTATATCTTCTGGCTTAATCTTTAGTTGATGATATCCTGATCTTAAATCAATTTTGGAGAAATACTTGGCTCCCTTCAACTGGTCGAACAGATCGTCTATTCTGGGTAACGGATACTTGTTCTTGATTGTCAGCTTGTTAAGCTCCCTATAGTCAATACACAGTCTCATGCTTCCATCTTTCTTCTTAAAAAATAATATCGGGGCTCCCCACGGAGATACACTGGGTCTAATTACTCCTTTCTCTAACAACTCCTGCAATTGCTTCGCTAGCTCTTTCATCTCAACAGGCGTCATTCTATACGGGGCCTTGGATACTGGTTCTGTTCCAGGTGCTAAGTCGATCGCAAATTCAATTTCTCTATCCGGAGGAAGTCCTGGTAACTCGTCGGGAAATACGTCTGGAAATTCATTCACAACTGGAATATCTTCAAGTTTTGTTGGTTCTTGACTTCTGTCAATCACATATGCCATGAAATGCTCACATCCTTGTCGTAGTAACTTCTTGGCTTGAATCATCGTTAAGAACTTCTTTATTTGTTTTTGGCCCTTGAACGTTACTATCCTTTCGTCTGGCGTTTTCACCATTACCTTCTTATTTCGACAATCTATCTAGGCATCGTGCCTAGATAACCAATCCATCCCTAATATAACGTCAAATTCTCCTAACTTAAATGGTATCAAATCTACACAAAACTTACTACCAGAAATCTCAATCTCACAATTCCCACAAACTTGATTAACAGATACACGTTCTTGATTTGCTAATTCTACAGTCATTATTTCATTTAAACACTCAACTGGACAATTTAACTTACTAACAAAATCATGTGAAATAAACGATCAGGTTGCTCCCGAATCTATTAACACTTTGGCACATAAAGAATTCACATTAAGCGTACCTACCACGACATCCATATCTTGGATCGCATCCTTCACCGACATGTCAAAAACTCTAGCCCTTGGAGTCTCATTCACTGCTGGGGTAGATCCCATAATCCTTAATGCATTACTGACTGGGGCTGATGTCTTGCAATCCCTGGCCATATGTCCTGGCTTTCCACATTTAAAGCACATAAATCCAATGGCTGAAACCTTTACTACTGGATTCTGGATAGGCTGATCCTTACTTGCTGGTTCTCTTGCTGGCTGATTTCGGCACTCCCTCGAATAGTGCCCTTTCTGGGTGTATTTGAAACATACCACATTCAACTTATTACAAACTCCTCCATGCTTCTTTACACATACTTGACAATCTGGAAAAGTTAGTCTCAACTGATTTGGGTGGTTTGTATTAACTGGACGGTTGCTCTGGCCTCCGTCTCCTGCATTCTGTTTCCTGAAATTAAAATTTCTCCCTGGCTGAAACTTGCCCTTCTTAAAATTTGGAAACTTCCCTGGTTGTGACTGACCCTCACTTCCCTCAACTTTCCTTTTCTTGCTTTCTTTCTCCTTCTGGAACATCTCACTCTCTGTCTCTGCGATCATAGCCTTTTGTACTACTCCTGCATAGGTATCCAATTCAAAAATGGCTACCTTCCCTCTGATCCAGGGTTTCAAACCTTGCTGGAATCTTTTAGCCTTCTTCCTGTCAGTATCCACATACGACGGTACATACCTTGACAATTCCTCAAACTTACCCTCATAATCTGTTACCGACATGTTCCCTTGCTTAAATTCTAAAAACTTCAGCTCCATTTGATCCTGAACAAACTGAGGAAAATACTTTTCTAAAAACAATTCCTTAAACCTTTCCCAAGTAATAACATCTGTACCTTCCAATGTCTTCACCATCTCCCACCAATAGGTGGCTTCATTCTTCAGATAGTAACTTGCAAACTCAACCTTATGTTCCTCCTTTACTTTCACTAAGGCAAATGCCTTCTCTATTTCCTTTAACCAAACATTTGCTTCAATTGGCTCTAAGGAACCCTTGAATTCTAGTGGGTTTACTGCTTGAAAAGTTTTAAAAGTTACCTGGGGGTTGGTCTGTCTTTGTTGTTGTTGTGCCAGGTGAACTGTTTGTTGGGCCAAGATTTGAAGAATCTGGGCTATTGCTGGGTCTATGGGTCCTGGGTTCACATTTGGGTTTGTATCATCTTGGTTGTTGTTGTTGTTGGTTTCTTCATTCTGGGTGTTGGTGCGGGTATTTCTTCTGGGAGGCATTTTCTGTAAAGAATCAATCAACTTATTTAGCTTTTGAATCCATCTTTTGCATAAAAGAACGGTTTTGCAAAACATAAATATCTCTTTTTGAAAACAGTTGTAACTAAGTAAATTGCATGCTTCTTTACAGAATATATAAACAGTTATGGAAAACAGGGTACATGGTATCACAGGGGTATAACTAGTGCAATAGATAAGGTAAGGTAAAACAGGTGCAATAAAATAAATGACAGTGCTGGAAAGGAAAAAGGTACTGATATATATAGATCAAAAGTTTTAGGTAGTACAAGCGTAAAGACGCTTCGGAATAAAAGCAAAAGGGTACAACAACCTACTCACTAGTCATCATAGCTAGTCTATAAAGACAACTCAAAAGTCTACTGATACACACTACACACTACTGTACATACTACATAACTATAACAACACTACTCAGAATCTCCATCTCTGAATCTCTGGCTCAGCTCCAGGGAAACTCTGGTCCTGCTAGCCTCTCAAAGTCCTCCATTACCTCAGTAGCCCAGCCCATCAGTGCATCAGGGCCTCTGCCAGGTAATGTAGCTCCATGTAGCCTAGCCTCAAGAACCCACCGTGTCACATGAATCTCCTCTCGAAGTTCCCTCACACCACGATCAACATCAGTAGTCCTAATGATATGCTGTAGCTCTCTGATCTGGGCCAACAAGGAATCACACTCCAATAGAAGAGCCTCATACCGGTAGTAAGGAACTAGAGGCAATGTAGACTGGAATGGGGCACTCGCAACTGAATGCCTAGTGGAATCTGAATCAGCTGGTGGGGGTCCTCTGATAGGTGGCCTCATGAATGGATGTGGAATAGTCTGCAGTGGTACGGGCTGCAACACAGGTGTAGGTAGTATAGCCAACACTGGTGGAACAACAGGACGTGGATCCGAAGACGGCACTCCAACTGAAGGCTCTGAGTGATCAGCTGATACGGGAATAAAAGAGTCGGCCATCGCTGCTATCTAAAATCATATCGCAATATCAGAATCTCGAACCATAAAGAAGTCTCGGGTCATAAATAGGCTTTCTGATATTTATAATGATTTTTAAAATATTTTTCGGAATTAAAACGGGTCGTTGGATCAATTTCGGGTTAATAAACAGGGTTCGGTAGGCCAATTCTGGCTCCGAAACAATTTTATACTAATTATCGAGCTTTGGAAATAATTTAGAATAACATTTTAAAGCTCGAAACTATATTTCAGAATTTTTAAATCATTTTTAAATAATTAAATCTAATTAAATAATTGATTAAAATCAATTAATAATTAATTAAATCAATTAATCAATTAATTTTTGAATTAATTGACCAATTAATTAATTAAAAATTAACTAAAATTAATTAACTAATTAATTTAGATTTATTTTTGAATTAAAAAATAATTTTCGGAATTAAAATAATAATTTTCAGAATTTTCAGAAATTAAAAATGAATTTTTATAATAAAAATAAATAGGAAATATGATTCTTAAACATTTTATAAACAGGAATCCTATTTTTGAAAACTTTGCAAACTACAGTGACTAAACTTCACCATCTTCAAAAATACAGGGACTAAACTACAATTTTGCAGTTTCAGTCGCCGGAAAATCGGGGGTGGCCGGAGAACTCACCTCCGGCATCCTCCCACCATCACCTCCAGAATTAAACTACACAACACTAGGAACCTATATCTGCAATCAAAATTCATCAATAACCCCAGACTTGACCGGAATTTGATCAAGAAACTCACCGGTTTCCGGCGGGTTCGACGTAAACTTCAAAACATAACTCCCTTCTCTACAGACCTCGTTGATTCATGAAACTTGTACGACTAGATTGCAAATTTCACAGAGAATACAATACACTATACCACAACATCAATCTATTTCAGAATAAGAAACCCCCAAATTTCAATTAAGAACATTCATACGGGTTATAAACCCTAATTTTAAAATTCGAAAATCAAACTCAAATTTGAACATGTTATTGAACTCCAAATCAGACGTATAATATATCAAAATCATCAGAAAAACAAGCTCTACAACATGCAATCATCAAATCATACAAACAATCATCCGAACAAAAATTCATATTTTTAATAAATTTAATTCGAAAATAAATAAATTTCCAGAAAATAAACCTTTGATTCTGCAGTGAAACAAAGCTCGGAATCTGATAGAACACTTCAAATCCTTCATTTTGGTTACTCAAGCTTTGAAAACAGAGATCGGTAACGCCTTCGTTTTGCTGTTTGATTCTTAGAACAGTTTATGTAATTAGGGTTTTTCTCTGAAAATTATAGAATTAACTATCTACAAATGATTTTGATACGAAATAAAATACGGAAAAAGGCTATTTATATTTACGGAATATTAGTATCCCGTTGGATCATTCCGGATATAAAACGGTACGTTTATTTGTAAAAACTGATCCAAACGGTATCGGTTTCCGGGATAATTATCCAATATCAGTACAATTTGTACTGCGGTCTTGGTCTAAGCGCCTGGTTACACGTATTACGAAGTGATAATTGTGATAGTGTAATAAAAAGCTCCCGTTTATCGAAAATATAGGTTTTATTGATTTACCGAAACGAATATTGTATCGAAAATTTTGCGCCGGGACCCGCGCAGGACAAACCGTACGCCGGATCGAAAAAGTCGAAACATGGAATATGCTCGGAATATTACAATTAGGTTAGGAAGGAGTTCTCGGAAGAGTTTCGGGTTCAAGAACGTAACGGTTGACGTCGGTTGGTTCCCGTTTTTATAAAATAGATTTTAAATACTCGGAAAAAGATTTTATAAATTTCATATGATCCTTATAAATCCATAAATCAACATAAAAATAATTAGGAAGATATGACAATTATCTATGTTTTATTTTGGACATATAAAAATTAAAATACTCAATTAATATTATTTTTGAATATCCAAGTACAGATAACATTTAACAATTAACTCACAGAATAGATACTGAACTCACATAATAATTATTTAATAGCAAAATAATTACACGATATATCCCAGATATTACACTATCAGCCGTGTATTGTTTTATTATTAGTTATGTGTGGTTAGTGGTTTACGAGGATTATTTGTATACTTGTTTGTTGAGCTGTATTGTTTCGATTATTACTTTTAAAAGTGGATTTAATGCAAATTTAATTGCATAAATACTTGGATATCTTTAAAATTATTTTTATGGTTTTATAATTACAATAATTATTTTTGGGATTTTATAAAATTTAAAAATCCATATTTCATCAATTATTTAGCCCTGTATGATTTTTTTATTAAATTTATTCATAAAATCCGTATCTAATTCCAGAATTCTTTAAAAATTATGAAACTCATATTTATTTAATTTTGAAATATTTCGGGAATTTTAAAATTATTTTGAGAATTTTTGGGATTAATTTCACTCGCGCGTTGATTCGTTAAATTGATAAAAGCGTGTATAAATTGTGTTTCAAAATTTCTTTTAAAATTACGGAATTTATGTGTTTATAAATTTCGGGATATTTATGACATTTTAAGACTATTTTCGTAAATTTTGGAGATTATTTTATGTGCACCTCGGTCCGATAATTTCGAACGTCGGAGCAAAACCGGGACTTAAAACCCTCGTAATTATCTCAAAAGCCACATGTCGGATTCTCAGAATATAAGTTGCCATGTGTTGCTACCTCCTGTGTTATTCAGCAAAGAAAAGAAAAAAAATATAAACAAACCCCACCCCCTCATGTTCACTCGCGTCTCCATCTCACTGTTCTTCTCATTTTTTTCTTTTTAATCTCCCTTTCTCTTTCCCTATTTGCGCGTTCAAATATCCGTTTCTCCTCTCGGTTGTTCCTGTTCGCCGCCGTTTCATTTTCCGGCCGTGCCCGGTGAGCCGCCGCTTGAATCCTTAGCTTGGCTTGTTCTATCTGTGTTGATAATCTGTGTATACGTGTATATATATGGTCATGTGTGTGTGTACTCGTGTGTGTGTGACGTAACTATGTGTGTGACGTAACTATGTGTGTGGTGGTGGTGTTTTGGCCGCCTGGTTCTGTGTTTTCCGGCCACGATTGCTGGCCTGTGTTGGGCGCGTGTTGCCCTATTCATTTTGGGAAATTTGATTATTTTATTATTGATTTCTTTTCTGCAGGAATTATATATGAATAATATTCGTGATGTGAATTTTCAGTGCGGAGAACATGATTTTTTTATTTATATAATCGGTGAAATTTTGGGTTGGAATCCGAATTATCGGGTACCCCGAAAATTTTACCGCCGTCCGCGATGAATTACGATGAGCGAACGGTGGACTGTGATGACACGATTCTTAGTCCTATAATTATAAAACAATATTCAATATTTAACTTGTATAATTATTTTTGAAATGTAAATAATCGGATATAATCGTTAAGGTTAAAAATTGGAATTGTGAATTATGTAGTCGGTTGTAATGGATTGTGTGATTGATTGGTTGTGATTGTGATTTGACGTCGAATTGATCGACAGGTAGGCCGATAAACAGGGGAGGTGATGCCCGAATTTTTTGAAATTTAAATTCGAAAGTATGGGAACATATCATGTGATTATCGGGATTACTAGTCGAATATATATACCATAGGTCCTGACACAATGTTAGAATTCTAGCTCTTCCAGAGTGGTATCTCACTGATGGCTCGGGCCCGCATATAATTATAAATAAGTATTTTGCAGGACCTACTGGTGTGTTGTGATAGAATATTTTGCAAGGTATATGACAACTCTATTTTCGAACGTTAGTCATATGTATTTTCTGAAAATGATCGTCGAACCAAGTTTTGAATATTGAACCGAGTCTTAAATGCATGAATCTTAATTGTTGTCTGTATGAATATAATAATACGAATAACTACGAGTTGGGATTATTATCGTTTGGGTAGGATTGGTATCGAGGATATGTCAAGCATACCTAGACGTCTAACCTAGAGCATTTTGACTCTGTAGGTTCTAGTTGAAGGACTCCAGAATTGATATCGAACTAAAGTTAACCTAGTGGACAGTCGACGAGCTCAGTAGGGTTTTAACTGAAGAACCTGAGTGTTGAATTCGAATCTAAAGTGATCTAGTGGTTAGACGATAAAGCCTGAGCATCTGAGTCGGCTCATAGTCGATCAATAATAGTTGTAAAGCTCTGCAAGGCAAGTACCCTGACCATTCTTTTATGGTTCAGTATGTATGAATAGCTATTGTTTTATTCTCGTAATGGAACAGAAACGTTTTAAGTTACGTATCCCCTGTATTTGGAAATGTTGTTTAAAAATAGGTTTTGGGGAAAAGTTTCTCCTGAAAGCACCTATCTCTAAGCGTGATTAAAATGAAAAGAAGTTTTGAATAGTGTGATGTGATAGAATGGTTTTAAAAAGAGATAGGTGATAGTAATTTTGAAAACTGGATAAAGAAAATGTCTTGATCCACCTATGTCGTGGAATGTTTTGATCCACCTATGTCGTGGAATTTTGGAAAGAGGCAAAAAGGGAATTCAGTTGATCTATTGGAATTGAGTAGGTGTAAGTGGCTAGCTCGGTTGGGCGTTCTGTTTAACCGATTAGTCCAGCGTTGGGGGAAATACCTAGCTAGTCTTTTCCCAAGTTTCAGAACACATTCTTTATTCTGGATGGCCGTCAGTCGCTATCCGGTGAGGGTAGACTGATCAACTATCTTCACCCGTTAAACATCCAATATATTTGATTGATTCAGTTTTGAAATTGATTATCAAATCAACTTATTGAGATAAACGATTTGGAAATGAAATAGCATGCTAAGATTTAACCCTGGTATTTACACACAACACACGATTGATATTATTATTTTACAGAGCATGCTAGTTTTAATACCCAGTTTATGAATGTTTACTCTGCTTTTGCAAACAAGTTATAATTTCTGTTCCTATCACTGTTTTATCATAAATTATTTTACTTGTTATTCATATAGTGATACTGCTGAGCAATTGGTTGCTCACCCTTGCAAAATGTTTTGTATATATGTATTGCAGATGCCTAGGAGATTCTTCCGTGGTAGTCGGGGCAGGGTTCCAGTTCCTTCCATATCAGGCTCCTCTAAGGTAGTTGTGTTGGACCAAAGATGGTCTATTGAGTTGCTGTATTAAGTTAGTTGTGTCAGAATGGCTTGTGTAAGTTGGTGTTGTAATAGTTGTAACCTAAATCATACCTAAACCTGGAAAAGATCTTGGTAAAGGGGTCGTAGTTATATTTTATCATTGAATTGTTTATCTTATGGTTGTTGTTGATGACGTCAGCTCCTGACCCCGGAATTGAGGCCGTCACAAAGAGTGTCTTCCTTAATGGTGAATTAGAAGAAGAAGTTTATGTGCAACAGCCACCTGGCTTTGAAGATCCAAAATTTCTAAATTTAATGTTCAAATTACTCAAGGCTCTATATGGACTAAAGCAGGCACCTAGAGCTTGGTATGATACATTGTCAGAATTCCTACTAAAACATGGTTTTACTAGAGGTACTATAGACAAGACTCTCTTCTACAAGAAACATGGTGAAGATATGATCCTAGTTCAGATCTATGTGGATGATATCATCTTTGGTTCTACAAATGAAAAGCTTTGCCAAAGATTTTCTAAGCTTATGCAGAGTGAATATGAAATGAGTATGATGGGGGAATTAAGTTACTTTCTTGGACTACAAGTCAGTCAAAGAAGTGATGGAATTTGCATCAGTAAAACTAAGTATGTCAAGCACTTATTGAAAAAGTTTGGTATGGTTGATTGTTCACCTGCTTCTACACCTATATCTACAGCAACAAAGTTGAATGAAAATAGAAAAGGCAAGAGTGTATATATATCAAGCTATATAGGAATGATTGGGTCATTGCTTTACTTAACTACAAGTAGACCAGACATCATGTTTGCAACATGTCTATGTGCAAGATTTCAAGCCAATCCAAAAGAATCACATTTGATGGCTGTAAAGAGGATTTTCAGATATTTGAAGGGGACTCCAAACTTGGGATTGTGGTATCCTAAGGGAACTGGTTTTGAAGCTATTGGCTACACAAATGCAGATTTTGCTGGATGCAGGGTGGACAGAAAGAGTACTAGTGGAAGCTGTCAATTTCTTGGTCAAAGACTTGTATCCTGGTATAGCAAGAAACAACAATCTGTATTAACTTCTACAACAAAGGCTGAATATATAGCTGCAGGAAGTTGTTGTGCTCAAGTGCTTTGGATTAGAAATCAGCTAATGGATTATGGCCTAGTGTTACACAAAATTCCTATCATGTGTGATAATACTAGTGCTATATTTATAGTGGCTAATCCAGTTAATCATTCTATAACAAAGCACATTGATGTAAGGTACCATTTTATTAGAGAACATGCTACAAATGGTACCATTGAGCTCATTTTTTTTCCAACAGAAAAACAATTAGATGACATTTTTACTAAATCTTTGGATGAAGTAACTTTCACTAGACTTGTAGGTGAAATTGGAATGCTTAATTCATCATCCTAAGGCAAGAAGTTAGCTAATGTGTTGCAGCAGATTAATTTCTAGTAAATCAAAATTAATTTGATTTAATTGGAAATTAACTGAAATATGAATTATAACTCTGCATATTTATTTTTCAAAACAAAAAGTTCAGCTTGGAATTTTTCAAATTCTAAGTAAAATGCTCAGTTGTTAATTTACATCCTAAATATGTAAAATTAACACAAGGCATAATTAAGATGATCAAAAGTATAGAGAGAACTGAGTTCTCGATAAGTCTAAATGACTTATTGACAAGTGATTTTAAGATTTCTCGAGTGAGTTCTCAATAAGTCAATTCACTGACTTCTCGAGTGACTTCTCGATAAGCTTTATTATGACTTATCGATAAGTCCTTGTAGAGTTCTCTAGTAGTACAAATTCACAGAGTTCTCTACAAGTATAATTTTTAGACTTCTCAATTATTCAGAACTGAAATAATTTAACTTAATAAATTATTTTGGTAAAATACTTTTGGCAAATTTATTCTAATTTTATTTTGAATTTATTCAAATAAAAGTTGAAATTAATTCAGTCCAGTTTTGGACAAACTGGTATTTATTTGACATCTCGATAAGTCAATTTTTAGTTCTCTATAAGAGTAATTTAAAGTGACTTCTCGATCTGTTTTTCATTTCTTAAAATGACTTCTCGATAGACTAATTCCAAACGTCTATTTTTGAGTTCTCGACAAGTCATTTGCTTTTACTATAAATACCCAGACATCTCGATACATATACATACTTACAACTCTTGAGATCTCAAGTGACCTAGCCTTTCAATCCAAAACCGATTTCTCTCTCGTTTTTACTCTTTCTCAATAATTTTTCTTACCCACTCACAATTACTAATCAATAATGGCACTTAATATTGTTAGAGCAACTATCCCATAGAAAGGAACAAACTACCTAGATTTTACTGATGCTAACCAAGCCCCTGATAGTTTCAAGGGGTTTGTAAAATTTCTACCTGAATCTTACCTTGCAGGAGCTTTAACTGCTAACCCAGTGTTGTACCTAGATGTGCTACATGAGTTTTGGATAACAGCTGTGGTGAGGACTGTTATGAATGATAATTCTGTATCTCTGGTGGTAACTTGCTTAGTTGGAGGCCAATAAATTGAGTTCAATGAGCAAGATGTGAATAGAGCTTTGGGGCTGCCAGCTGCAAATCTGGTGGAGGTGCCAACTCCTGATGAGTTGACTGAGTTTTTAGACTTCATCAATTATGATGGAAGAATCAACTTGTCAAGCTTGAACAGGTCCAATCTAAGGAAGGAGTGGTCCTTTGTCTTTGATTCTGTGGTGAAGGCCTTCACATGTAGGAATACAGGGTATGACAATATTTCAAATGTGGTGCAGAAGCTGGTGTACTCAATAGCCCACAACAGACACTTGAATGTTGTTCTATTGATCCTGGAAGAACTTGCAACCAGGCTAACAATGCCCCTGTGAGCTAGAGGTAAGGAAATTTTCTTTCCTAGATTTATTATGTCCACTTTAAATCATAAAGTAGCAGACATACATTTGTTAAATGGTATAAATAGCACAAAATAGGCAATTATAAGCAAGTGTCCAAAATAATATTTGCTTCACTTACTACAAAGAATGATATAAATGTAAGTCTGAAACTCACTCCATTCATGTTGGAGAGATTTAGGACTTACCCTTACCCAATGCCTGATATGAGATCAAATGTACAATTTAGCACAACTATTGTAACACCCCCAAATTCAAGGTCGGGAATTCGGGTTGTTACGATCACTTAATATCGTCTAATAAATAATTAATCCTCTTTTCACATCATTACTTGACCTTTTAACCAAACTCTCACACACACAGGTTATATGTTCAGAAACATTACTAAATTAACGTTAAAGTATTTAAGTTATTACAGACCAAAGGAAATTATCTCAAAAGGGTGAACGCCGAGAACAACTCTACATGAGTCTGGCTCGGGTCACAAATAGTCTTGGTTCAAGTACTCAAAAGGAAACTATCTCTACTTATCTACCTGAGGTGGCTGGCGGACGAACAGTCTACGGTACTCACGTGCGTCCCCTACCCGCTTGCGGGCAGTCGTCCTGGTTCGGGCCATGCTGGTAATCTGTTGTGATATGATGTTTATAAAAGCAAGAGTGAGCACTAACGCTCAGCAAGATATAGATATTCATTATTTAAGTATGATCAAATAGGGAAAAATAATCATTTAGCATTATATATACAAGGTTTCTAAAAGTTTAAATGCTTGTCAATTTTATGATAAACTCAACTTTAAATGTATCAGTTTAATCAGTTTATTCTCGTACTCATTTCATCTCAAAATCTCAATATGATGCTTGAACCAAGATTCTCAAATGGATGTGATATATATATACATCAACATCCTTATTTAAAACTCATCCTTATCGGCCTTCTGCTGTAGGTTTCACAACAATTTATCCAAAGTGGAGGAAAGGGACTATACTGGAATAAACCATGTACCGATGATCAGCCGAATACGAAATTTTCTCTACTAGTAGAAGGAATACAAACCTAGCAGCCTTTAGGCTTATCAAGACATTACACGATGGTTTCCCATTTCCGTGCAAGTCCGAAAGTCAATGGTCACAGAGACCATATAACTGTATACTGCGCCACTCCGCGCTTGGTCACTACCCGATACCTCTCCGTACCGGGCAGGCCACATTCCAGTCCCAAAACAATTATATCATTTACATAAAATCCTTTATCGAAGGAATAGATCGTTCTGAGTTAACCTTTAAATAAGATAATTTATTCATCACTTTTAATTCCTTTGATCCTTGGGAGTTGTCGGAGTTTTGAGTTTAAAAATCATTTTCAAACCCTTAACTGTAGTAGAGTTTTACATATATAGTTCACTTGTTTTTCGTTGAGCGAGGAAGCAAAACCCTTATGCTTCTAGACTAAGTTCCCTAAGGTTTTGATAGGTTTCAAATGATTGATCTCTTCCGAGAATTTTGAATAATTTAGAAAGTATCCTTGGAACTATGCCTATTTTTAAATGATTTTTAGAAGTACAGAATATTAAATATTTACGGTCTCATAATATTTTTAAGAAGGGTTCAATGAATTGATAAAACCTTAAGTACTAAATATTTCTCAATAAGGTTCAATGAATTGATAAAAATCTTAATTAAATACTTAAGACAGGATTTTGACATCTTATAATTATCCTTCGAATGGTTACATACGTTTTAGATAGAGTGAATTGATTTAAAAACTTTTCAATTTCTCTTTAAGTATTTTCCGGATATTTTAGTAACTCTTTAGGTATTACTAATAAATAAATAAACAATAGGATATCCCTTGAGTGAATATTCGATTGTCTCTTATAGTTATAAATCAAATCTCAATCGTTCGCTTATAGGTATGTTACGCGAAAGTACTTTGTTTATTGAAATAGAAATCTCTCGCGTCCGGCTCGTTCTGGAATTAAATCGATTTAAAATATCTTCGACTCCCAATATCTTGTATTATATTAAAATTACATTTCAATTTCTCATACTCGTATAAAATGAAGTTTGTTTTCGTAAACAATCGCATAATTTGAATGTATTGATATCACAGACAAGCATATATTTTCGAACTGTAGATCATGGAATCAATATCACAACAGTATGTATAGCATGGATAATTTGTGATAAGGTTTCGTAAACTTGCCTCGAGTGCTAGGAGTGGTATGGTCTCAGGGCTTTTGTTGGCGATGTAAAATCAATAACCAACGTTCTTAGTTAGTACGCGATTATCGATTCGCTTCACTGAAACATTTTTATAAAATCGAAAAATTAATATTTTATTAAAATTCTTTTTGGAAAGTCTTCCTTGATGCATTATTTAATTATCATGATTTTTCCAAGATTCCGAAATCATTTTTAGCCTTTCAAAATCATCACGCAAGTAGCCTATGTGCAGTTGGCTTTTCGTATGAACGCTCTACACTAAAATGGTCATAACTCCTAAACCGTAACTCCCCTCGCGACGATCCACACATGTACAGAAACTAAAAATAAAGATCTACCCATTCATGGCTAGTTACTCACAAGTTTCAAATATTTACATGGCCGAATACACTGCAGAAGGCAGACCAATTGCAATAGGCTCCACATTCCATTTCTATTACTTGTTCTTGACACAATCACTACTTATGACCAACACAACACTCTTTACTTCTCAAGATCCACCAACATACACCTTATATACTTTATCTAGTATCACATACAAGCATCACAACTCAAAAACGCAAGTACTTAGCAAGAATATGAGCAAAACAACCTCACACATACACAAACTTTTGGATCTTGACACTACATCATAAATAACTCTTAAACCCACCCTTAAAACTTTAAAGAGTTGGAAGTTATACCTTCTTGAGCACTAGGAGGGTTATTACTAAGATGATTAGGGCTTGGTTTTCTTGAAAAACACTTAGAAGGGCTAGATCCTTAAGAAACAAAACCAAGAAACCATGTTAGTCAAAACAGTCCATAAAGTTCTTGAACTTCAAGAATTTGTTTCTCACAAACCATTAAGAATTTGGCCATGAAATCATAGAAATACCTTTACTAGGATGTAAGGAAGCTTTTTTAATTTTTATAGAATTTTTAATAGAGGGAAGGATGGAGAAGTGAAGTGAAGAAGAGGGTTCTTCCTCCTTTTCTGCATGCAGAGCCGAGAGCAAGAGAGAGGTGGGGGGGGGGGTTGGCTTGATTTTTGTTGAAGTGTGGGAGTGTATAAGATGGGTTTGATAGTGTGAATATATGGGCATAATAATCAGCAAAAGAAATGTCTTGGTTGAAAATTTAGATGAGTAGAAATGAGCAGGTATGGCCTTGTACTTCCTTGTCTCCCCATTAGTATTCACTTACTATTCCACTAACCATTCTAGTTAGCTTCTAATTCCCTAGTTACATCTCCTAACCACTAGTTAGCTTGGTTTTTCATGGCCAACTTGCATGGAATTAATTTCTCATTCGATTATTTATCGTACACGTGATTGTCGTTCCATCCCGATAGTTTAATCGTATAACATTTCGTTTCGTAGTGAATTCTTTTATTGCTTATAATCCTTTAACCAATTATATTCCTTTCTCTTGATTATAGAAACACCTTGATATAATGTTTATTCCACGTAGTATTCCCGGTTCTACGCCATTCCTTACGGATACGAAAACACGTAGAATAATCGTAAATCTTCGAATTCCGACGGCTTTTACATTCACTTATTTTCCTCGATAAACAAGAATATGATCTCATATTTCCAAAATTCCACTATTCATATTTGTGATGAACTCCATACGTATTACATAACTAGTTCCAGTTACTATTCACTGAAGTTTTAAAATATTACAAAAATCAGGGTTCTTACAACTATGATTCCTGAACCTGTGGAAGTATAAACACAAGAACACCCACAGGGATCTTCCCAAGTTGGAACCATTTCTTCAAAACCCTTAGTAGCTAGGAAACCAACCACCTTATCTTCTCAAAAGGATGAGATGAGTAAAAAGAAGAGAAATGAGGTAACTTTAACAGTTATAACTGAGAGTGGTGAGGATCGTACTGAAGCTGAGTCACCCTTGGTCAAGAGATCAAAGAAGAGTAAGAAATTTGAGTTGACCACTCAATCTACCTCTGTATTCCCCCAACAGGATGCAATTGTAAAAAGGGGACTAAATAGACTCTAGATACATCCTCTCAACATGATGTGTCTATTGAAAAGAGCATTCACCCCAATGCACCTTGTACAGAGTCTGCACAGCCTGCATCTGAAGCAATTCAAGTGTATGGTAGGAGGAATAAGGATGGCACACACAGTGAGGGCACATCTTTTGAAGCTCCCTCTTCCATTTAAGGGGAGCTGCCAACACTCACATCTCAGCAATAATCTCTCATATCTCAAATTTTTTCTCTACCAACAGCACTTGAATCCAATTTTCAAGTGCAAGCTAAACCAAGTGACTTGGTTCAAGAAACCTTGTTCACCACCCAGACACTTCAATTAGATGGTGAGAGGCTACTGGCTGGGGTAGACCTTGATGTCACCATCAAAACTATGGGGGATTCATCAGTTTTTACTGAAGACCCTATGGAGATACTAAATGCACCTTCATGTGCAAATCAATCTTCACAGACTATGAGGTTTGAGGGTAGTACTCCTGAGGGGGAGCTATCTAAATCCTCTCCAATTCAATTGGAGGTTCCTCATGTAGAAACAACTCCCCTCAAAACCCTAGCAGATATTGCTTTGGCAGTTGATGCTAGGAGTACAATTGCCAATGATCCTGTATGGAGGAGGCAAGTTTATCACATTCAAGTGACAGTGCTTTGCAAGACGCACAAGGGTTTGAGACTGGTGTACACGACAGTAACCCAGTCAAATCCCATCCAATTCAATTGGAGGTTCCCACTTTATGTGAGGAACAACAACTTGTCAAAACCACAGAGCAATCTGTGATTAAAACTGTGACTTCAGTCACAGGTGGTTCTAATTCACAACCCTCTACCTCTCAATTACACCTCATCTCCCAATGGCTCCAAGACACTGAAAATCAACCAACTACTATTGAAGATCTTAGAGTTGATCAACTTGGAGGCCTGGCTCAAATATCACAACAGCTACTCACATCCAATATGTCCAATCAAGACTACCAAGCTATCATGCTCTCCTACCAGGCTGATATGGAAGATAATCATGCAAAGATTATTGATGAAGCTGGTCAGGATGCTAACTGTGATGCTTGGTTGGACAACGAGTTCACAATTAAGATGGATGATGTGTTGGCAACATTCAGGGAGGAGTACATTACAATTTTGGGAAGCAATACCAGGTCCCTCACTCCACAAGAGGTATATGATGCCATCAATGAGGTCTACAAGGCTCAAATCAAGGCTTTCCACAACTTTGGAAAAGCTCTACAAATAACATTGAATGGACATCAAGACAAAGTAATGAAGATGGTCAGAGAAAAGATGGACCAAATCATCCCTTCACAAACTGAGTTCAAAAACCAATTTAAGATCTTCTCTGAACAAATGTCTAGGTATGATCTCAATGGGATTGATAAAAGTGTAAATCAACTCAAGGAATCATTTGTAGCCTTGCAAAAAGTTGTTCAAGATCATATCAGTAAAACCAATGACACAAGGTTGAAGTTGGATCAAATGCACACTGCAAGATACACTCCTTCACCTTTGGTCATGGATGAAATTCAAAAATTTGTGCAAGCTACTTTTGGTCAATCTACTGCAATCTCTACTACAAGCTCTTCTTCTCAAGATATTCAAGAACTGAAAACTCAAGTAGCTTCTTTGGAAAACTCCAATGTTTCTCTCAACACTCAAGTCTGGGCTTTGACTTCTCTAATCAAAAGCCAACAGACATATATAAAGACCCTGGTGGACTCTCATAAGCACCTTCAAATGCAAAACTCTGTTACCTTGGGAGCCATCATGGGAAAGCTCAACATCCCTCTACCATCACTCCCAGAACAGATTAGGCCTGAAATTCCTACTCCCCTTCTCATGCCTGCCAACAAGGCTAAGGGGGAGATAGAGGCAAGGCTAGCATAATTAAGATCATCTACTCAACATGTTCAAGGTGCTGAACAGAATTTAAGTCAAGAAGTAGATATTGGTATGGAGAGGTTCATTAGGGCTGCTGAAAGAACAAGTCTGAGCAGGGAATTTGATGAATTGCTCAAGGCTCTAAGGGCTTCTCTCAACAATAATCACTTCACCTATAAAAAGGCCTTGGACATGACAATAAACTCATTAAGGGTGATTTTGGTAACTAAAGACAACTTTCAGGAGAAGAGGATAGTGGTCAATATAAATGACTGTGGGGTAGATAGGTGTATGCAGGTGTCCCTCAATTATCTTATCTCAAGGAGGGCATCTGAATTGGATATTCTGATAAACAAAGTCAGAGTTGTGATCCATGAAGACACCGAACTGCTAGCTGAATTGAAAAATGCTCAAATGGTTGCTTTTCCAGAAGCATACCTTCAGCCAAGCAAGGGAATATCATACATCTGTCCTACCACCAAGCACTTCAAACACTTCCAAATCCCTAAACAGTGTATCATGACCAACAAGAAGCAAATCATGACTCTGGAAACTGCCTTAAAGGTAAAGAAGAATAAGACTTTTGAGGATGTAGAGATGATAAATCTATTGGGGAGATACCTGAGTGATGCTAAAGCCAACTTGCCTAAAACTCAAATCAACAAGGATAATTTGGATGATGATGAGCAAAAGAAAGATGAACAAAATCCTTCTGGCTCAAATCCAAGTCAATCCACTAAGCCATCTGGAAGCAAGGGTGGAGAAAAGAAGAAGGAGGATGAAAAGAAAAATGATGAGAAGAAGAGAACAAGTGAGAGAAGGAGTAAGAGGAGACATGATGACTCAGAATCACACAAATCCCTAAAAATCCAAACACAACTAGCTCAACCTTTAGCTCAACCTTCAAAATTAACTATCTTAAATATCAAACAATCTCAAACCTCAAAGCCCAAATTTCTATACAGACAAACTGCCAACTCTTTTCTAAAAATTCCAATCACCACAAGCCAAACATCTTTAAAGAAAATCTCAGTCCTACCCTTTGTCAAACTGATAAGTGGCAGTTTATGCCACTTGAACGTCTTATAATAGCTTAAATTGGTGTCTTGAAATCAAGTATTTTGTGTATTTGATGTATTTTTCTAGTGTTTGTGCATTTCAGGGTATTAGTTGCATTTCAGGAGAGAATTCATCAATAATAAGCCTTGGCATGTGTTTAGCATTGCAAGTGGGAAGATAGGAGCAGATTGCAGCGAAGAAACGAAGCAAAAATAGAGTATTTTCCAGAAGGGGTCTGAGCGCCCGCTCAGCTCTGCTGAGCGGCCGCGCAGGAAGCTGAGCGCCCGCTCAGGAATGCTGAGCGACCGCGCAGGGTCGTAATTTTAGATTAATTATTTTAGACTCCTATTTCTGTTTGGCTTCCAACTTCTGAGTTATCTGGGTTTTATGGGACTCCTATGTAAGTAGATTTCAGAGACGTTTCACAAAGGTTGGATCGTAGTATTAATCGAAGAGCGGAGGAGATAAGGAAGAAGACCGTTTAGCACACCGCAACGAAGAGGAAGCATATTTTCTTGTGATTCTTTATTTCGTTGTAATGTTGGATGCTAGTTTTCTTTACTTTGAACCTATTTACTCTTGTGACGTACTCTGGTTTAATATAAGTAGTTTTAGTTATTATTCTCTTGTGTTTATTTATCATGTTTTCATATGAACCCATGATGACGATGAGTGCTATCATGGGCTAATCGTGATCATGGGGTCGTAACGGATTTACTATGGAATTCTTTAGTTAATTGTTTAATATCTTAGTGTGTGATGATTGTATGATATCTAGTATTGGTTGTGCGTATTCGTCTTATGTGCGTCGTGAACATATAAGATAGGGTGTTAATCTCTTGTGAAGCGACGGTGGATCTTGAGATTTAGAACTTGCCATGCTAGCATAGGTTCATGTATGATGTTGTATGATTAGTGGGTAACTTTAACCGTTTTATTCACCCTGTGTAATTAAAAGGAATAACTTGTGCTTAAATCGTTATGTTGTCAATTTCTATAGACATATAGGGACTCAACATAATTGATGCCTATTCAACTTCTATCTTAATTGTGAATGTTTGGTAGAATGGTATTAGTTCAATGAAAGTTGGCTTTTATCAGTTTCGTGTTATTCAATTAATATCATCACTGTTGCATGCTAAGGGTAATAACAATGACTATTGAAGGAAGTAGTAATGAAGTTGTGATCTCATGAGTGTTTTAATATTGTTAATTCAAGTGTTAATTAAGTGCTTAATTGTAGTAGTTAATTGTAGTTAATTATTAGTTAATCAAATCTAAGTGTTATTGTCTTAACATTGGGAAGTAATCATACATTGGTGAGTGAGTTTAATTGAACATAATTAGTCTGAGTCTTTATGGGAACGAACTAGAAAGTATTCTATATTACTTGTGAACGCGTATACTTGCGTGTGTTATTAGCGCATGTTTTCGCCCTAACATGTTTTTGGCACCGCTTCCGGGGACTCGGTGTATTTGTTTAGTTTATGTACTTACCATCATTGGTCATTAGGACTCAGTGATTAAGACGTGTTACTTATTGTTTTCGGTTGTGTTTCAGGTACTTTAGCGAGCGTTTATGCAAACTCGTTCTCGTACTCGCAAGAGGACTTTAGATACAGCTGAGGAGACAGACGAAGTTCTTGATATTCCGGAGAAGATAGATTTTGAAGATTCGGATTCAGGAAGTGAGCAGAAAGAACCCTTAATCATGGGTGATCGTATAGTTCCGGCAGATCCAGCTCTTATGGACTTTTCTCGGCCCAAAATTGATGACATTCAGTCAAGCATCCTTCATCCGGCTATTCAGGCTAACACCTTTGAAATCAAGCCGGGCACTATTCAGATGGTACAGAATTCTGTTTCTTTCGGAGGAGCTGCGACTGAAGACCCCAACATGCACATAAGGAATTTTGTCGAGATCTGCAGTACTTTCAAATATAATGGTGTGACTGATTAGGCTATCAAGCTGAGGCTTTTCCCATTCTCTCTGAGGGATAAAGCTAAAGACTGGTTACATTCTGAACCAGCTGGGTCCATCACTATGTGGCAAGATCTTGCGCAAAAGTTTCTAGTGAAGTTTTATCCAATGGCGAAGGCTGCTGCTATGAGGAGTGCTCTTACTCAGTTTGCGCAGCAACCTACAGAATCTATGTGCGAAGCTTGGGAGTGCTACAAGGAGATGTTGAGAAAGTGTCCACATCATGGAATGCCTGATTGGATGGTGATCACTGGTTTCTATAATGGTTTGGGGGCCCAATCTCGGCCCATGCTCGATGCAGCAGCTGGAGGCGCCTTGTGGGCCAAAAGCTATACTGAGGCTTATAATCTTATTGAGACTATGGCTGCAAATGAGCATCAAAACCCAACTCAAAGGATGATGCTTGGGAAGGTAGCAGGTATTCTGGAAGTCGATGCAGCTACAGCTATTGCAGCGCAGCTCCAAGCGCTGAGTATGAAGGTCGATTCTCTAGCCACCTATGGAGTCTATCAGATAGCTATGGTCTGTGAGCTTTGTGCAGGTTCTCATGCTACGGATCAGTGTTCTCTTGTTAACGAATCTGTTTAGTATGTGAACAATTATCAGTGATAACAGCAGCCTGTGCCAGCTACTTATCATCCTAACAACAGAAATCATCCAAATTTCAGCTGGGATAATAATCAGAATGCTATTCAACAACCATATCAGCAAGGCGTGAGTAAGCAGTTCAATACACCTGGATTCCAGCAACCTCAGCCTTATGCTCAAAGGCAATCATATACTCAACAGGGAGGTGCAGCTGCACCCACTTGTGCTGATTTTGAGGAACTTAAGCTGTTGTGCAAGAGTCAGGCGGTTTCTATCAAGACCTTGGAAAATCAAATTGGTCAAATAGCCAATGCAGTGCTCAATTGTCAACCTGGCACACTTCCCAGTGACACTGAAGTGCCAGGCAGGAAGGAAGCTAAAGAGCAAGTCAAGGCTATTACCTTAAGGTCTGGAAAAGTTGCTAATGCTGAAAAAGCAAAAGAAGGAGAAGCTGAAGTTGGAGATGAAGAAGCTAAGGAAAAGGAGAAAGTGGCGGAACCAAGGAAGACTACTATTGAACACACTCTGCCTGAGGGTAATACAGGGGAGAAATAGCTCTATCCTCCACCACCTTTCCCAAAGTGATTGCAACAACAAAACCTGGATAAGCAGTTCGGTAAGTTTCTAGAGGTGTTCAAGAAACTTCACATCAATATACCTTTCGCTGAGGCTCTGGAGCAAATGCCTAGTTATGCGAGGTTTATGAAGAGTATTTTTTCAAGGAAGGTGAAACTGGATGACCTTGAGACCATTGCTCTAACGGAAGAATGCAGTGTTGTGCTGCAGCAAAAGTTACCTCCAAAGCTTAAAGATTCAGGTAGCTTCACCATTCCTTGCACCATTGGCAAGTTGTCTTTTGACAAGTGCCTTTGTGATTTGGGAGCAAGCATCAATCTGATGTCGTTGTCGATCTTTAAAAAGTTGAATTTGCCTGATCCAAAACCCACCTACATGTCTCTACAATTGGCTAATCGTTCTATTACTTACCCAAGAGGCATAGTGGAGGATGTGCTAGTAAAGGTGGATAAGCTCTTCTTTCCTGTAGACTTTGTTATTCTGGACTTCGAGGAAGATAAGAAGATTCCCATAATTTTGGGGAGACCTTTCTTGGCTATAGGTCGTACCTTGATAGATGTGCAGAAAGGTGAACTTACTATGCGGGTGCAGGATCAGGATGTGACATTCAATGTATTCAAAGCAATGAAATTCCCTACAGAAGATGAGGAGTGCTTAAAAGTGGATTTGATTGATTCTGCGGTTACTTCAGAACTCGATCATATGCTAATGTCTGATGCATTAGAGAAGGCCTTAGTTGGGGATTTTGACAGTGATGATGAGGATGACAATGAGCAACTACAATATCTTAATGCTTCTCCCTGGAGGCAAAAGCTAGACATGCCGTTTGAATCTCTTGGTACTTCTGACCTCAAAAATGCTGAAGGAAAGCTCAAACTATCGATTGAGGAAGCACCTACCTTGGAGCTTAAGCCATTGCCTAAACACTTGAGGTATGCTTTTTTAGGTGATGCATCTACTTTACCTGTTATTATTACATCTGACCTTTCAGGTAGTGAGGAGGACAAGCTCTTAAGGATTTTGAGAGAATTCAAATCGGCTATCGGATGGACTATAACAGACATCAAAGGGATCAGCCCTTCATATTGCATGCATAAGATTCTGCTAGAGGAGGGTAGTAAGCCGACTGTTGAGCAACATCGCAGACTTAATCCTATCATGAAAGAAGTGGTGAAGAAAGAAATTCTGAAGTGGCTGGATGCAGGAATCATTTATCCTATTTCTGACAGTTCTTGGGTGAGCCCCATGCAATGTGTACCTAAGAAAGGAGGTATCACTGTGGTAGCAAATGACAAGAATGAGCTCATCCCCACTCGAACAGTCACAGGATGGAGAGTATGCATGGATTACAGAAAGTTGAACAAGGCCACAAGGAAGGATCACTTCCCGCTTCCATTTATTGATCAGATGCTTGACAGGTTGGCTAGTCATGAGTATTATTGTCTTCTGGATGGCTATTCAGGGTATAATCAGATTTGTATTGCACCAGAGGATCAAGAAAAGACTACCTTCACTTGTCCATTTGGCACGTTTGCTTTTCGCAGAGTTTCGTTTGTGTTATGTGGCGCACCGACCACTTTTCAGAGATATATGATGGTTATATTCTCTGACATGATTGGAAATAATGTCGAGGTGTTCATGGACGACTTCTCCGTCTTTGGACATTCATATGATGAATGTTTGAATAAACTTCGTGCAGTACTCAAAAGGTGTGTGGAAACTAATTTGGTGCTCAATTGGGAAAAATGTCATTTTATGGTGCGTGAAGGCATTATTCTTGGGCATAAGGTCTCTAGAAAGGGTCTTGAGGTGGACAAAGCCAAGGTGGGAGTCATTGAAAATCTTCCACCACTTATTTCTGTGAAAGGAATCCGTAGTTTTCTTGGTCATGCGGGTTTTTATCGGCGTTTCATTAAGGACTTTTCGAAGATATCTAAGCCGTTGTGCAACTTGCTTGAGAAGGATGTGCCTTTCAAATTTGATGATGACTGCTTAACGGCATTCGAGACTCTTAAGAAGAGTTTGATAACTATACAAGTTATTATAGCACCTGATTGGACAGAGCCTTTTGAGATGATGTGTGATGCGAGTGATTATGCAGTGGGCGCAGTTCTTGGGCAGCACAAGAATAATCTTTTTCATGTGGTCTACTATGCTAGCAAGACCTTAAATGGGGCCCAAATGAACTACACCACTACTGAGAAGGAGCTCTTGGCTATAGTCTTTGGTTTCGAAAAATTTTGATCTTATTTGCTTGGGACAAAGGTGACAGTATTCACTGATCATGCGGCCATTCGCTATTTGGTTTTCAAGAAGGATTCGAAGCCGAGACTCATTCGTTGGGTGCTCTTACTACAGGAATTTGAGTTAGAGATCAAGGATCGAAAAGGTACTGAGAATCAAGTAGCTGACCATCTCTCTAGATTGGAGAATCCTGAGTCTACTTCACATGATACGACATTGATCAACGAATCTTTTTCGGATGAGCAGTTGTTCGCAGTTCAGGAGGAAGAGCCATGGTTCGCAGATATTGTGAATTATCTTGTAAGCAATATAATGCCTCCTAAATTGATCACAGCTCAAAAGAAGAAGTTTCTGCATGAGGTGAAGTGGTATATGTGGGATGAACCGTATTTGTTTAGACAGGGAGCTGACCAGATCATCAGGAGATGTATCCCATTCTGTGAGACGGAGGGGATATTACGAGACTGCCACTCCACAGTTTATGGTGGACACTATGGTGGTGAAAAGACGGCAGCTCATATTCTGCAAGCAGGTTTTTTCTGGCCTACTTTGTTTAAGGATGCTCATCAGTTCATTTTAAGGTGTGATCGTTGCCAAAGAGTGGGAAATCTTACGAGAAAGGATGAGATGTCGTTAAATGTGATGCTTGAAGTCGAGGTCTTTGATGTTTGGGGAATCGATTTCATGGGGCCTTTTGTCTCGTCCTGTAATAATTAGTATATCTTGCTGGTAGTCGATTATGTCTCAAAATGGGTAGAAGTCAAAGCTCTACCGACAAATGATGCAAAGGCAGTGTTGAATTTTCTTCATAAGCAGATTTTCACAAGGTTTGGAACGCCACGAGTAATCATAAGTGATGAAGGGTCGCATTTCTGCAATCGTAAGTTTACTTCTATGATGCAGCGCTACAATATGAATCATCGGGTTGCTACTGCCTATCATCCGCAAACAAATGGTCAAGCGGAAGTGTCTAACAGAGAGATCAAACACATTTTAGAGAAGGTTGTTTGTTCGTCAAGGAAGGATTGGTCTTTAAAGCTCGATGAAGTTGTTTGGGCTTACAGAACATCATACAAGACTCCACTTGGGATGTCCCAATTTCAACTTGTGTATGGTAAGGGATGTCATCTACCTGCGGAGCTCGAGCATAAGGCCTATTGGGCATTGAAGAAGTTGAACATGGATCTAGATGCAGCTGGAAAGAAGCGAATGCTTCAGCTTAACGAACTTGACGAATTTCGACTCCAAGCATACGAGAACAACAAAATGTACAAGGAAAAAGTGAAAAGTTGGCACGATAGGAAGCTACATCCTAAGTTATTCGTGTCGGGGCAACAAGTTCTTTTATTCAACTCTCGTCTCCGACTTTTTCCTGGGAAGTTGAAATCAAGGTGGTCTGGACCTTTTATTGTCAAAACTGTGTTTCCACATGGAGCGGTGGAGATTTTTGAGAATGATCCGGACCAAGCATTCAAGGTTAATGGTCAGCGTTTGAAGCACTACTATGGGGACACAACAAACCGGGAAGTGGTTAGTGTCGTTTTATTGTCAACTTGAGGAAGGTACGCAACGTCAAGCTAATGACGAAAAAGAAGCGCTTCGTGGGAGGCAACCCATGATTTGTTGTTACAGGAACCCTTAGAAGTTAGTAACCTATCCAAAACCACAAAAAAATCAGAAAAACTGGGCCAGAATTTTTTTTTTCCAGAAGCCTCCTGAGCGCCCGCTCAGCTCTGCTGAGCGACCGCTCAGGGGTCGACTGGGAGAAAAGTTTTTAAGTCCAATAAAATACCAAAAAAAAAAATCTGAAAAACAAAAAACATAATTTACAGCCCCATTACCCGCGATTTATTTTCCCATTACCCCATGTTTTTAACCCTCAAACCCACTCCTAATCAAATTTTACCCTAATCCCTACCCTATATATACATACACTTATTCCATATACTCCCCATATACTTTTAAACTTTAAACTCTCTCCCAAACACACAAATCTTTAACACTTTTACTCAATTTCGATGGCACCCAAGAGATCCAGGACTATCGATAGCAGCATCACTGTCCCTACTGCTGATTCTTCGAGGGGTACTGCTGTGAGGCCTCGTTTGAATGATAGGGCTGCTGAGGAGGAGTATACTAGACTTCTGGGTAAGCCGATTTTGAAGGAGAGGGGGTTCTTACCATCAGGGAGGGATGGTGAGTTGTTGCCTATGATTGCTGAGAAGGGTTAGATTGCTTTTTGTGAATCTCCTGAAGTAGTGCCGATGAGCGTGGTTCGCGAGTTCTATGCGAACGCGAAGGCTGAGAAGAATGGGTATTCTGTGGTCCGGGGGATGACGGTTGATTATCACCCTGCGGCGATTCGCCGTGTGATTGGGCAGCGACAGAGAAAGCCCACGGAGGAGAATTGGAACGAGAAGACTGTTGAGGATTTTGACTTGGATTTGATTTGTGCCACTCTCTGTAGGCCGGCACAGTTTGGACCTTCAAGACTGGAACTAACGAGTATCGTCACTTTCCGGCGATCGCGATGAATAGGTATGCCCATGCATGGAATGCTTTTATTTGTATTAATATTTTGCCTACTTCGCATGCACATGAGGTCACAGTTGAGAGAGCACAGTTGTTGTGAGGAATTTTGAATGGGGAGTACTATGTAGACCTTGGTGAGTTCATCTACCAAGGAATTCTCAAGTTTTTGAGGGGAGCTAAGCACATGAACATCCCTTATGCATCCACGGTTACCAAGCTTTGCCGAGCGGTGGGAGTTCAGTGGTCGTCTCATGAGCAGTTGCAGTTGCCGGCCACTCCTATTGATTCCGGGACTCTGCATGTGATGCAGGAGTGGACCGGTGGTGAGCCCAAGGAGCATGGGCTGGGTTATCGTCTTTCAGGAGGGCGTCCAGCACGAGGTGCTACCATGGCGAGGCCAAGGCGAGATGAGGCTGGTTCTTCTAGAGCTCAGGAGGGTGCTGGGATGGCTGATGCCCAGTATAGGAGGCTGTCGAGGAGGATGGACGCTATGTACGAGACACAGAGCAGGTTTGCTCAGGAGCTCACCCTTGCACTTGTGACTGCTTTTCGAGGCCTTGGAGCTGACATCCAGTGGCCAGTTTTTGGTGAGGACTCTGCATATCCGCCTCCTGATACACCACCCTCTGAGGGTGATGATGATGATGATCTCTCCGAGAAGGTATACCCTGTGTTCCTTTCTACTACCTTCATTGGGGACAGTGGAGATTTTAAGTTTGGGGGTGGTAGTTAAGGAATATTTTGTGTGTGTGTCATATAGTTGCATATTCATGATAGTTTAGTTCATATAATTGCATAATTTTTGCCATATAGTTTTTTTTTATTATTTATAGTTTTATTTATCATGTCATGTAGCTCATGCATATGCCATGATCCCTTTTGCACTGATTTACCAATTGATTTGTGATGTTGATGCGAGTGTAGTGATAGCGTTAAAGTGATGTTGAATCGTGTAGGTTGATATGCATGCTAGAAACACTTGTAATTTCACTAAGTCTTAGAGAATGCTTAAGTACTAGATGGTTGTTATGGTTTGATGGTTTTCGAGGTTAATCTATTTATTATGCTTAGAATTTTATAATAGGTTCTTAGTGATAAAAGGCATGAAAAGAAAAAAATGGAGTGAAAAATGGAATTCATTGTTAATTGTGGCTAGGCGTCAAATGGCTAGTAGCCGGCTCGTATGTTTATGCGAGTAGTCTAGGGTTGAGCAAGATGGAGCGAAACGCACTTGCTCATAAAGTTGAAAAAAAAGAGAAAAAAATAGAAAAAGGAAAAAAAAAGAGAAAAAAGAAGAAAAATAAAGAGTTAATGCATAATTGATCACGAGTGGGCTCTTTGGTAATCGAGTTATTAAGTTCTTAGGGGATTTTGTGCCTAGTGACCTAAGGCTTTTATAGTCTGGGATCCGCTAACTTAACGCTCGCTACATGGATGTCATTGTATAAGTCTTTTGTGGACACTACAAGAAATTCTGTTATTGCTAACGGCATATTTTGTTGGCAAGTTAAGGAAATCCGTTGGCAAAATAGGTTCCCAACCGAATGCCAACTGAACCCAACGGTTAGAGGAAACGTCGTTGGGAAGTACCTTGCTAACCGAATTGAGTATTCTGTTACTAAGTTAACAACGGAATAGTAACAAATTAATAACACACCACATTAACCAAAAAAACACCACATGCTAACAGAATATTTGGTTAGTAATTCTAGCAACAAATTCCTAACGAAAATTCTGGTTAGTAATTCTAGTAACAAATTCCTAACCAAAAATGTAGTTAGTAATTCTAGCAACAAATTCCTAACGAAAAATCTATTGCTAAATTTAGTAACAGAACACTATCGGAACTTTCAATTTTTAATACTAACAGACTATTCGGTTTAAAATTTACTAACATATATGAGTTGGAACTGGGCATTACAATTTCGCAAAAGAATTGCAAACAATTTTAAACCTTTGTCAACCGATTGGTTTTTTAGACATATACTAGCATATACTAAGCTAAAAATAATTTTAAGAAGGAAGGCAAAAAGCCAAGTAAGGCGTTCTGGTTAAAATCTAATTTCTATATTTTTTATTGTCCTTTGAATAAGAATATGAACAATATAAGTATTACCATTGTACCTGGTTTATTATTAAAATTATTAAATAATTTCTAAAAAATTAAATGCTTATGTACTCTGTAATAAGAACCTCTAACAAAGAACAAAAATCATTAATGGAACCACAAAAGCCATCTCATACAAATACTTAGAGAACTCAAACCTTATGATTACAGAGTATGGATGGGAACTCATTCATCGGCAAGAAAGAAATGATCTGACAAGAATTTACCAAACCTTATGATTACACATCTGACAAGTCTAATATCATTGATCAGTGTTTCACTTTGTGTGTTGGGGGGGTGAATTTTACCTTGTATACTTTCAAGAAATGTACTTAAGAGATGAACTAAAGCTATATTATAATTTTTTTTAGCAGATTACTTTCTTCTGAAACTTGGTATTTCTAGCAGCGAGGATGACATGTATCTTGCAAATTGTCAGAGCACAGTAGTAGGTATCAACTAGATTTATACTACAACTCTGGCCGATAGTATATTCATATTTCTATAAGGAAAAAGGCCAACATACCTAGTTTATGTACTTCAAATCCTTCTGAATTTGTTTTGTGCCCAGTTCCTGAAAGCAATATAAGAAGAAACAGACAAGAGAAGTTAGAGTTTTCAAGGCATAGGAATTCAACAGAAGCACACCGACCAGATATACCAATTATATCAAAAATGACACTTATTTACTAAGTTTCAAAAAGGGGGCCTCAGGCAATGAGGCAAAGTAGGCAGTACCTTGTCAAAACACATAGGCGGGGCAATTCCCTGAAGCAACATAAGAGGTCAACGCATGTAAAGATGGCACCATGGCTTTAAGAGGCTTCCCGTAAAAAAAAGTGGCGCATTGTCCTAAATTTATATTTATAATCTTCACTGTTCAAGTACAATTACTAATTAAGCACCGGATTGTTAAAGTTGTAACGAAATGCAAACTGAAACGAATTAAAACTTAAGAGTCATTTTCATGTGGCAGAAAATGATTATCCTGTATAATATATTGCAACAACTAATTACCATGAATATTCCTGCACTTGCACGATTAATACGACAAGTAGTCTAAACTAGAGCATACTAAACCATCCTCTTTGTTAATATTTGCACTTTGACTTTCCTTCTTCTTTTTCATAATCTGAAATATAAAAATAATATATCTATCAAATTACGCATTATACTTAGCCATATGCATTTATACATAGAAACAATCTGAAATTAAATTTGAATTTAAAGTTTACCTTAGCAAAACCATCATCTCCGTCAGTTGCATCTCCATCAGTTGCACCACCGCTGCGTTTCTTTAGACTCGTAAATGGAGCAAAACCAACAACTTTATTACCAGTATCCTCATTAGGACTTCCATCATTCTTTGGGCTGATAAAAGAAACAAGTTAATATCCTCATCTCAAGAACTCAACACATATACAAAGAACCCAATTAGTTATTCTTACTTTTAAATTAACAGATTACAAATGGTGGGTATAAGCAATACAGAGAAGGCACATACTAGTAAAAGATTTGCTATACACATACTAGTAATCTATATACATACAGAGAAGAAAATGAATACTAGTAAAGGAATATAGAGAAGGCACATACTAGTAAAAGATTTGCTAATTTCTTCATCTTCATTTGTAATCCACCGTTCGATTAGATTGAAGTTCGCCGCCTCTTTACAGAGTGAGGAGAGGGAGTAAAAAACCCTAGTTTGTTTGTGTCTTTGTGTCTCGACCCAATCCTCTGATGTGCCTGCTTTTATATTTTCCATAAAAAAATAATTAAAATATAGTATTGGATAATGTGCTACTTATGCACCATTTAAAATTACAATATTATTATATCACTATAATAATATTATAGTATATATTGAGATGAATTTAACATACTTGATAGCTAAAAAAATTATTCTAAGAAATCGCTGTAATCATCTTCACAATTGTTACTATCTTCGGTTTTTGAAGATCCTTCTTCTTCGGATTCATATTCCGTTTCTTCTTCCAGAGTTTCATCACCATCATCTAAATCTACTCCAATTCCACTTTCATCATTTAGATGTGTTAGAATATCATTCGTGCTAATATTGAGTAGAAGTTGTATTGTTATCCAAATTTGTATTTTGTACTTGATAAAAATGCAAAGGAGAAGACTGGAGTCTTTTTCCTAAAACAATATCAAGCCTAAGAATTCTATCTGGAAGAAGATCATGCCTCAGAAGAATTTTGAAGAAGCTTGGAGTTGAATAAATCTGTTTGGAGAAAAATGTTCTAAGTCAAGATCTCTACAAGACACAGATTTAATGTTATAGAGAAGTCATTCGAGAACTCCAGAATGGCTTATCGAGAAGTCATTCAAACTCCAGAGAGTACCGATGGCTGAGCAATATCTACTCGATGGATGAGCAACTTCTAATCGATGGATGAGCAGTGTCTACTCAACGGATCAACAATATCTACTCGATGGATGAGCAATATCTACTCGATGGATGAGCAACATCTACTCGATGGATAAGCCATCACTACTCGACGGATAAGCAATATCCACCGGGAGTAGAGAAGTCAGGAAAGCTACTCAAGAACTTAAGAAGACATCGACAAGTCATTCCTTCACTAAAGAACTCAGAGTTATCGACAAGCCTATATTCATTCGAGAACTCAGAGATATATACAAGTCAAAGTGAAGATATGAAGACTAGAGATCTCGACAAGATGAAGACCTCTACAAGCCAAACTTATTATGGAGTGCTAGAGATCTCGATAAACCTATGTACTTATCGAGATGTTAAGTCTTCTATTAATTCAAACTGCAGATCTCGAAGTACAGTCTCAAAGTACAGAATTGCAGATCAGTTTAATATCCAAGATAAACAATCAACAAACAATCCAACAGCTGGATTGACAAGTCTACAAAAAGCAGCTTGAAGAGTGTGCAAGATCAATGGCAAAGATTAACTGACAGAGGAAGATTAAAGTAAACACGGGATGCCAAAGATATGCTAAGCCAGAAATGTAAGATTTGCTTTTCTATAAATAGAAATGACAAGTGACAGTTTAGAAAAGTTAATAGCATGTTTATTATCCATTGTGTAAACCATCAGTTAACTGAGATATAAAGTTAACACTGGTCCTCTAGTTAGAAGTAACAATTTAGATCAATTTTAAAATCAACATATCTTAACATCCATGCGGTTGGATCGTCAAAAAAAATTTTAAAAAATTATTTGGTTAATCGGGAACGAATCTCGTTATAGGGAGCATGACTTTTTCTTGATTTTTCTATTCCTGACATGCAGGATGAATTTGATATTATTTTTTGTAATTTTTTCTTAGGACTAAAATCGATATATCTTAACATATGTGTGGTTGGATTGTCGAAAAAATTATTTAAAAATTTATTTGTTTAATCGGGAACGAATCTCGTTCTAGGGAGTATGACTTTTTCTTCAATTTTCTATTCCAAACATCCAAGATGAATTTGATTTTTTTTTGTAATTTTTTCTTAAGACTAAAACAGATATATGTTAAAATCTGTACGGCTGGATCGTCGAAAAAAGTTGAGTATCACTATGATTGGCCGATTGGCCAAGAAGAATATTGTCTACCAGTTTCACCAAATGGTTGAAAGCCATAAACAGAAAGTCTGAGTCTAACATTTCTCGTCTCTGTCGAAAAATAGGAATTTAAGAAGCCTTTATCATATTTTCTTTGATTCATCCAATCTCGATCATTATCCATATTGAACTTTCTAATAATCTAAAAAAGCATTCACAACTAAAATATATGTTACGCAAAACTAAACTAAACTAACAATGTTAGCAATAAAAAATTATGTTGCTTATATTATAAACTAATGTTAGTGACATGAAAATATAATTATAAAAATTACGGAGATTTAGGTAATTAACAATCACGACACATATATAAAAAATTAAAGAGAACCAACTCATTATATCAAACTACATAACGAAATTAACATTAACAAAGATATTTATTAAAAAATTGTAATGACTTATACATTCGTTAGCAAAATAATTAATCGACTATATTAACAAAAGAAATCTAACTAAATATTCAAGAGTTAAACCGTAAACTTGCATAAAAACTAACCTTAGAAATAGAAAATTAATCTTAGTCGTAATTGATACTTTTAATTTGCTAGCGTCGAAGAGTTTGCAGGAGGAAGAAGAACACTGCTGAAAAGTTTCAAAATGTGTATTGTTAGTTATTTAGTCATACAATAAGCCGTTGAAAAGTACGGGGGTGGTTACATATTAAATTCGCTTACCTACGGATTAGTAACAGAATGTATTTTAACCGATCCAAAATTACAACGGTTTAGTAACGGAAATAGTATAACCGATCTAAAATTATAACGGTTTAGTATCGAAACAAGAGAATAAACTTTTGCAACAGATCACCAACATATTACTAACGGAATTGCCAACAGAACTACCCACCGAAAATGTCGTTGGGAGGACGTTGGCAATTCCTTGGTAAACGGTTGTTATGTCGTTACAACTCCGTTAGTAAATATCCGTTGCAAGTTCATTGGTAGTTTTGTTGCTAAGTTCTGGCGGGCTAATTTCGCGCCTACTAATACTAACGAATATTTATGTTGGCATATAAACGTTAGTAAACCGTCGGCTTTTCGTTAGCATATCATTGACTTTTCTACTTTTCTATATCCGTTAGCAATCTGTTAGAAATTGCCAACAGAATATTTTCCGTTGGTAACCTTCGTTGGTAAAACTAAGAATTCTTGTAGTGACCTCACTCATTGCACGGTCAAATAAGCATTTGTTGTTATAAATAAAAAGCATGATTCCGTAATAAGCTCCAGGATTCTTGAAGTGTTATAAGTCACTTTGTGCCTAGAATTTTTGTTCTTTGTATAATCATGCGATTTCCTTGAGGATAGTAATTAAATAACTGGTTAGATGGAAGCAAATATTCATGCATAGCTCTTCGGGCAGAAAAAAAAGCTTAGTCATAATTAAATTACAACCGCAAACTAGGCTATCTCATAGCTTATATTCTCACGCATCCCATACATTTCACTTCATGACAATCAAACACCAAACACATCTATGCTTCAGACCTAATTCTATGTCAAAAATTATTCAGTTTTTATGAAAAGAAGCTGATCTTTTCCTGCTCGTGACTTTGTTAAGGTGAGTGTGCATACCTTTACCCTACACCATCGTCTCCCTAATGGAAATAATTCGGGTTTGGGGGCTGCCTCATTCATGATGACAGGGGAACAATAATCAAGATGTACTTTTGACAATCAATAACCTAATAGTGGTGGGCCACGAGCTTTGGTCAATTATGATAGGTGGGAGAACATATTTTCTGGAGCAAGAGGACAAGGTTGAGTTGAAGACGAACAACCCTGATGACTTAGAAAATGGGACAATTGGCATTGGTTTCTTATCCTCAATTACTCAAGGGTGACCCAACAACTCGAGCAACGCAAAAATGCTCCTGAACTAATCCTTAATGTATGTGTTGTTGAGACTAGTGAGAATATATTAGCTCATTATCTTGCTGATGATGGAACCTGGTTGTGTTTCGTCGCATGTTTAGGAGGTTGAGGGAATTGTGGATGATGCGTATGGGATTGGGCATAAATGTTGGGGATTTTGAGGTTTCAACTGAGGATGAATATGAGAAATTGATGCTTGAAGAAGCTGAAGAGGAAATACTGGACAATGGAGTTGTGAAAATATCGGATGATGATGTTGAGGATGAAAACGAAATTTGGGAAGAAGGAGACAAAAACGAGGATGATGAGGACCATGGAGGTAATGATGTCCATTTGATCACAGCATGAGTCAGGAAGCCAAACATGGGGGATGTTGAACCTAAAGGTGGATCAAGGTGGATCGAGGACGATGAACCGTTGTCTGCTAGTATTTTCTTTATGTCCAGTTTAAGTTTATTAGTCCGAATTTTATTTTCAATTTGTGTCAAGTCTAATTAGAATCTCTATTCACGATCCTTCGATCATATCATATGTTTTCTCAAGTATTTAGTCTAGGGCTTTTGGTGCAAGCATTCTGGGGGGGGGTGTTGTAGCCAATTTAGTTGTAAGATTTAGGTCCTTCAAAATTGTTTATCCCATCTTTTGCTTAATATATGATTGATTATAAAAAAAATACTGATTTATGTCACTTATAAATATAATATATAAAGTAAAAAGAAAATTTAAAAACTTTTGGACAAGTTTTCTATTAATGCGTTTTATGGTGCTAATTAACGAGTCAACATTTATAAAATATTATGTAATAACATTATTGAAAAATAAACTATATATAAATGTAGGTATTAAAGTATTAATTCTAACCGTGCTATATATTATTCAATGTTAACCTTAAGAAATGATTGCTTACTTTTTTTAGAAGCTGGTATATTTAAATCTCTAAATCACTTTAGAATTTGCATAATTATTTATTTTGTTATATATTTGCATTTGTACAGTTTGACTTGATGTAGTTTGTCACTTCATCACAAATTCATTCTCTCTGATGTTCAGTTCGAAGACAGTTTGTAACAAGTATAAAATGAAAGAATGAATACTAAGAGATTCCTAACATGGTCATGCATAAACAATGAGCATGTAACAATATTTTCTTCATTTATAATTTGTTCATTATTTAAGTAGAAAAATCTTGTAAACTTTTATGATATGACAAAAGAGTAATATAGAAAAATTTTGTTTTGACAAGATTTTTTATATATTTTATATTCAGATATATCTAAAAAATTACTATAGTTATATTTTTATTAACGTTTTTATATTTTTATATAATACATTCAGTTTTTTTAATTTAATTAGATATCCATACAATACCATATATTCGATCACTATTGCATGTATGTACATCGTGATAAGTCTAAATCTCCCCGGGGTCTTCTTCTTTTTCTACCCGGATCAACCTCCATTTGTGCGAAAATGATAGTGTTTTTGGTATAGCTGCGGGATGGGCTCTTGCAAAACAAAACCGGATGGGGTGACGTCCCCGCGGCACCTCAGTGTGAGAGTAAGACAGGGTATTGGAGGAGAAAGGGTAAGATAAGAATTAAACATATATGTAGTGGTGTGTGTACAGGTGTGTGGGTTGAAAAGTTCAGTAACCCCCAATACACCATTTGATCGGTCTTTTATAGACTTCCAATTAGGGTTTAGGAGTTTGTACCTTGGATCTGGACCGCTGGTGAGTTTTGGATCGAGGAACGCGTGGACGACCGTGATGGGACTACGTATCCCCGAATCCGGACTGTTGGAAAGTTCCAGATCTGGGTCACGTGGACGGTGGAGATGTTGCCACATGTTTGGACATCCTTTATTCATTTGTTAATTTGGTCCTGGGCTCCTTTTCCTCTTCCTGAGCCTAAACTAATATGGGCTATCATATCGCGCACACATTTAAGTATTATATACAATTAAGTATTTTATTGAATAATTTTACTTAAAAGTCAGAATTTCTTTTACTTAAATAAATTATTTTTTAAATACAATTAACTTAGTTGGTAATTTTAAAATTAGAATAACATTTAAAAACATTTATTTTAAAATTAAATTTAATAAAAAGGTAAAAAAATCAAAATACGTTGAGAAAAAGTATGTTATTACTAATATTTAATTTATCAACTTATACAGTAATTATTGGTTTGTTGCAGGACCTATAAAGAATTAAAATAAAATTATTTGTTAATCTATTTAGCTAGTTTATTCATCCAATCCATTTGCTTATTTATTTGACGATATTATTTAATTATCGAATGTTATCTCTTATTTGCCCCTTTACCCAAATTAAGATTTTAAGAAAAAAGCGGTGTCCCAGTTTATAGGTTTTGAAATTGACGTGGTTTTGTTTCGGCCGTAGCCGGGTTGGGTTTTTGAGCTCACCAGAACATCTCAGCAGCAGCAACCATTGATCTATTATTTGTACCAATGTTTAAACCCCCTGGATCGATTCTTACATCAGATGTATCTATCTGAGCTGCTCAATCTCTTTATCTTCTTCTTCATGTATTTTGTGCCTACCCTTCAATGACCCTCCTCTATGTGAGAGTATTGAAATCCATAGCCATCTCTGCTATTAAACACAACTATAACACTCATACATCTTTAAAGGTACGATTTTTATTGCCCTTTTTGTATCATTGTCAATGTAGTAAACAATCTACTTCTTTTTCAGTCTCCCCCTTTTATTTTCAGAAGCTAATTTATCAAGAAATTCAAGAAAAGCCTTGGGCTTTTTCCAACATTTTTTGGGCTGAGTCTAATCTGTTTGATGATTTGATTATGGACCCTGATTTGCTTGTCAGGGTCTTGAATTTGATTAAGAATCGACCCCGGGTTGCGCTTAGATTCTTTAGATGGGCTGAAAGACAGCCTGCTTTTAAGCATTCTCAACATGTTTTTTGTTCTATTCTTGATATTCTTCTTAAGAATCATTTTTTGCCTTCTGCTTATTATGTTATGGAGAGGGTTGTTAGTGTAAATTTATATGGAATTGTTGATGTTTTGGTTGATGGGTATTTGGATTTCGAGACGTCCACAGAGTTGCTTGATCTTTTGTTATTGATATATACTAGGAAAGCTATGGTTGACGAGTGTATGTCGCTTTTTGATAAGATGTTAAAGAATGGGTTTTTGCCGGATAATAAGAATTGCAATAGGCTTCTTAGGATACTTAGGGATAGGAGATTGATTTCATTAGCATGGGACGTGTATAATTTGATGGACAAGTATAAGATTGAGAGGACTATTTATACGCATAATATTATGGTCGATGCCCTTTGTAAAGAAGGTGATGTGCAGCAAGCTGTGGACCTTTCGTTGGATATGGAGGCGATAGGGTGTTATCCAGATGATTACACGTATAATGCGTTGGTTAATGGGTTTTCCAAGACTGGTGCATTTGACAAGGCTAAGGAGGTGATTAGGTTGATGTTGAAAATAGGTTTGAAGGTTTCTGAGTACACATACAATCCTCTGATTTGGGGGTACTGTGAAAAAGGGATGCTAGTTGAGGCACTGGCTCTTGAGGAAGAGATGATAGTGAATGGAGCTTCTCCTACCGTGGCAACTTATAATATGTTTATGTATGCCCATTGCAAGCAGGGAAGAGTAAGAGATGCGAGACAAAGGTTTTACAGCATGTTGAATAACAATTTGTTACCTGACATATTTTCATATAACATTTTGATTTATGGGTACTGTCAGTTGGGGATCTTAGAGGAAGCTTTTCTCTTGTTAAATGACTTGAGATGTAGAAGACTTATTCCTACTCTCGTAACTTATAATACTATCATGCACGGTCTCTGCAAATTAGGCGATTTAGAGGATGCTAGGAAACTCAAAGATGAGATGATCAATCACGGGATTGCCCCCGATGTTTTTACTTATACTACTCTGGTGGATGCTTCTTGGAAGACTGGAGATTTGCCACTGGCTAAAGAATTTTTTGATGAGATGTTGCATAAAGGCTTGCAGCCTGATCAGTTTGCATATACAACTCAAAAAGTGGGCGAAGTGAGGCATGAAGGTAAATACGATGTAGTTAGTCTGCAAGAAGAAATGCTAGAAAAAGGGTTTCCGGCAGATTTGATCATATATAATGTTTATGTTGATGGTCAGTGTAAACTGAAAAATTTGGAAAAAGCTAACGAGCTGTTGCAGAAAATGGTTGCCAATGGTTTGAGTCCTGACAATATGACCTACACTAGCATTATTCAAGCTAACTTGGAAATCGGCCATCTTAGTCGGGCTAAAGAGTTGTTTCATGAAATGGTGAGCAGAGGATTGAAGCCCACTGTTGTGACATACACAATGTTAATTTATGAATTTGCTGGTAAAGGCAGGCTAGATCTGGCGTTCATGTATTTTTCAGACATGCTAGAGAAGGGTACTCTACCAAATGTCGTAACCTACAATGTGCTAATAAATGGACTTTGCAGAGTTGGAAGAATGGATCATGCCTATAGATATTTTGCTGAGATGAAGGAAGAAGGTATACCTCCCAACAAGTACACATACACTATATTGATAAGGGAGAACTGCAATATGGGTAATTTGTACGAGGCCCTACAGCTATATGAAGAGATGGTAGATAAAGGGATCCAGCCTGATTCTTGTACATATAGTGCATTGCTGAAGCATCTGGGCAATCAGTACAAGTGGCATGCAGTCAGATACCTCGAATACATACTTCTCAGTAATGATGTCGAAGCTAAGGCTAATTAACAATGCTTGATTTGTTGTGAAACCCTCTGCTGTTTGGGTGTTTGATTTTTTGGTAGTGCAGTATGTAAGGTAGTTAAGAAAACGATTGGCCAGGGCATGCCACACCTGAAGCTGCTCTTCAGATTCCTTTCGATCAGTCACCATGGCATACTTGCTTCCTTGCAATTTTTTTGTGATAAAGTAATTTTTCCCATCTTCACAACTTTCATTCCCCTAAAATTCTATTTTGACTGCCATTCGTTTATAAGCTGAAGTTGTTGATGTGATTTTTGCAGCTCAGTTTTTGCAGCTCATTATGTGCCTGGCCTTTGTTATCATTAGAATTAGATTGAGTTGCCACTTGATGTTTCATTGAGATATAGTGTATATTCCTATTTTCAGCACTAGAGTCTCCAATGAATTAGGGGCTGGAAATCCACAAGGAGCTCGTGTAGCTGTGTTTGTTGTGGTGATTATGGCACTATCAGAGGCAATTATTATAAGTGGAACTATCTTTGCTTGTCGGAACATTTTTGGCTACACTTTTAGCAACGAAAAAGAAGTTATTGTTTATGTGACAGATATGGCTCCTCTGATTTGTTTATCTATTATTATGGATAGTCTTCAAGGAGTGTTTTCAGGTTAGATCTTCGTTATTTAAAGACTGACTAACTATTTGCATTTACATGCCGTTTATCCTAATCTCATTTCCTCCCTTTTCCTGCTTTCTTTAAATTTGTGTAAAAGATGATGTCGTCTTACATACACCACTTCAATTTATTCTTTATAACAGGTGTTGCTAGGGGATGTGGATGGCAGCATCTTGGGGCTTATGTCAATCTTGCTGCATTCTACCTTTTTGGAATTCCCCTAGCCGCTGCACTGGGATTTTGGGTACAGCTGCGAGGAAAAGGACTATGGATTAGCGTACAGGCTGGCGCTGCTCTACAAACAATTTTGCTCTTCATCATTACAGTATGCACAAATTGGGAAATGCAGGTTGAACCTTCAGCCTACTTATAGCAAGTGCAGTAACTTACATAATTTGGTAAATTATAGCAGAAATCACTGTCCATGTCAGAGGCATGCAATAATAATACTAAGTATTAGCAATAGCCAGGAGGTCCTCACATAAATAAAATGAAGGGTTAATGGATTTAAAAGATAATGTAATAAAGAAATGCAAATGCAACCCAAATTATATTATTCCTTGTGATGATAAAAGAAAAAAGTTTTAAGATTCTTTCTAACTTGTGGTGAATATTAGAATTTATGATTTGTCAGAATTACAAATAGTTTGCAATATAAAATATTGAATTAGCCAAAGGTTCTATCCAAGTAAGTCCACTTTAAATTGAAGTATGAATAGAAATGACTTCTTAAATGATGACCTCTCCAATTCCTTCTGCACTTTTATTAATAGGACAAGCCCAATTCAAGTCGAGCACAGACCGCTTGATCATGTTTTGATAAACAATAAACATATTTGTAGTTCAAGCACTATTATGTTTTTAGGGGCTATATTTTGGCCATTTCAGTTCTTGAGCTTTTAATGTGCAGGCTGTTATGGCAAGGGACAGGTTGCACTAGCAAGCAGCTTCAACGGATCTTACCTTACTCATTTTAAGTTGTCATAAAGAAATGTAACACGGGATATGAAAATGAGCACGTCTAGTTTTGTTTTAGAATTGTATGTCAATTGTACTTCTATAGTAACCCTGTATGACATCCGTATTTTGACATGGTGATGAACAATAAGAGATAGTTTCCAGGGTAAACCAGGCTTGAAATCCCCCTCTTAAATTCTGGACTGAGTTCTGAATGAAAATTTGTAGGGTTCGTTAGGCATTCATATTGACATTTATACATCTATTATCTATAATGTTTACCGGGATTACAAATCAACATTTGAGTTGATATTCTTCCCACTTCCCAGACCCTACCTAGAATGTATCATTGGATATAAAATTTCAGCAAAAACGATATGTCCAACACCCTGAGGCCTGAATATGAAATGTTCTGTTGCAGGAAGTTTAATGATTTTTTACATACTTTAGACCCGTGACGAGTTATATTGACAACTTTCATTGGTTCGTCCTTTTCCGATATTATTTTCAGTATTTTGTACAAATTTAATTCTTCTATAATAAATTTATTCACATCAATAATTGTTTAATATTAATTTATTTCAGTAGGCTTCTAAATCTCAATAGCACAGGTTTACTATATTTTATATGCTTTGTTATCCTGGATATTTGGTAACTCATTTACTATACAGATTTGGGATCATTGATCCTTCTTTTCATATTCAGTGTTTATGATAATCATTTATTGTAAGAAATGTTACTTTTTAAAGTCATTTTTTTAATATTCAAACTTTTTTCTGCATTTAGTTGTATATATAATGTTATCTTTCATTTTTTAATATTTAATTATAATTGTACCAATGAAATTATAATATAAATAAAACATTGTATCATTTGCAAAAAAATCTTGTGGAAAAAAGTATTAGATAATAAATTTTTATAGTTCCATTTTTAATTTCTTTTAGGATTTAGTTCCAAGACTAAAGAACATTATCCATATAATTCATGTTCAATCTGTCAAGAATAAACCATCTTATTCTAAATTTGAATGCTTTATTATTATCAGATATTCATATTATTATTATTATTAGTATCTAAAATGTATAAACTAGCTATATATGTACCTACATTGTATGAACTAAAAAAGCAGGCAAAGAAGGGTGGCAACATCTTGAACTACACAGCAAAATGGAAGATAGACGTCTGTTAATCAAAAGAAATAATCATGATGACAATGACATAGATATGAACAAGGAAGTTTTAAGAACAATAACAGGGGTTGTGTTCTGGAGGGAGGTGAAAAAGCTGGCTTATATAGCAGGACCAATGGTGGCTGTCACATTATCAGTTTACTTGCTTCAAATTGCTTCTGTTATGATAGTGGGACATCTTGGTCAACTTGCTCTTTCTAGTACTTCCTTTGCCTTTTCTCTGGCTACTGTCACCGGTTTTAGTGTCATGGTATGTTTTCTTTTTATTTTCCGTCACTCTTGTTCTATGAGCGGGATACACTTGTTCTTTAATTCGGTGTTTGCTTTGATATTTTTTTGTCTTCTTGTCATTGTGTTTCCGCAAAGGTGCAATCTTAATGATTTTACTTGAACTTGTTATCTAATTTGGTGTTTGCTTTGATATTTTTTAATCTTACGATTCTGCTGGAAAGGAATTTAGTAACTTCTTTGTTAATTATTGATATTAATCGCTAAATATAATTTTTATGAGCGAGTTCTCATCGTCGCTAGTAAAGTAGCCATCAGTCAACACTAACTCGCAATATTCAAAGAGGCACCAAGTGGTTCTGGCCATGAGCAAGGCATCTTGTTTGATAATTAGTTGTACCTAGCTATGTTTCTATGTATTAGGAAAATTGGTAATTCTAGTAACACTAAATTTTGCATATTCCTGAAGTGTCAAAGACTCAGAAAAAGCATGACACTCGCATTAGGTGAACTGCGAACACTTATACTTTTATCTATCAGATAATTAAAATTTAGATACTTGGTTGAGTTCAGTCTTTTTCCGATAATTTTTGTTTGTACATATCCACCTTTGTCAATGATATAGTGAATTTGCTATTTGAAACAGCAAGGATTGGCTAGTGCTTTAGAAACTTTATGCGGGAAGGCTTTTGGAGCTGGGCAATATCAAAAGCTTATAATTCAAAGTTACACTGCTATCTTATGCCTCATAATAGTTTGTTTCCCTCTCTCTGTTTTATGGATTAATATGGGCTATATACTAAGTTCTCTGGGACAAGATCCTATTATTTCACGTGAAGCTGGAAAATTCTTAATATGGCTTATCCCTTCCCTGTTTGCTTATGCAATTCTTCAACCACTTGTCCGCTACTTTCAAATGCAAAGTTATAACTTTCCTTTGCTTATTAGCACAGGTATCACCTTTTGTGTACACTTACCTCTCTGCTGGGCACTGGTTTTCAAGTCTGGACTGCATAATATTGGAGCAGCAGTTGCAATAGGTATATCCACGTGGATAAATGTGTTAATCCTTGGCGTATTTATAAGATACTCCATTATTTGTGCAAAAACTCGTGCACCATTTACCATGGAAATTTTTAAAGGGATCAATGAATTCTTTCTTTTTGCCATTCCTTCGGCTTTCATGATCTGGTAACCTTTCTCTTGCACTCCTTCAATGTGGGTAAAGTTCTTGAAATATGTCTTTATCAATTTTTCTTTCACATATAATGTTCTTAATGAGGCTTTAATTATTCACAATTGTAGCCTTGAGTGGTGGTCTTTTGAGCTACTTGTCTTGTTCTCTGGGCTTTTACCAAATCCACAGCTTGAAACTTCTGTACTGGCTATATGGTATGTCTTGTATCAGCACACAATAACATGATATGCATTTCTGACACCAGTATGATGATTTTCTTTCCTGTGCATTTTCTTAAGAGTCTGAACACAATCGCAGCACTCTATGCAATACCGTATGGACTTGGTGCTGGTGCGAGGTTAGTTCTAAACGGTCTGATGTTAGTTTGTCAGTTATGTAAATAGTTTAGTAGTCTCAATTAGCCATTCTTGGATTTTTCGTAAACTCCTGCACTATTTGGCGACTTTGTGGGGATGGCTATGGGTCTTTGTCATGGAACCCTTATGTAATAAAACTTTTTTTATGAGATTAAATTGCTACCTGTGATATCTAGATATTTGGTATATTCCTTTTTTCAGCACTAGAGTCTCCAACGAATTAGGGGCTGGAAATCCGCAAGGAGCTCGTGTAGCTGTTTTTGTTGTGGTGATTATGGCACTATCAGGGGCAACTATTATAAGTGGAACTATCTTTGTTTGTCGGAATGTATATGGCTATACTTTTAGCAACGAAAAAGAAGTTATTGTTTATGTCACAGATATGGCTCCTCTGATTACAATTATCATGGATAATCTACAAGGAGGCCTTTCAGGTTTGGTCTTCGTAATTTAAAGATTGAACAACTATTTATATTTACATGTCCTATCTCTATTCCTCACTTCTCCCACTTCACATTTGATGATGTCCTCTTGGATACTAATACTTGATTGTTTTCTTTATATCAGGTATTGCTAGAGGATTTGGGTGGCAGCATCTTGGGGCTTATGTCAATCTCGCTGCATTCTACCTTTTTGGGATTCGCATAGCCGCTGCACTGGGATTTTGGTTACAATTGCGAGGAGGACTATGGATTGGCATCCAGGCTGGCGCTGCTCTACAAACAATTTTGCTCTTCATAATTACAGTTTGCACAAATTGGGAAATGCAGGTTGGACTGTCACCCTACCTTATAACAAGTGTAATAACATACATAATTTGTTAGATTTTAATGAATAGTGAGAAAATGCAGAACTCACTTTGGCCATGTTAGATATTACCAAGTATTAGTGACAATCATGAGGTCCTCTTTACATGAATAAGATCAAGGGTTAGTAAATTTAAAAGATAAAGTAACAAAGAAATGGAAATGCAACACGAATTATATTATCCTTATAAATGTGAAAGAAAAAAGTATAAGATTACCATTTGTTACTGGAGCACTTGTAATCTTCTTTTGGGTCGTATTTGCGATTTCAATCCTTAAGCTTTTTATTGTGCAGGCTATTATGGCAAGAGAGAGGCTACATTAGCAAGCAATCCCAACTCCCAAGCATCGCTAACGGATCTTACCATAGTTTATCAGTTCATGTTATGTAACACGAATGATGAGGATGAGTGTGTATGTTTTTGCTTAAAGATTTAGTTTCAGCATTGTATGGCATTAGAGAGACAATAGGCTATCCCTGACATTGGCTAGAGAGAGAGCAATAGTTGGTTTTTGACATCAAGTGTCAACATCTCTCTTGTAAGTGAACCTTTTTTTGTACATGATGATGTAGAAGAAGGGAGGGTTCCAGGCCAAAGCAGGCTCCAAATTCCCCTTTAAATTTTACAGCTTAGAGATGTGAGCTAAAGTTCCCAATTGAGTTCTTAAAGATAAACGTGTACGGGTCTCATTATGCATTCTTGTTCATCATGATATTTTATACTTCTTTATTCTGTATATATTTGTTGCAGGGGAGTTCTTTATTGTTTTTGATCCAAATTGTTGGATCATGGTCAATGAACAATGTTCTTATACCAGCAAAATAGACCATTTCCATATTTGGTACAGAGGCCTTACAATCTTTAAACCAGAACTATTAAATCAATCAAGACACACAAACAAAAGTAAATTTACGGGCATGTTAAATCTGAGACCTTTTTTTTATTTTCAAAGCAATTAAACATGAAATTATCAAATTACTCTTGGCTTAATTTTTTCAACAGATATATATTGTGAACGTATGGGAAGTTTATTATTTTCACCCTTTTTGTATTCCGATAATAAAAATTTTGTTCGGTAAATAATATTTCCCTTACATGTTTGTGAACCCTGTATGAATCAATTTTTTAAAACTTATTTACAGGTATTTGATTTATTTCGGTTGGTTATGAGTTCAATTCTTTATTTTTACTTGAATCATTTTGCAGTATCATGTCGGTATGGTAAAGAATTTTTTTTTTAAAAATGTTATTATAAAAATATATAAATATTAGAATTTGATTAATAAATTTTAAAAATGAAATTTCATATAGGATATATTTTAAAGTAAAAAAAATGTATTTGAAAGTAACTAAAAAGAAACTGTTACAGACGTGATAGAAAAAAATTGAATAGTGACTGCGCTGAATCATAAACCCCTAAAGCAAACCTTCAAAATCCATAGTTACTTTATAAAATGTAAAATTTAGTATTACTTTATAAAATGGCTTCAAAACAAAAAAAAAACCTTTAAAATACCTTAAGAGCAGATTGCATAATGTCCTAATGTGCCTGAATATGGATACATGCACACGTATGCAAGGAATCAAGGCATCTCTCTCTCCCTGTGAGCCTGTGGCTCTCCCTCGTCGAGATATGGTTCGTGCGTAAAGTACGGAAGTGTGTATATAAGGATGCACAGGTTTATTGTTTATATATATGATGGAGCTGCTCTATTAGCAACGGAAGATAGATATATTGATAACATAGAATTGACTGTGATGGCGTTAGATTTTAAAGCCAACAACTTATGATTTGGCAGTCCATTTACAATATTACTCCGACCATTTTTTTATATTTTTCTTTTTGGATATCTCATCCTATTTCTTACATTTCAAAATTTATCAAAAATAGTCAATAGGTTCCATTACTTTCTCACTTTTCCTCCCTTTTCACAATATTATTTTTACTCAACTATCTCCCTTTTATACATTAAAAATCATTGGGTCTCACCATTTCATCCATTTTTTTTCTCTTTTCACTACTTTATACATATTTGTCAATCTCTACCCAGACCAAACGTAAAGAATTGACCGGGACGGAGGAAGTATCAGATTACAAGCTAAGGTTTCCTCACTATACAAGTACTTACTCCTCTCCTTCCATCCCAAGTGGCACTTTGTTTCCAGCTTGGAATTGGGATCTTATGCAAACACATCTATCCGTTTAATACTGTATAAGTCCAAGTTTATTATCCCCGTTTTTAAATAACCATAGTTTGACTTGTTCACACATATACATATGTTTAGGAAATTTGATTTGAGTTAAAATTATTAATTTTTATTTATTTTTGAATAAAAATATCAATTTAATATTTTAATTCATAAAAAGAAAATTTTAAAAACAAAAATTTTAACTAAGTGGTCAAAACTCCAAAATACGTGCGCTAGAAAGTCAAACGACAATTATTTAAAAACAGAGAGGTTAATATTTTTTCCCGTAAAAAAGTAATTCATGCTCCCATATTACATGTCATTTTTGAAAAATTTACTTAATATTAATGAAAAACTTAGTTGGATATAATTTTTCACCGAATACTCTTTTTGAATCTCTAGAAAATTTAGAGTAAAATTAAGTTCTAAAAAATCAAAATTTTGAAATAACAAATATATTGAAAAATTATCTTTAAATTTGTATTGAAATAAAAGATGTCCATGTAATTTGAGACAATTATTTTTGAAAAGAGACACCTGTATATTGGAAGGGAGGAAATAATATTTTCCCAAAATAACACGTGCTTTCTTTTAATTGGGGTACAAACTTCGTTTAACGCATTAAATAATATTAATTTTTCATTTTGTTTTTTTGCGTATTGCAGAAATAAATCGTGAAATTTACTCTGTTTCACCTTAAATTTAGTGCACGAAGGCCAAACGACACTTGTGAAATTATTTTATTTTCAAAAAATGTTAAACGCCCAAATCAGTTCAATCCGAGTTCCAAATTCTAACTTAAATTAAGTTTAGCATATTACATTCGAATTGAAAAATTAGGGGTGATATGGTATAAACAACCTGACTAGAGCTCAACCTGAATCTAAGAGGTATCAGGCTCAAATGATGGACCAAGACCCTCATCACCCAGTACAATCAAGTGGAGAGACCCAGGTTCACGGCCAACCAATCAAGTGGCTAGGATCTGGATCATCTCCCAGCCAGGATCCAACCCACGACCTGGATCACCTTCTAACCAGGGTCTAGCACATGACCCGGATCACCTGCCTACCAGGGTCCAACCCATGACCTGGATCATCTGCCTACCTGGATCCAGCCCAGAACCAGGATCACCCTGAGGGGGGTCCCAGCAAGCACATGCACATTCTGCAACCCGCCAAGGAAGGGTACGTGGGCACGTGACAATGACAGCTATCAACAATTAACATATCAGATAAACACGGCGCGTGTCAGATGCTGTTAGGACACCCTGAAGGTGGTCCTTCCCTGGACACGTGTATGCAATCCACGCGAGCCAGGCGTCCTCCGCCTCCAAGAACCAACGACCCAGATCTAGAGGTACCAGCCCCTAAACCCTACCTTGGGGCTATATATACCCCCAAAGATGAAGAGTTTAAGGGTTAGAAAAATACTTTCATTACACACTCATATACTCAACCTATACACACACACAACCTTAGTCCTCTATCTTCATCTTCTCCAACCAGCTTCTTATTCTTACACCGGAGGTGCCGCGGGGACAAAACCCCCCTCCGGTGCTGTTTTGCAGGCTCCCAACAACAGCTACACCTCAAACACACTCAGAAGGTCCAGGAACGGCGTCGCAAGGAGCCGCCCGGCTCACCGGAGTTATCATTTGGCGCTAGAAGGAGGGGCTCTCCATCCTTGGGTCTCGGTGCCCCTGGATTCACCTTCATCAGCAAACTCTTAAGACAGTCCACATCTTAAACCTGTAAGAACAAAAGCAACCATACCCTCTCTTGAATATGAATGTTCATTTTAGCCACGTTTGTGTGAGCTCATTACTTTAGGCCACGTTTGTGTAAGCCCGCCCTCGTTTGTTAGTTTTGATTGTTTGGGGTTTGATAATCTTGATAGTCTTAAAGTCTGGGGTTTGATAGTTTTGATAGTTTTAAAACCCAGATCTGCTTTAGTTTGTATATTGTCTTTGTGTTCTAGAGCCTGCTGTTCTTGTTCAGTAGTATTGTTAGCAAAACCCAGAAAGTTTGTTTGGTGTTATTCTGAATTTTTTATGTAATCTTCAAAAAAGCAACCTTAGATCCACATTTTTAGCCTCAAATCTTGGTCAGTTGTTTGTACAATTGTTGTAACAACCCAAATCCGGGGTCAAGATTTGGTGTCACTAAACAATCATTACATAAAATAAAGAAATAAATAAATAACCCCTTGAATCCGGATCGTTTACAGGTTATGGTATGAAACAAGAATCTAACCTTCTACAACTTACCATAACTAGAATACAAGTGTAAATACCTTTGAACTAATGCTCTTGTCACATTCTTCTAACACCTTCAACCTCTCGTAGCGGAAATTTCTCTAACTTCTGCTGTCTATCAAAGCTATTCACTTTTATCCATATCTGTTTCTGATAGAAATAAGAATTTACAAAGCAAGAGTGAGCCAAAAATGCCCAGCAAGTATATAATTTGAGTTTCAACATTAATATCAAAGAAAACTTCCGGACAAAATCTTAAAACAATTTTAAACCATTCTATTCATTTGAGTGAGTTGAGCGAATAAACATTGGTTGTCACCAGCCAACTAAAATCCGAAAATGACATGCGATTCCCCGATTCATCTCCTGAATCAGGGTTTTGTCCGGTTTTGGAGTCATAAAACCTTTTAAGAGAGAATGTCGTCAATGGCGATCAACAACAAATTAGACTGGACACTAGTTCGCATCTATATTCTGCTGATCAGTCAGAATATAATGCAGATCTATATCTCAATATATAGATCCAGTCGGGTTCCCAGGCACCACGACCCATCTTGAGGCACCAGTCATCCCGGTCCTCAGGATTAAGACACACTTAATCCCCAAAACATCATCATTATCCAGCCCATAGAGTATTTTGATGTCAAATCACTTTGAATTCAAAATATCCCAATTCAGGGTTCGCAAATAACCCGAAAGAATGAGTATTTGCTCAAGAGAGCAATCAAATTACAGGAGCAAGAATAAAAGAACATGCATAATCAGAGTAATTGCAGCGAAATGTAAAATATTTAACTATTCTGAACTTAGAATATGAACGAATAAATATTTGCAGTATTTTAAAAGAAAAATCAAGAATACTTGCAGTATTTAAAAGAAAGTTCGGGAATACTTGCCTTAATAAGCTTTAACCGCTATTGACTTTGGTTCGACTTTGATCGTTCGACTTTATCATCAAACTACTACCCTATTCTGGATACGATCCCAACATTCAGACCCTTCAGTTGGAACTTCGTTGATCTCGACGTCTAATCACTAGATCGTTCCTAGTCCGATGTCAAATCTCGGGTCTTCCGCCTAAAACCTACAGGGTTGAAATACCCTAATTCAGATAACCGCTTAAGCTTAACATCAAATCGTTATCCTATTCTACCCATACGATTTCATAACCGAATTCGTATTTATATGTATTATCGAAATACACATAGCAATTATGGTTCACATCTTTGAAACCCGGTTCGGTATTTAATTTCGGAAAATACGTATATTTGTCATTTTGAAAAATAGGGTAATCGATTATTCACAAAATATCTTGTCACATCATGTAAATAGGTTTCATAAAGTTCAATTATATCCTCATTCGACGTTTCCGACAATTACAGGTTACGTTCTCGTATTTTCAGAATTAATTTTCCCGAAAATCGGGCAGCGTTTCCTTTATTTATCGGCCTACCCGTCGAATCATTCGACGTCAAATTCACAACCAAACGCAACACCAAGCAATCCACAATCCAATTACCAATCCCAACCACCGTTATGAATTCAATTATTATTTACTGTTATTCGTATCTTATTTTTCATTTTATTTCGAAATTAATTTCACGAACTAATTTTTTTATTTCATTAATAAGCGTAGGACTTAGATTAAAATCATCACGGTCCACCGTCGGCTCGCCAAGCTCATCGCCGACGACGATAAAATTCGCGGGTTACCGTTTATTACGGACATCCGACACGAATTCCATCAATTAATTATTATTAATTTCCCGCACGAAATATTTATTTTTATTTCATAAATAAAAATCAATTAATTTATGCGAGAATTAAATAAATAAAAATGTCCAACAGTAACCAATAATTCCAGTCAAGAAACCGAACCAACAGACCGGAATAACCAACCGGGAAAAAATAGGACAATCAGAGTCATGCAACCGAGAACGCAACAGCGAAACAACAACCAACACGCGCCGCCACACCTCTCGGAAATTTCCGAGAGGCGGCAACACCATAATCCACAAAGAAGCCAACACCGTAGATACACATATGAATATATATATATATGAATATATATATATATATATATATATATATATATATATCAACAACTTAACAGAACAGACACCACCAGGACAAGACGGAGCAAGGCGGAGGCCGGAAAACACACCACGCACGCACCCAATTCACACACACACATACGGTTCACACACACAGATACACGAACACACACACAACAGGTATATATACACACGCACAAAGACGCGCCCCAGGGAGGCACACGCGCGGCCTTTGGCCAGAAAAGCTGAGACACGGCGAACGAGAAACAAAAACGGCGTGCTTACCGGAAAACAGAGAAGAAGGGGGCGGAAAAGAGAGAAAGACGAGAGAGCAGAGGGAGAGACAGATGAGAGATTAGAGAGAGATGGAAGATGAGAGATGAAAGCAGCCGAACTGATCGAGAGGAGGAGAGGCGTTGAAGAAAAAGGGGGGGGGGTGGGGTTAGGTTTTGTTTATATATATTTTTTTCTATTCCCGATATTATTTCTTTTTCGTACTGTAATTTAAAAATTGAACGAATGTTTAATGGGTAAAATAATTCAAAAATTTACGAAAATAATTTCTTTAAAAATCTCGAAATAATTAGGAGTTAATAAAATTAGATTTGCAAGATTTTTAAATCATTTGTATAACGCGCATTGGACCTGTATTCTTTTTAATTTAACGAATACATGTGCGATTAAATAAAATCCAGAAAATTTCCGAAGTAATTTTGAAATTCTTTAAATATTCGAAACTTAATAAAATAAAATTTTCGTGATTTTTGAAGCATTCTGGAATTAAATACTGATTTTACACTTAAATGGAGTCAGAAAATTATTTAAAGATAATTAATAAATAAAATATTGATTTCTAAATTTTATAAACTCCTAAAAATAATAAATAAAATTATACAACAAAAATAATTTTAGGAGCAATTTTAGCATTTATGAGAATAAATATTCAATAAAATCATTTTAAAATGAATTAAATTCATACAGCTCAATAATTAATTATAAAATTAACCTTTGCGTCCAACGATTCACAAACAATTGATAACACATCAACACATAACTGACAGAACCATCACATATTTTATTTATTTAATATTTCGATAATTACATTTACATATCGGATCCGAAAATAGGTTACTTAGCCGCTAAGTAACTAAATAACGATATAATTTTAATACCCGATTTGGATAATTATCAAAACAGAGTCTCTTATAAAACACTTTATACAAAAATATGGTAATAATGTCTCACATTTTGAGAATATGGAGTCTTATCGATATATAAAATGATTTGTGTATCGAAAATTTCACACCGGGACTCGTACAGGTCAAACCGTACCCCGGATCGAAAAAGTCAAAACATGAAAAGTGTTCAGAATTATCAGATTAGGTTGAAGGAGTTCTCAGAAGAGTTTTGGGTTGTAAAAACGTAAAAACGATTGAAGTGGGACGATTTCTGATTCTAAAAAGTAATTTTATAATTATGTAAAAATAATCATTATCAATTCTATAAATCCTTATAAAATCATATAATATTCCAAAAATTACCAGAAAAATACCAAAATTATCTGGATTTAATTCTAGATAATTAAAGATTAAAATATTTAACTTTTTATCAGAAATACACATCCAAATATTAATATCCATCATCAAATAATTCACCAAAATTCACAGAAAAATGATATAATAATTATTTATTAATAAAATAATTACATAATATTTCCCAGACGTTACATCCTTTCCCCTTTAAAAGGATTCTGTCCTCAGAATCATGCTAAGGAACAAACCATGATGTTTTTCAAGTATCTTTCTTATAATTTCTCAGTTCTCATCACCTTAATCACAACTCAACGACCCTTTTTACCGTCATCAATTCTATCAGTTGCTCATGCAACTCCTATCTCAATCTCTACTTCATACTCTTGAGCAAGGCCAACTCATTTACAATCGTTCTATCTATCTCATTGTCTCAAAGGGCTAACTTAATTCACACTAATCTCCTTTTCCCTCTAATTCTAATAGCTCGTGTTCATGAACTTTCTATTTTCACTGACGGTTCTATTCTACTTTTCATGTCTCCTTCTGTTCGGTTAGCCTGACCTATGATCATTTCCAATCGTATTCGAGAATCCTTAATCAGTCTCTTGCATTTTCTATCCGTCTGCGCCCGATATCCTGAGCTCATGACGTCTGATGCTTCGGAATGTTCTACATCTATACAAAACTAAAAGGAAAATCTCGGTAATTGCATTTACTCCCCATTCGGTAGCATGCTTCTATTTCTTTTCAATCACCGTCAAGCATATTCATTGAGCGAGAATCTCTTACTATCTGAAAGAAAGTACATTAATTTGGAACAGAATGAATTATAACTTTATTCCAAACCCGGTCTCTTGGTACTAATACTCATTTTGTTGTCATATCAAATTAGATATCAATACGAACTTTGATGCTCACAACGTCCCATACTGAAGTCAACATCAATCATCTGCATTAATACCACCTTTGATATTCAACAACAAAGTAAGTATCAGCATAACCCAGAAGACGGATCAAAACCTATTTTTCAGTTCCTATTCCAATCCTTTTAACCATTTCCCAACAATCTTAATGGTATTCACTCTTTTCTTTTTATTTGAATATTTGTTCCTAAATGGACCTTTCCTGTTTGGTAGTTTACTACACACTGGAGCTCATAATTAATTATAACCAGAATTTATATCTTTGAAGCTGAGAATGTAGCTGCTATTTTTCAACTCCTCGCCAGCATATCTTCAGGCGTTCAACTTGATCTTCCTTAGTCCTTGAATTAGCGAGGATGTTATCAATAAATACAATTACATTATCCGAATACTCCTGGTACATTGTGTTCACTTAGTCTTCAAACTTACAATTTCTGATAATCGACGCGTAACTTCATACTTCTATTTTCTTTTTTCATGACCACTTTTGTGCACAACGCAACTACTCTTTATTTCATTATTCTTTCATTCCATATTTCTGAAGTTTTTCTTCACTTATTATTTCATCCCTATTGAGTTAGACGATACAGGGCTTTTGACACCAGCTTGACTCTGTGCAGTAACCGACGAGAAATTCTTACCTCATTTCCTGAGGTAACCTTGGTAAATCATTCGTTCGAACCTCCGGGACTTCATTTTAATTTTAAAGAATTCCGACATGAGATTCATTGCAACGTTCTTCTCTAGCAGTTTTCCATTAATACCTTTGTTTAATCATTCTTGTTTACACGCATTCCTTGAATGAAATTCCCATTTTCAATTATCGACATTTCACTTCATTCTCCAATCAGTTTTGGCACAACTGACGTTCATAACTTGCATATATTCTGAATTATTTTATAAAATTTCTTTATCATCCTTTTGATTCCACTTCTTGTCTTGATTAGTTCTTATTCTCATTATTCATTATCTCTTTCAAAAGTAACGAATTTCTTTTTCTTAGTAATATTACTCTGTTTATTATTGGATAAGTCATTTCTGGAGTTCACACTGGAATGAAGGCTTTTATTTATAATATTTAAATTCTTACTAACAGAATTATCGAATTTCATCAGTAGCTATTTTCTTAGCCTTGCTTAACTCATCACAGATCGCGTATTTGACTTCACCTTGTGGGTTAACATCTCTTTTCCTTGAGTTCACATACGGACTTCATCAGTCTCCGTCTTACCTTAGATGCTTGAATTTGCGAGCTTTCCGCTATTTTACAGCAACTTCCATTCAATCGTCATCCGAAATGAGTATACCTTCAAGTCCTTCCTGGAACGTCATTATGAATGATAACGTCTCTTCGTTTTGTCTTACACCTTCAGTTCTTAGAAATATTCTTCTCATTCGCCTGTACCAATAATTTTATGTTCCTCTTATTTATTGAAAAGGGCGTACTCTTTTGGATAAAACCTCACATATGTTTACAGTAACATCACGCTACTTATACTCAATTTCCAATTTCTGTTAATGTCGTTACTTCCTCCAAATTTGCTAATTGCTTTGCTTTCGGATCTGAAAATCATGTCAGAATTTGACTTAATCTAATTGGAATTGATTTCCATTTAACTGATCATTAGTTGGTAAAGTTGATCAATTAACTCTTTTAAATGACCACTTAAACCAAGTGCTGATTAGCTAACTAGAATCAAAGACCAATTATATAAAGTCGATTTGGTCATAACACTTTCTCAAGAACTGAGATCACAACCATTTGGAGTACTGACGAGAACGTTAACATACTTCTTTATCCTTAAATGTAGGGTAATTTCTGAAAATTTGGGCAGCACTTTCCCTATATCATTGACTACTAATCGGACTCAAGCCGACACCATCAATCAATCAAATCATCCACAATCATATCCACCCACTTTTATCAACCAACTCCATCCACTCACCATAACTCAAATTGTAACATTTGGATCAGCACCTGTACTATTAATTGGCATAACATCTATCTTTTGAACTGAACTATGGTCTTGAACCAACAAGGATTAATATATACTATTTTTTTTCCAGTTCTTTCAGAATATTGTAAAGTGTCATTAATGGATTTATCTCGTTGTTTTTTTAAGGATTTTATTTTGCGATTCTCTTAACTTATCTCCTGTCATTACCCATTGTATATAGTTACTTTCAAAAATTATGCCGCATCCAATCTTTTATCTTTGATGCTACCCTCTTAATTTTCTTAATTATTCTGTTTATCTTCTAACAACCACTCATTGTTTTTATTATTATTGCTGCAATCCGAAGGAAACTCAGTCGTCCCAATACTCATTCGCATTGTCTGGTGCATACAACTTTACTCCCTTATTTTGTAATTAATCTAATTATTACGGTTCACTAACGACTCATTTCTCATCGAAATCCTCTGATTTGAAGTGCATCACGTTAACGTAACCTACCATACTGACGGGATCCTCGTAACATGAACAACTGTCAGATTTGATGTCTTTGCCACGGCCGCGTTGTCGGTGTATCCATTCTTCCTTGCTTGCAAATGTCCCCCATTTATCGGCTTGCAATCATATTCTCCCTCGACACGTACTTCTACCTGCCGCACGAGATTATTCTATTTCTTTTGTAATCGTCAAAGAACAGACTCGATGCAAGAGGAGAGTTTGTGAACATGATTTTGATTAAAAAAATGGAATAAAGAATAACAATGCAGCAACCGATTCGAAGAATTTGTGAATCAAAAAATTGAAGGAAGAAAATGAGTGAAGAATGAGACAACCATATTCGTACTCAAGATGGCCAGTCTTTCATACTATATGGCATACAACACATGATTAGGTGGCGTCCCACCCGACTCTTCATCATTTCGACAAAGCGTCATATCACAACACTGTTGTCTCAATTAGAAATCAAGGATTTGAGAAGTGAAACAATTCAGAAGGAATACGATAAATTTTCTTTCATTTTCGCCTCATCTAATTTATCAACAGAAGAAGCTCATACATATTCAAAACTTGAGAAGAACATATGCTATCGTATTTGAAAAATAATAACATTGTAGATCACCATTGGTCACCGTCCACGCTCCATTTACGTATGCCTCCAGGGACCATTCGGATGAGAGATTCACCGTTTAGGTCACGTTATAACTTCGGAATGTCTTCTGGGAATGCCTCCATATTCAAAGCTTTAAAAAATTCGATCATATCGCGTCGTTTCGAAATTTAAAATCACGGCTTCAGATTTCATCTATGTCATGTAAAATACCCATCGATCACGCAATGCCTCAATTTCGTCGATAGAAATATGATTCTTCTCCAATCATCTGGAAGATTCTATCATTTCCTTCAATCATCCTCCGTCCATTCGAATCACGAATCTCGTTAAATTTTAATAATTTCATAAATTGGGGTAAATAATATTTTAATATGTTGATTCAATTATTGATTTTATTAAACAACGTTTACTTTCATTTTTCACAGTAAACCTTAAACCTTCTCCCTGCTGGTGGGTCTACTTGGCCCTTTGAATTAACAACACTAAATCTAATTCCATTCTTCTTTTTAGGTCATTTTTTGTTTATAATAACAAGAACTTAAGTAGTACCTCGACAAGCAAATTGTAAAACTTATTTCATGCAAAATCTTTTGAAAATTGATTAAGGAAATCTTTTCCAAAGTTTCATTTTTAAAGTTTCGAAAATCAAATATTTGGTCATCATTACTATATAAGTTACTTGCTATTTTTATGATTTACCCATGAGCTGTCTAATTAAAAGAATGCCCATATAAGGGTCTCTCCACTTTGATACCTCTTCCACTTTTCCTTGGATTCTGCTCGCACTTATTGATTGACGAAACTTCATTTACCGTCGTGTATCATTTTATTCCTAACTCAAACCCAATGCTAACGCCTGCCATTGTCTTTCATATTCTCGTCGTCGTCCTTGACGTTATGCTTACAACCACACATGCGATTCGATGTTCTGTCTATAGATAGGGTCGCATCTTCTTGCTAGTCTTACCTATATCTAGGAAGGTAGATATCATTCCTCGCGCAGCGCCCGGTATGTGGTAAGAATCTTCTTGCAATGATGATGCCTTCGGAATGTGTAACGTTGGTTCTTCATCAGCTTCCATCAACTAGTTGCCTCCGGCGTGAAGCTCGTCCTACTACCTAATTCTAAGTTAAATCGTAGCTTCTTTTACACAAATTCTCACAAGAATCGATCGTATATTCTTCAAAGCCACATGAAAAGTAGGGTAACATACCCAGTCTCCGTCAATCCATCGATTCCTCATTATTGTAGGGTCTAAGAATTCAATATACCTATAGCGTTGCGACATTCGCCTTACACTTACTCAGTAATCCTATCTTACCAACTCTATATCGGATCTGCTAAACCTAGTTCACACTCAACTCAACTGGGCATGCCTAGGGTCTTTCCTATCCTGTACCACCTATCATTCCTATCTTACTCCCACCTATTCTTATTTCAGTGACCAATAACCTGCAGCTCTGATGCCAACTTGTAATAACCCAAATCCGGGGTCAAGATTTGGTGTCACTAAACAATCATTACATAATATAAAGAAATAAATAAATAACCCCTTGAATCCGGATCGTTTACAGGTTATGGTATGAAACAAGAATCTAACCTTCTACAACTTACCATAACTAGAATACAAGTGTAAATACCTTTGAACTAATGCTCTTATCACATTCTTCTAACACCTTCAACCTCTCGCAGCGGAAATTTCTCTAACTTCTACTGTCTATCAAAGCTATTCACTTTTATCCTTATCTGTTTCTGGCAGAAATAAGAATTTACAAAGCAAGAGTGAGCCAAAAATGCCCAGCAAGTATATAATTTGAGTTTCAACATTAATATCAAAGAAAACTTCCGGACAAAATCTTAAAACAATTTTAAACCATTCTATTCATTTGAGTGAGTTGAGCGAATAAACGTTGGTTGTCACCAGCCTTTAACTAAAATCCGAAAATGACATGCGATTCCCCGATTCAGCTCCTGAATCAGGGTTTTGTCCGGTTTTGGAGTCATAAAACCTTTTAAGAGAGAATGTCGTCAATGACGATCAACAACAAATTAGACTGGACACTAGTTCGCATCTATATTCTATTGATCAGTCAGAATATAATACAAATCTATATCTCAATATATAGATCCAGTCGGGTCCCCAGGCACTACGACCCATCTCGAGGCACCAGTCATCCCGGTCCTCAGGATTAAGACACACTCAATCCCCAAAACATCAGCATTATCCAGCCCATGAAGTATTTTGATGTCAAATCACTTTGAATTCAAAATATCCCAATTCAGGGTTCGCAAATAACCCGAAAGAATGGGTATTTGCTCAAGAGAGCAATCGAATTACAGGAGCAAGAATAAAAGAACATGCATAATTAGAGTAACTGCAGCGAAATGTAAAACATTTAACTATTCCGAACTTAGAATATGAACGAATAAATATTTGTAGTATTTTAAAAGAAAAATCAAGAATACCTGCAGTATTTAAAAGAAAGTTCGGGAATACTTGCCTTAATAAGCTTTAACCGCTATTGACTTTGGTTCGACTTTGATCGTTCGACTTTATCATCAAACTACTATCCTATTCTGGATACGATCCCAACATTCAGACCCTTCAGTTGGAACTTCGTTGATCTCGCCGTCTAATCACTAGATCGTTCCTAGTCCGATGTCAAATCTCGGGTCTTCCGCCTAAAACCTACAGGGTTGAAATACCCTAATTCAGATAACCGCTTAAGCTTAACATCAAATCGTTATCCTATTCTACCCATACGATTTCATAACCGAATTCGTATTTATATGTATTATCGAAATACACATAGCAACCAGGACAAGACGGAGCAAGGCGAAGGCCGGAAAACACACCACGCACGCACCCAATTCACACACACACTGTAACACCCCCAGATCCGGGGTCGGGGATCCGGGTTGTCACGGTCTTTCTTTCCACAATATCACTTCACTTAATTAATAATAAATAACCTCATGTTGTGACCCCATACTAACACACACCACAACCCGTTATAGTCTCAGAGATGAAATTGAAATAATTACAAGTCTTTGAATCCACCATTTAAAAGTTATTACAACCCAAAATGATTACTTGATAAATTTACAGTTAATTGCCATTATCTGCCACGAGTTATAATTATACATAATTTGATTCTCAAAAGTAGATGGTCTGAACTACAATGGATCTACCTCTGCAGCTATAGCAGCTACAACATCATCGGGAAGATGCGGGACGCTTCCCACGCGCTTGCGCTGGGTCTGCTGGAGTCTGGCCATCTCTCCTAACTGTTGTTGTGTGATGAAGAAATAAAGCAAGAGTGAGCCTTACAGCTCGCAAGATAATACATAGTGATAACAATAATAAAAGTATCTAAATGGATACTTACTAGAATCTTTATCGTGTGTAAGATTATTACTTACTAGATATAAGTAAAAATAAGGAATGAAGTTACCAATACTTCACTACACTTATATCCTTTATAAAGCTACTTGAACTACCACCGTTCAAAGTATTATAAGTTTTAAAAAAAACATCCCATAGATGAGACCACAAGTTAAGACTTGAATAGATTCAATCTTTGAAATATTATTGAATGAAAAAAAGTTACGAGATACTTTATTTAGTCCCGATATATATATATATCCACATATATATCTCTTTAAACATTTCCTGGAACCTCTGTTATGTAAAGTATGAACAGAGTTTGAAACATCCAATGAATTTTGGAAAGGAAAAGAATTTTGGCATAAACCAGATATCTTGCTGATCAGGCAAAGATACCAATAAGTAACCTTTTCTACTAGTAGATGGATGAATCCCCCACCGGTCATCACCCTGGCCACATAAGGACCTTGTGCTGGACCGCCACCCGGCCTCTTACGCGTTGATGGACTGCCACCCAGCCACTTACACTTTCATAGACCGTACCCCGGCCTGTCGCTTATGCCGACTCAATTAGATGGGCTTACTTCCCGAACATTGGGCAAGTAATCAATTCATTTACCAAAACTGCAACCTCGTTGCGAATATAAAATACACCACAGAGCCGGATTCCCCAGGTTTTGAGCGAGTATTTAAATCCCCTTAAAAAGGAAGATCTTAAATATAAAAATGAGTTTTGGGATCCGCTCTGACTTTAAAAATCATTTTGAAGACTCGAAAACACTTTATAGAGTGTTTGGAGTAAAGCTGATTTAATGAAGTAAATCAGTCCCCAGAATATTTAGAAAATGACTGAATATTATTATTTAAATAATATTCCCATAAAGAATAATCTTTATAAAAATAATTGAAGTAGAAGTATTAAAACTTATACTTGAAACGAGTATTAAATAACCAAAGATATACTTATATGAAAGTATTATCTTTATTTGAATAATCGAAAATAAGTTTGATTATTGAAACCTTATTCTTTAATAAAATAAAGAATATACCTCAGCAAATAATCGGAGTCATAGATCCTCAAATGAATATTCAAATAATATTCATTAAATAATATAAACTGAGTCATAAGCCTTCGAATGAATATTCAAATAATATTCAATAAATAATATAAAAGAGTCATAAGCCCTCGAATGAATATTCAAATAATATTCAAATAATTAAATAAAAGGAGTCATACGCCTTCGAATAATATTCGAAATAATATTCAATAATAAAATAAAGTTAAAGTTATCGAATAAACCTTATTCGATTAATAGTTTGGAAAACTATAACCATATATATATATATATAAATATATATATATATATATATATATATCCATATCCATATATACAAAATCTACTCGGGATCCTCGACTCCCGGTTTTAGAAAATATTTTCACCTTTGGGTCCCTATACTAAGGGTATATGCAAGTTACCGCTATTCTCTAGCATAGGTATTATCAACTGAATCAACATATATATATTTCAAGAATATGAAACAGGCATGCATATATACCATATCACATGCTACAATATATCGCAAGAATTTGCTAAATAACCAATATGCATTTATCGCAAGATCATGCATATACAAATGTATACATCACAACAACAGTATAACGGATAGAATACTTGCCTGAGCGACTTGGGGTGATAAAAGGCTCGGGACGAGTCTGGTAACCTATAAACAACAAGTAAGTTGGAATTAAACCAAAATCACTTGTAAATCTATACTTTAACTAACTTAGACTCTAACGCTTGTTTTGCGCTCACTGATTTGCTTAAGTCACTCGGGTACCCTCGGCTCCACCATTTTTAATAATTTAACCTTTACGAGTTTTAAAGCGATTCCTTCGCGAGTGTCTTACCAACTGCCTAAGACACTTACCATAAATGTTTCATACATTAATTAACCCTTTTTGGTCTTTAACCTATGTTTCAAAGTAAGGCGAGGGAAAAAGTTTCGTTCGCGAAACGCCGTTACTTGAAACGGTCGTTTCTTCTAAACCGTGCATCGGAATCGAACGAACTACATATCAAAACGAAGCTCGTAACATGAGCTATCTAATCATGGCAGTGGTCATAATCTAGCATGGGGTTCTCGGGTCCTAATGCTATGCACAAAAACAGTCCAAAGAAAATCGGACGTTACGACGGCTATGTTTACGCGAATTCCAATATTTTAAACCATTCAAAACCATTCCAAATCAACCTCAAATCCAACATCCATCCTTATCACATCATAACAACCCCAACCAATTCAATTTAATCATTCATACTTATGCCTAAGCTTAACTTTAATCATACTTAAGTTCTTTTAAATCAAAACCACAACATTTACCATTCCATTTCGCTACCATTTCAAATCCCAAACTCTAATCACAACAACAAGCTACAATAGCACCCTACTAATCAAAATCATCTTATAATATATAGGAATCTAGGGTTTGGAGATGGTATACCTTCCTTGAAGTGGTGGGAGGAGCTAGGAAGCCTTAAGAAGCTTTGAGAAGTCTTAGGAAAGCTTGGATCTTCAAGAAAAACAAGAAAACTTCAAGTTAAAAAAACTTGAAAACACTATTCATAGTCTTCTTCTTTGATTAAATGAAGAAGATTGAGAAGGAATTAATGGCTTAAACTCATGATATAGCCCTAACTAAGCATGAAGATGATTAGGGAATTTACTCACCAATTTAGGAAGCTTGGATCTTGGATTTTGAAAAATCTTGCCTTTAAAAAGTGAAAAAGCCGAGAGCAATGAAGAACTAATGCCTTGGTTTCTTTTTGTTTTGATGAAGAATGAATTATTTGGCTTGGTTGGTTGTAGTTTTGTATTTGATTTAGTCAATTACCTTCTTGCCCTTGAATTTGTGTGGTTACAAAGCCACCACACCTCCTTCTTTCCCATGTCATGCTTATGTCATCCTCATGATGTCATCCTCCCTTCCTTGTCCTCTTTCTATTGGTTGGATGACATCATTCCCACTAATCCCTTTGATTAACTTCCTAATCGTTTACCTAATGACCGCTGATCTGTTATATGATTCGCTTAACTTTCGTTCTCGTTTATCGTTTGAAGGATCATACCCGGGATCTTATTACTTAGGTTCCCTTAAACTTTCTCAATACATTATATTCCTTTTTATGATCCTCTATTATAATCCTTTAATTTAAATCCTTTTTATCCTGTTACCTTATACTCAATTCTCTCCGTATCTTGTGGATTTCCGGGAAAAACCAAAGTGTTCGGAATTGGATTCTGACGATCTTTACATACACTTATATACTTCATAGAGTACTAATAATATCCCAGTATATCCATAACAGAACCCCTACATAGTGTGGCGTGAAAAGTTTCTTCATTCAGCTAAAACACTATTCACAAGGGTTACAAAAAGTTGAAAATTTTGGGGTTATTACAGTCTCCCCTCCTTAAAAGGATTCCGTCCCGGAATCAAACAGAAAACAAATGGGGGTACTTTTCTAGCATTGTGCTCTCTAGTTCCCAAGTTGATTCTTCCACATTATGATTCTGCCATAGTACTCTGACTAGCTTGATCACTTTGTTCCGAAGCACCTGCTCCTTCTTATCCATAATCCTTACTGGCTTCTCCACGTAAGTTAGATCTGGCTGCATATCCACCTGCTCGTACTCCACTATGTGCCTGGCATCCCGATGATACCTCCTTAGCATTGACACATGGAACACATTATGAACTTGTTGCAAATTAGGGGGTAGGGCTAGCTCGTAAGCTAACTTTCCAATCCGTCTTAATATCTCAAAAGGTCCAATGTATCTTGGGCTTAGTTTTCCTTTCTTTCCGAACCTCATTAATCCCTTCCAAGGGGATACTTTCAACAGTACTAAGTCCCCTACTTCATATTCCTTGTCCTTTCGGGCTAGGTCTGCATATTTCTTTTGTCTGTCTTGGGCTGCTACAAGTCGCCCTCTGATAAGATCCACTATATCTTTGGTCCTTTGGACCACTTCGGGTCCGAGCATCTTCCGCTCTCCTACTTCATCCCAGTACAAGGGAGATCGACACCTTCTTCCGTACAGGGCCTCATAAGGCGGCATTCCGATGCTAGCATGAAAGCTATTGTTATAAGAAAACTCGATCAACGGCAAGTGATCATCCCAACTTCCTTTAAGGTCTATTGCACAGACTCTCAACATATCCTCTAGTGTCTGGATGGTCCTTTCACTCTGTCCATCCGTTTGGGGATGGTACGCGGTACTCATATTTAACTTGGTCCCCGCACATTCCTGAAAGCTCCTCCAAAATCTGGAGTTGAACCTGGGGTCTCGGTCTGAGACAATGGACGCTGGGACTCCATGTCGTGTCACTATTTCCTTAAGGTAAATGTCCACCAGTCTATCGACTGTGTATCTTTCATTGATAGGAATGAAATGAGCTGACTTTGTCAGTCGGTCTATAATTACCCAAATGGCGTCGTGATTGGCTTTCGTCCTTGGCAAGCCTATAACAAAATCCATCGCTATCTGTTCCCATTTCCATTCGGGAATCTCCAGGGGTCGCAAAAGTCCACTGGGTCTCTGGTGCTCTGCCTTTACTCTTTGGCAAGTCAAACACTTGTTTACCCATTCTGCTACGTCCCTCTTCATGTTGGGCCACCAGTAATATTCCTTCAAATCCCTATACATCTTGGTACTTCCCGGGTGAATGGAATACCTTGAACTATGGCTTTCATCCAAAATCTCATCTTTAAGTTCTTGAACATTCGGAACCCAAATTCGGTAGGAGTACCTCATTATCCCTTTATCATCTTTCTCAGTATGGATCTCTCCTTCAGTCATTGACTCTCTGCCTTCATTCATTATTTTCTCCTGGCACAATCTGATCTTTTCCAATAACTCTGGCTGCATTGAGATCTCAAAAAGCTTTTCAGTTCCGGTTCCGGTTACCTTTACTTCTATTTCCATTCTCTCAAAATCCCTTATCAACTCTTCCGAAGTCGTTATCATTCTAAGTCTTTCCTTTCTACTAAGGGCATCAGCCACCACATTGGCTTTTCCTGGATGATAGAGAATCTCACAATCATAGTCCTTGATTAGTTCTAACCATCTCCTCTGGCGCATGTTGAGCTCTTTCTGCGTAAATATGTACTTGAGGCTCTTATGGTCTGTGAAAATCTCGCACTTCTCTCCATACAAGTAGTGCCTCCAAATTTTTAAAGCAAATACTATTGCCGCGAGCTCAAGGTCATGAGTAGGATATCTAACCTCGTATTCCTTCAGTTGTCTCGACGCATACGCAATAACTTTACCGTGCTGCATAAGCACACATCCTAATCCTTTGTGCGACGCGTCACTATATATCACAAAATCTCCTTTTCCGTCCGGCAATGCCAATACCGGAGCCGTTATCAACCTTTTCTTTAATTCCTGAAAACTGTTCTCGCATTTCTCCGTCCATTCAAACTTCTCTGTCTTACGAGTAAGTCGTGTCAAAGGGGCTGCGATCTTCGCAAAGTCCTGTACAAATCTTCGATAGTAGCCGGCCAATCCTATGAAACTCCTTACCTCTGTGGGTGTGGTTGGCCTTTCCCAATTTGAGACCGCCTCTATCTTGGAGGGGTCGACCAATACTCCTTCTTTATTGATCACATGTCCTAAAAACTGTACTTCATTCCGCCAGAATTCACACTTCGAGAATTTGGCATATAACTGCTCCTCTCTGAGTATTCCTAGAGCTATCCTCAAATGCTCTGCATGTTCTGCCTCAGTCCTTGAGTAGATCAAAATATCATCGATAAAAACTATCACACACTTGTCCAAGTACTTCTTAAATACTCTATTTATTAAATCCATGAAAGCCGCTGGGGCGTTGGTTAATCCAAAGGACATTACCAAGAACTCATGATGCCCATACCTGGTACGGAACGCTGTCTTGGAAATATCTTCGGGTTTAATCTTTAGTTGGTGATATCCAGTTCTCAGGTCGATCTTGGAAAAATGAACAGCATCCTTTAGCTGGTCGAACAGATCGTCTATTCTAGGTAATGGGTACCTGTTCTTTATAGTTAGCTTGTTCAACTCTCGATAGTCTATGCACAACCTCATGCTCCCATCTTTCTTCTTAACAAATAAAACTGGTGCTCCCCACGGAGACACACTGGGTCTTATCATACCCTTATCCAAGAGTTCCTGCAATTGGATAGCTAATTCCTTCATTTCTAACGGGGCTAACCGGTAAGGTGCTTTTGAAACTGGCGCCGTCCCTGGGGCCAACTCAATAGCAAATTCAATCACTCTATCGGGTGGTAATCCCGGAAGGTCTTGTGGGAATACATCTTCAAATTCGTTGACTACTGGAATATCTTGTAAGTTGGGCACCTCCTTCTGTGTGTCCACCACATAGGCTAGGTAGGCCTCACTTCCTTTTTGTAGCATCCTTTTGGCCTGAGCCATAGTCAAAAATTTCTGTGTCTGCCTCTTTCCTCTAAATATAACTTCTTTCTTCCCGGGGATATTTAACTTAACTTTCTTCCCTTTACAGTCTATCTGAGCATCGTTGCTAGATAGCCAGTCCATTCCCAAAATCACATCAAACTCCCCTAATTTAAAAGGAATCAGATCAACACTGAAAGATTGCTCCCCTATGCCTATCTCACAGGCGGGGTGAATCTGGTTAACAGGAATAATTTCATGATTGGCTATTTCTATTGTAAGGGTTCTATCAAGGGTTCAGCCTTAAGTCTTAACTTACGCGCAAGGTCCTTTGATATAAAAGATTTAGTTGCTCCCGAATCAAATAAAATATTTACACTGACTGAATTTAGAGAAAGGGTACCTGCTATCACATCTGAATCTTTCATAGCATCCTGGACTGTCATGTTGAAAGTCCTCGCAGTAGGTGGCTTATTGGAAGCAGCCCTGCTTGCTCCCGAAGCTGCTGGTTTGTTCATTGGGCATTCCCTCTTCCAATGACCTGGGCGTCCGCACTGATGACAAGTGGCGGTTGGAACGACGGCAGGGGTTGATGATGGGCACTTATTTGAGTAGTGGCCTTCCCGACCGCACTTAAAACAGGTTACTGGCTTTCCTTTACACTCCCCAGTGTGATTCCTTCCACATATGTTACAGGCTGGCAATGGGGGTCGAGACTGGTTGGAATAGGACATTCTTGACTTCTGGCCGCCCTGGCTCACACTCACACTCATTGGCCGCTTAAACCCAGTGTTCCTTCCTGGTAGGGACACTGCTCCTCGATTAAATCTAGTTGGGAAGCTCCTTCCTGCGGAACCTCCACCCATGCTCATACTTTTCCTCTTTATTCCTTTCTTCTCTCTTTCCTTCTGCATCTGTTCACTTCCGACTTCTACAATCGTTGCCTTTTGCACCAGAGTGGCATAGTCCGTAAGCTCAAGGATTGCCACCCTATTCTGAATCCACGGTTTCAGTCCCTGCTGAAACCTCCTAGCTTTCTTTTCCTCGGTGCTCACAAACTCCGGCACAAACCTTGATAACTCAGTAAATTTCGCTTCGTACTCTGCTACAGACAAGTTAAATAGCTTTAGCTCCAAGAACTTGAGCTCCATCTGGTTTTCCATAAACCTCGGGAAATACTTCCCCAGAAACAACTGACTAAATCTCTCCCAGGTTATAATAGCGTCTGTCTCCATATTTTTCTTGGCCTCCCACCAGTAGTTAGCTTCTCCTTTCAGAAGGTAGGTAGCAAATACAGTCTTCTGTGCCTCCTCGGTACTCAAAATCTCAAAAGATTTCTCCATTTCCTTTAACCATACCCTTGCCTCAACTGGGTCGGCTGATCCGTGGAACTCAGGGGGCTTAAGGGACTTAAAAGCCCTGAAAGAGTTTGCCACTGCATTGTTACTTCCTTGAGGGGGTGGGTTGGGTTGACGTTCCAAATTCTGCCTTAGGAGTTGCATGAACTGGCTCATAGGATCCATGCCTGGGTTTGGTACTGGTTGCTCAACCTCGGTTTCTCCTTCTTCAGCCTCTATCTCAAATCCCTCAACATCATATGTTTCCTCTTCCTCTTCATACAGGGAGTCATCCTGTTCCACATAATCCTCATCTTCCTCTTCACTATTTTCTTGGTTTCTATTGTCCTGATTATGGCTTCCCTGGTCCTCGGAATCCAGGGTTCGCCCTAGTTCCAATCTTTCTTGGCGGCATGATTCTGATAATAATAAAAACAATTATTGGGAAAATTCAACGTTAGGTCACAATCATATACAACATTGTGCCTTGCACAGCTCTTATAATGGGGAGAACGTATATCGCAATTCTATTATTTTAAGAAAGTTCTAATACGAAGTGCAGTAATAATAATGATAAAAACAGTGATCCCGTCACTATGGAACTGAACCGAAAGGAAACAAATATATACATAATGCGAGAAATACATAGTTTGATCTGGTCAAAAGTACAACAGTGCTACAGTCATCTGTCCCAAAAGTGATACACAAGAGTCTATCTGTCTAGTCAGAAAAAGGGATGCTATATACAAGTCAACTATCCCGGAAAATTGGCTCTTACTAAGGCCTCGGCTAACTAGACAACTAGACTATTCCATCATCAATCCTGAATCACACCCCGGAGCGGGTCAGCTCCCAAACCCTTTCCATCGCACGATGGAAGATATAGTCGGCCTGCCGCCTGGAGATCCTACCATGCCTGTCCCCCTAGAGCGATCTGAGCCTCGCTCGGGATGTGAGCTCTATCCCCGTAAGCTCCCTCCTCAAGGATCGGGGTATAGAAGCCCTAGTCTCATAAGCTCGGGTACGCCTACCCGCCCTCTCTGCATCCAACTCCCTCCTGGCCTCATCTAGTCGGCCCTCGGCAACAACCACTCGGGTCCTCAATACATCCTGAACATATCCATGAGCTAACGAAGACTGCCTGTGGGCAGGGTCAAGAGGTGGTGAATCCGGAGCCGCTGAGGGTGCCTCCTCGGTCTGCCTAGGCTCGGAAGTATGGGTCTCTGAGCTGTCATCATCAGGAATCCAAGATAGTGGTGGAGGGGTAGGGGCTCTGACCACCGGAAGTGTGGGTAATGGGATACCAGCATACACTACCATAGGTCCAACACGCTCCTCAGCTGCTGGGACCTCATCCGGGTCCTCCTCATCTGGAATAGCAATAACCTCTGTCTCAGGCTCCTCTGAGGGGTCCTCCTCATCCTCCTCCATCTCAGGCTCCTCCTGATCCTCAACATCTAGCAATGCCTCATCATGCTCACGCTCGAACATCTCAGGGTCCTCTATCTCAGGCGCCTACACATTAAACGAGCTAAGTTACTATCATGATACTTATAAGGGTTCCCGTAAGGGTTTTAACTATCAGCACTACTTTAAGTAGTCCGACCATGAACTTGGCAAGAGTTCTTATTATCTTTGTGAGTTTGTTATTATATCAACGCATCATCTCTGAGGTTTATAACGCTTAGCTCTGATACCATTTCTGTAACACCCCCAAATCCGGGGTCGGGGATCCGGGTTGTCACGGTCTTTCTTTCCACAATATCACTTCACTTAATTAATAATAAATAACCTCATGCTGTGACCCCATACTAACACACACCACAACCCGTTATAGTCTCAGAGATGAAATTGAAATAAGTACAAGTCTTTGAATCCACCATTTAAAAGTTATTACAACCCAAAATGATTACTTGATAAATTTACAATTAATTGCCATTATCTGCCACGAGTTATAATTATACATAATTTGATTCTCAAAAGTAGATGGTCTGAACTACAATGGATCTACCTCTGCAGCTATAGCAGCTACAACATCATCGGGAAGACGCGGGACGCTTCCCACGCGCTTGCGCTGGGTCTGCTGGAGTCTGGCCATCTCTCCTAACTGTTGTTGTGTGATGAAGAAATAAAGTAAGAGTGAGCCTTACAGCTCGCAAGATAATACATAGTGATAACAATAATATAAGTATCTAAATGGATACTTACTAGAATCTTTATCGTGTGTAAGATAATTACTTACTAGATATAAGTAAAAACAAGGAATGAAGTTACCAATACTTCACTACACTTATATCCTTTATAAAGCTACTTGAACTACCACCGTTCAAAGTATTATAAGTTTTAAAAAAAACATCCCATAGATGAGACCACAAGTTAAGACTTGAATAGATTCAATCTTTGAAATATTATTGAATGAAAAAAAGTTACGAGATACTTTATTTAGTCCCGATATATATATATCCACATATATATCTCTTTAAACATTTCCTGGAACCTCTGTTATGTAAACTATGAACAGAGTTTGAAACATCCAATGAATTTTGGAAAGGAAAAGAATTTTGGCATAAACCAGATATCTTGCTGATCAGGCAAAGATACCAATAAGTAACCTTTTCTACTAGTAGATGGATGAATCCCCCACCGGTCATCACCCTGGCCACATAAGGACCTTGTGCTGGACCGCCACCCGGCCTCTTACGCGTTGATGGACTGCCAACCAGCCACTTACACTTTCATAGACCGTACCCCGGCCTGTCGCTTATGCCGACTCAATTAGATGGGCTTACTTCCCGAACATTGGGCAAGTAATCAATTCATTTACCAAAACTGCAACCTCGTTGCGAATATAAAATACACCACAGAGCCGGATTCCCCAGGTTTTGAGCGAGTATTTAAATCCCCTTAAAAAGGAAGATCTTAAATATAAAAATGAGTTTTGGGATCCGCTCTGACTTTAAAAATCATTTTGAAGACTCGAAAACACTTTATAGAGTGTTTGGAGTAAAGCTGATTTAATGAAGTAAATCAGTCCCCAGAATATTTAGAAAATGACTGAATATTATTATTTAAATAATATTCCCATAAAGAATAATCTTTATAAAAATAATTGAAGTAGAAGTATTAAAACTTATACTTGAAACGAGTATTAAATAACCAAAGATATACTTATATGAAAGTATTATCTTTATTTGAATAATCGAAAATAAGTTTGATTATTTACACCTTATTCTTTAATAAAATAAAGAATATACCTCAGCAAATAATCGGAGTCATAGATCCTCAAATGAATATTCAAATAATATTCATTAAATAATATAAACTGAGTCATAAGCCTTCGAATGAATATTCAAATAATATTCAATAAATAATATAAAAGAGTCATAAGCCCTCGAATGAATATTCAAATAATATTCAAATAAATAAATAAAAGGAGTCATACGCCTTCGAATAATATTCGAAATAATATTCAATAATAAAATAAAGTTAAAGTTATCGAATAAACCTTATTCGATTAATAGTTTGGAAAACTATAACCATATATATATATATAAATATATATATATATATATCCATATCCATATATACAAAATCTACTCGGGATCCTCGACTCCCGGTTTTAGAAAATATTTTCACCTTTGGGTCCCTATACTAAGGGTATATGCAAGTTACCGCTATTCTCTAGCATAGGTATTATCAACTGAACCAACAGATATATATTTCAAGAATATGAAACAGGCATGCATATATACCATATCACATGCTACAATATATCGCAAGAATTTGCTAAATAACCAATATGCATTTATCGCAAGATCATGCATATACAAATGTATACATCACAACAACAGTATAACGGATAGAATACTTGCCTGAGCGACTTGGGGTGATAAAAGGCTCGGGACGAGTCTGGTAACCTATAAACAACAAGTAAGTTGGAATTAAACCAAAATCACTTGTAAATCTATACTTTAACTAACTTAGACTCTAACGCTTGTTTTGCGCTCACTGATTTGCTTAAGTCACTCGGGTACCCTCGGCTCCACCATTTTTAATAATTTAACCTTTACGAGTTTTAAAGCGATTCCTTCGCGAGTGTCTTACCAACTGCCTAACACACTTACCATAAATGTTTCATACATTAATTAACCCTTTTTGGTCTTTAACCTATGTTTCAAAGTAAGGCGAGGGAAAAAGTTTCGTTCGCGAAACGCCGTTACTTGAAACGGTCGTTTCTTCTAAACCGTGCATCGGAATCGAACGAACTACATATCAAAACGAAGCTCGTAACATGAGCTATCTAATCATGGCAGTGGTCATAATCTAGCATGGGGTTCTCGGGTCCTAATGCTATGCACAAAAACAGTCCAAAGAAAATCGGACGTTACGACGGCTATGTTTACGCGAATTCCAATATTTTAAACCATTCAAAACCATTCCAAATCAACCTCAAATCCAACATACAACCAACATCCATCCTTATCACATCATAACAACCCCAACCAATTCAATTTAATCATTCATACTTATGCCTAAGCTTAACTTTAATCATACTTAAGTTCTTTTAAATCAAAACCACAACATTTACCATTCCATTTCGCTACCATTTCAAATCCCAAACTCTAATCACAACAACAAGCTACAATAGCACCCTACTAATCAAAATCATCTTATAATATATAGGAATCTAGGGTTTGGAGATGGTATACCTTCCTTGAAGTGGTGGGAGGAGCTAGGAAGCCTTAAGAAGCTTTGAGAAGTCTTAGGAAAGCTTGGATCTTCAAGAAAAACAAGAAAACTTCAAGTTAAAAAAACTTGAAAACACTATTCATAGTCTTCTTCTTTGATTAAATGAAGAAGATTGAGAAGGAATTAATGGCTTAAACTCATGATATAGCCCTAACTAAGCATGAAGATGATTAGGGAATTTACTCACCAATTTAGGAAGCTTGGATCTTGGATTTTGAAAAATCTTGCCTTTAAAAAGTGAAAAAGCCGAGAGCAATGAAGAACTAATGCCTTGGTTTCTTTTTGTTTTGATGAAGAATGAATTATTTGGCTTGGTTGGTTGTAGTTTTGTATTTGATTTAGTCAATTACCTTCTTGCCCTTGAATTTGTGTGGTTACAAAGCCACCACACCTCCTTCCTTCCCATGTCATTCTTATGTCATCCTCATGATGTCATCCTCCCTTCCTTGTCCTCTTTCTATTGGTTGGATGACATCATTCCCACTAATCCCTTTGATTAACTTCCTAATCGTTTGCCTAATGACCGCTGATCTGTTATACGGTTCGCTTAACTTTCGTTCTCGTTTATCGTTTGAAGGATCATACCCGGGATCTTATTACTTAGGTTCCCTTAACCTTTCTCAATACATTATATTCCTTTTTATGATCCTCTATTATAATCCTTTAATTTAAATCCTTTTTATCCTGTTACCTTATACTCAATTCTCTCCGTATCTTGTGGATTTCCGGGAAAAACCAAAGTGTTCGGAATTGGATTCTGACGATCTTTACATACACTTATATACTTCGTAGAGTACTAATAATATCCCAGAATATCCATAACAGAACCCCTACATAGTGTGGCGTGAAAAGTTTCTTCATTCAGCTAAAACACTATTCACAAGGGTTACAAAAAGTTGAAAATTTTGGGGTTATTACACACACACACACACGGTTCACACACACAGATACACGAACACACACACAACGGGTATATATACACACGCACACAGACGCGCCCCAGGGAGGCACACGCGCGGCCTTTGGCCAGAAAAGCTGAGACACGGCGAACGGGAAACAAAAACGGCGGGCTTACCGGAAAACAGCGAAGAAGGGGGCGGAAAAGAGAGAAAGACGAGAGAGCAGAGGGAGAGAGAAAGGAGAGATTGGAGAGAGATCGAAGATGAGAGATGAGAGCAGCCGAACTGATCGAGAGGAGGAGAGGCGGTGAAGAAAAAGTGGGGCTGGGGGTTAGGTTTTGTTTATATATATTTTTTCTATTCCCGATATTATTCCTTTTTCGTACTGTAATTTAAAAATTGAACGAATGTTTAATGGGTAAAATAATTCAAAAATTTACGAAAACAATTTCTTTAAAAATCCCGAAATAATTAGGAGTTAATAAAATTAGATTTGCAAGATTTTTAAATCATTTGTATAACGCGCATTGGACCTGTATTCTTTTTAATTTAACGAATACATGTGCGGTTAAATAAAATCCAGAAAATTTCCGAAGTAATTTTGAAATTCTTTAAATATTCGAAACTTAATAAAATAAAATTTTCATGATTTTTGAAGCATTCTGGAATTAAATACTGATTTTACACTTAAATGGTGTCAGAAAATCATTTAAAGATAATTAATAAATAAAATATTGATTTCTAAATTTTATAAACTTCTAAAAATAATAAATAAAATTATAAAACAACAAAAATAATTTTAGGAGCAATTTTAGCATTTATGAGAATAAATATTCAATAAAATTATTTTAAAATGAATTAAATTCATACAACTTAATAATTAACTATAAAATTAACCTTTGCGTCCGACAATTCACAAACTATTGATAACACAGCAACACATAACTGACAGAACCATCACATATTTTATTTATTTAATATTTCGATAATTATATTTACATATCTGATCCGAAAATAGGTTACTTAGCCGCTAAGTAACTACATAACGATATAATTTTAATACCCGATTTGGATAATTATCAAAACAGAGTCTCTTATAAAACACTTTATACAAAAATAAGGTAATAATGTCTCGCCTTTTGAGAATATGGAGTCTTATCGATATATAATGATTTGTGTATCGAAAATTTCACACCGGGACTCGTACAGGTCAAACCGTACCCCGGATCGAAAAAGTCAAAACATGAAAAGTGTTCAGAATTATCAGATTAGGTTAGGAAGGAGTTTTCAGAAGAGTTTTGGGTTGTAAAAACGTAAAAATGATTGAAGTGGGACGATTTCTGATTCTAAAAAGTAATTTTATAATTATGTAAAAATAATCATTATTAATTCTATAAATCCTTATAAAATCATATAATATTCCAAAAATTACCAGAAAAATACCAAAATTATCTGGATTTAATTCTAGATAATTAAAGATTAAAAATATTTAACTTTTTATCAGAAATACACATCCAAATATTAATATCCATCATCAAATAATTCACCAAAATTCACAGAAAAATGATATAGTAATTATTTATTAATAAAAATAATTACATAATATTTCCCAGACGTTACAATTGTGGTAAAGGCAAGAGCAGGAAAAAGTACGGTTGGTAGGCCCTCCGCCAGTACCCAAGTCCAGTATCAGGACCACTCTCAGGCTCATGAACCTGGGGGAGACCGAGAGACCCTCCAGGAGCAACCATTGACGCAACATACCCCGGTTTTGGAAAGGATAGTAACACCCCAGGATGCCAGAAATGTTATAGAGCTCAATCAGTATAAGTATACCAATATTCCAGTCGCAGAGGAGCATATGGCCAACTTAACAAGCAATGAACTGGCTGAAGCAATCAGGCTCTATAGAGATGAACAAACCCGGGCTCAGATAGAATATGAGCAAGATGATGAGCAAGAAGAGTCCGGGGATTCTCAGCAATCTAGGAGATCTGTCTTCGACCGAATCGGAGCTAAGACAAAAAGACAAAAAAGAATCAAAAAGAGCCTAGTAGGAAGGAGACAGAAGCAACCAGGAAAAAAGTTGGAAGAGATGAGGGAACAGATAAGAAGAGAAGAAGAGGCAAAACTTGAGCTAAAGATTCAGAAAAGGATGCAACTGGAAGAGGAAAGGCTCTTAGCTAAGACAAAAGGCAAAAGGACTCGGAGGGACCCTACCCCCGAGGTCATTTCTGATGACGAAGAGGAGGGGCAGAAGGATCTGAAAGATATGATTTATGAGCTCCAACGGAAAATGGAAAAAGATTCCGGATTGGAGATTGGGGAAACCCTTACACCCTTCAGTCATTCCCTATAAGCCATCCCTCGACAGAAAAATCTCAAACATTATAACTTCGACTCTTTTGATGGATTGGGGGATCCAGAAGAGCACCTCAATTACTTCGAACTGATAGCCCAGATATATTACTACAACGACCTAACCAAGTCCAGATTCTTCGCCTCGACCCTCAAAGGGGGGGCTCAAAGATGGTTCAGCAGGATCCCGTCACGAAGCATTCACTCCTGGAAAGAGTTCAGGGGGGCCTTCCTTAGAAGATTCAGAGCCAATAAGACACATGAAATACACATGTGTCACCTGGAAACAATCCGCCAATACGATAATGAAACACTCTCAACTTATATGCGGAGATACCAGAAAGCCATCAACAAAGTCTCGAATCTTGATGAGAGGGAGGCTCTAAGCATATTTCGGAGGAACCTGGATCCGGAACACAATGAGAGGTATATTGTAGAGTTGATTAACAAAGAGCCACAAAGCCTAGCTGCTGCCTACTCTATGACAGCCAGGTTCATAAAGGAAATAGACGTTCTCCAGGCGATGAGAATGACTCGGAATAGAGGATCCAGGAATAAAACTTCTGATGACCGACCGAAAGGGGGTTACCATTAGGAGAAGAAGTTCAAGCAAATCCAACAAGCCCAACAGACCAATGTTGTGCAAAATACTCCAATATTTCAAAGATTGGGTCCCAAGACAGAATCTAAAAGCGATCCCGGTCCACCTAGGCAAGCCAGAGAGCCTAAGCAAGAGCCAGACTGGACACCACTGAATAGGACCCGAGAAGAAATACTGAAGGAGATCAAGGGAAAGCCATTCTATTACCCACCGAAGCCCATGCAGACTCCTCCAGAGAAGGCCTTACAACAGGCAATGCGACTATCATGAAACCCATTGGCACAAAATTGAAAATTGTCTCTCCCTCAAATACTTCATTGAAGATCAAGTCAAGAAGGGTAACCTAAATCAATACATCTCCCGGGAGACAAATTAGAAAGAAGAAAGGCAAATGAGAGGAAAGAATATAGTGAATGTGGTCCTAGGAGGGTCACACTCTCCCACTACGAGACCGGGCTCAGGAGATGAAGTATTCTCCATCCAATCCTACCCGGAGATGGTGATCTCATTCAGCAGCAAGGATTATGAAGGGGTCAACCCGAACCATAATGAAGCTTTGGTAGTGACACTTGACATCTTTGATAACGAAGTAAGGAGAATGATGATAGACAATGGATCTTCAGTAAAAATACTCTTCAAGCATACTGTGGACCGGATGAAGATAGAGAGCGTGCGCTCCAATGAATGCCGAGAGGACCCTCTCTACGGGTTTGGGAATAACTTGGTCCCGATCTAGGGAACCTTATACTTGCCAGTGATATTTAGATCAGCCCCGAACCACGTCACCCATGTGATAAAGTTCTACGTGATCAACACTCCCTCATCCTACAACGGCATAATCGGACGCTCAGCCCTGACCAGGATCCAAGCAATCACCTCTATATCACACTTGAAAATCAAATTCCCAACCCCAACCGGAATAGGAGAAGTTAAGGGAGATTATGAGGTCGCTGAAAGATGCTATAGCCAAGCTCTGGTCATGGCTGAAACTCATCAAGACAACAAGAGGAAGGCCGTAGTCCTTCACAAACAACAAAACATTAAGAAACATCTCCCCTACTCAAGGGATGATGCGAAAAAAGAAGTCCAGATCATAGAATCCATCCCGAATTCAAAAGCAACCAAGCCAAGCTCGAAAGAGCAAAAAAGCAACCAAATCATAACATAGATCGAATTGAGCCCAGGCCTTGGCCAGGTCAATCCTATTGTGCAAACAACCAACCCTGAAACAAGTGAAGTAGGGGAAAGTAACCAAAAAGAAATGACAACCCAAGGTCAGATCTATATGAAAAAGAATACAAATGACCGGATCCAGCAGTTGGTGTCAAATATGGATCATGCCAAGATTGAGGCCGCTGTAGAAACGGAAACAATTCTGATCAGTACAAGTGATCCTTCCAAGAAGGTAAAGATAGGAACCAGACTCGAGGTTACCTTCAGAGAAGAACTGGTATCATTACTCCGAGGGTACTCTGATATATTTGCATGGAGCCCAAGATACATGCCCGGGTTGGATGAATTCATAGCAATGCATAGCTTGGACGTCAACCCCGAGATGAAGCCAGTTACGCAGAAGAGAAGGAGTTTTGCACCAGAAAGGCAGAAAATAATAGATGAAGAAATTGAGAAACTATTCAAAGCTGGGATCATATGCGAAGTCAAGTACCCGAAATGGTTGGCAAATGTTGTGATGGTAAAAAAGGCAAACGGGAAATGGAGAATGTGTATTGACTACACCGACTTAAACAGTGCATGCCCCAAAGATCCTTACCCCTTGCCAAATATTGATCAATTGATTGACGCAACATCCGGGCACGTCATGCTAAGTTTCATGGACGCCTACTCGGGGTATAACCACATCAAGATGGATCCTAAGGATATCCTAAAGACAGCCTTCATTACCCATAGGGTGGTCTATTCTTATGTAATGCTGCCTTTTGGATTGACTAATGCGGGAACAACTTACCAGAGAGCAATGAATAAAATCTTCAAAGACCAGATTGGAAGGAACCTGGAATCCTATGTTGATGATATGATTGCAAAGTCCACAAGCATTCCCGGTCACATAGGAGACCTAAGAGAATGCTTTGACAACTTGATAAAATACTCACTCAGGCTCAATCCAGAAAAGTGCACATTCGGAGTAGGGGCAGGAAAATTTCTTGGATTCATGATAACCAACTGGGGAATTGAAGCCAACCTAGAAAAGATAAAGGCAATCCAGAAGATGAAGCCTCCCAGAACACAAAAGGATGTGTAGAAGCTAGCAGGGTCACTAACAGCACTTAGAAGATTCATCTCAAAGCTAGCCGAGAGATGCCTACCATTCTTTGACCTGTTAAAAGGACCAACCAACAAGAAATAAGTTAATTGGATCCCAGAATGCCAAAGCGCATTTGAAGAAATTAAAATGTACCTTTCTTAACCCCTTGTGTTAACCAAAGCCCAACCCGGGGATCCCCTATCCCTTTACCTATCAGCAAAGGCCCAGGCAGTTGGAGCAACCCTGATCAGGGAAGAGAATGGCAAACATCAACCAGTTTATTATGTGAGCCAAGTGCTAAAAGATGCGGAGACCCGATACCCAAGGCTAGAAAAGTTTGCTTTTGCCTTGGTTACAGCATCCAGGAAGCTCATGCACTACTTCTAGGGAAGGGAGATACGGGTGGTAACTAAGCAACCCTTAAGGAAGATAATACATAAGCCAGATATCTCAGGAAGGTTGGTAAACTGGGCAGTCGAGCTAAGTCAATTCAATTTGAGTTTCATCTCAAGAACATCAATCAAAGCCCAGGCTCTAGCTGATTTCATCATAGAAAGCAATTTCCCAAAAGAAGAGCCTGTGCCCATGAGCATTGACCTTGAGAGAAACACTGATCAAGACATAGGAGCCTGGGCTCTCAAAGTTGATGGTTCTTCAACAAATGAAAGGTCAGGAGCCGGGCTCATCCTAAAGAGCCCAAAAGGATTCACAATTGAAACAACAATCTCATTTGGCTTTTCAGCAACAAACAACCAGGCAGAGTACGAGGCCCTAATAGCAGGATTGAAGCTAGCCAAGGCACTCAGGATCCAGAACCTCAAAATCTACAGCAACTCTCAGATCGTAGTAAATCAAACAAACGATGAGTACATAGCCAAGGATCCAGTTTTAGCCAAGTACCAGGCTCTGGTCCAAAGCTACCTCGCCTTGATACCAAAAACACAAGTCATTTAAATCTGCAGAGAGGAGAATTCAGAGGCTGATACACTATCTAAACTGGTTCAAAACTCGTCAGATCTAGATTGCTCCGTCTACTTCGAAGAGTTGCAGAGACCAAGCATAGAATCTGAAGAGGTCATGGAAATAGATAACAACCCGAATTGGATGACTCCATTTATCAACTACTTGGAGAAGGGAGAGCTCCCGGAAGATAAAGGGAAGTCTCAAAGGTTAAAAGCCAAAGCAGCAAAATTCTTCATTGAAGAGGGGATACTCTATCGCCGGACCTTCTCATCTCCAATCCTAAAGTGCATTGGCCTAGGGGAGGCACAATACAGTTTGATGGAAGTTCACGAAGGGATATGCGAGGATCATATGTCCGCAAAGGCCCTAGCTCACAAGATCATAAGACAAGGGTACTACTGACCAACTATTCACCAGGATGCAATAGATTTTGTGAAAAAATTCAAAGAATGCCAGCTCCTCAGCAATGTCACCCGGATGAGCCCAGTCCTACCCTCTTCAGTCTTGTCACCAATCCCCTTTGTTGTATGGGGCATTGATATCATGGGACCCTTTCCCAGGGCCAAAGGAGACCTCAAGTACTTACTAGTCTCAATTGATTATATGACCAAATGGGTAGAGGAAAAGGCCATGAGAACAATAAACCAACAAGATTGCATCAAGTTTATGGACAATATTTTGATGAGGTTCGGGATCCCGAGAGTACTGGTCTCAGATAATGGGCCATAGTTTGTTGGATCAGAATTTGAATCCTACCTTCAAGAGCGGGGTATCCGGCACAAGAAATCATCTGTAGCCTACCCTCAAGGGAATGGCCAAGTAGAAGTAACCAACCGAATCTTTATCCGGGGGATCGAGAAGAGGCTCAGGGAAAGCAAAACAAAATGGCCAGAAGGATCAGCCCTCAGACAAGCACATGAGAAACACCCTTCAAACTGGCTTATGGAACTAAAGCAATGCTACCAATTGAAGTAGGATCCCCCTCCCATCGAGCAATCAACTTTGACGAAATAGCAAATGAGGAGGGGCTCAGAACAAATATTGATCTAATTGATGAAGTCCGAGACCAGGCTGTGGCAAGGATGGAGAAGTACAAGGAAAAAACTAAAGAGCACTTCTGCAATAAGTCTAGGGTCAAAAACTTTCAAGTTGGAGACCTGGTACTTCGAGACACAGAAGCTTCAGATCCTACCAACACAGGGAAGCTAATGCCAATGTGGGAAGGCCCTTATAAAATCAAGGAAGTGTTAAGGCCAGACACGTACAAGCTCATGAATATGGATGAATCCAAAATCCCAAACACTTGGCATAGACTCAGGCTCATAAAATTCTATCAGTAGAAGAAGCAATCAAAACCAAGCAAAAATTGTAGCCTATGGCAAGCAACCATTGTATGAAAATTCCAAAAAAATGAAAAGAGTTTTCCTTTCTCAAAATGTTGTTATTTCTTTTACCTTAGCAGTAAAGCAAACAGAAAACAATCCGGATATGGCCTCATACCCGGATTGGAAGTAAAAATAAAAGCAGATAACCCGGATAAAAATTCAAATCTGGATTTACAGCAGCCACTATTTACTTAGAAATTTTCTAAGTACATAGAGCAAAATATCAAAAGCAATCATCAATCTGGATTGTCAGCACACCCGGATTGAAATCAAATATTAAAAATACAAGCAATCATCAATCCGGATTGTCAACATACCCGGATTGAAAGCAAATATCAAAAGCAAAAACAACCCGGATAAGCATCCAGATCCGGGTTGAAAACAACTATTATGTATTAAGATTGTTTTCTAAGTGCAAAAAAATCAAAAGCAAACAACAATTCGGATATGCTATAATACCCGGATTGAAAGCCAATTTAAAAAGCGAACCAAACCCGGATAAGAATCCAAATCTGGGTCAAAAGCAACCATTGCATACTTGGATTATTTCTTAAGTACACAAAGAAGCAAAAGAAACCATCAATCCGGTTATGGTATCATACCCGGATTGATAGACCATGTGAAAAACAAAAAATAAACCTGATAAGGCTTCATACCCGGAACCACCCGGCCATAAACCCAATCTGGATTGGGGGCCATAGCCACAACCCGGATTAAAATCATTTTTACACTAAATATTTTCTAAAAGCAAACAAATCCGGTTAGAATCCAAGCCAGGTTCCGGATTACTCATAAAAGCAAACACCACCGGATGGAGTGTCCTACCCGGACCAAAAGATAAGCAGGTATTTTCTAGAATGAAAGGAAAGTAAAAGGTAACGGAAGTCAAATTTAAAGCAGAATCCGGATTACCATCAATCCGGAATAAATCCAAATATTACAGTTAAGTTCGAATCAAAGTACGAGAATCAGAAATCCTAGAAAAGGGAAATTACAAGGGCTGGGCCTGAGAAGCTTAGCAAAGCTGATCCAGATCTAGAGGAAACTGGGGCTGGGACTGTCATATGGTTCCGGTTCACCTCGGCCCTCTTCAACAGCCGATTTCGCTGCAAGGAACTCCCGAATGAAACTGTCCCAGTTGGCCAAAGGGTCGACCAAAGACTTGGTTCCTATCTTCACAACATCCCCATCCATGCCCTTCCCTTCCGAGTCACAGACGACCCGGCTAGAGATGGCAGCTTTGTCCCGGGGAGGTTTGGTTGGAACTGATTTCCTTTTCTTTCTTGGGGGATTCTCGTCACTCGGAATCTCCTGAACCTTGGGCTCAGAGTCCCCTGCATCAAGGCCCGGATTCGGGACGTTCTGAGGGACAGAAGATTCAGCCCCGCCCTCGAGGTCAGCAGACCCGGATCTAGGTCCTGGGCCCCCTTAGTGGTCTTGAAAGCCAGGCCAAGAGTGTTGAAAGCTGCGGCGTAAGCGGAAGAAGATATGATTCCGAGAAAATCACGGTTAAAATGAGGCAGACTTGTAGAAGCACAAGAAAAGAAGGTCAAATTTCGGGATAAAAGGATCTGTATCTAAATGCATGATAAAGAACCCGGATCGGGACACAACAAAATTCGTAGTATAAAAAAGCAAATAGGACCAGGATCCGGATCAACAATGAAGCAAGAGACCCGGATCAAGAGCCAACATTTTATCTAAACAAATTACAAGTCAGAAGCAAATAGGACCTTGATCCGGATCAACAAGGGAAGCAAGAGACCCGGATCAAAGGCCAGCATTTTATCTAAACAAATTACAAGTCAGATGCAAACAGAGAAGACAAATCTAAATGGAACAGTCAATCCGGATCATACACATAGAAATGGGGCAGGGACCCAGACCAAGCAACCAAAAAGATTAAAGAAAAACTTACACCCAAGTTTAAAGAGCAGCTTATGGTTCATAAAAGTGTCCCGAGTCGGCTGGAATCCGAGGGAATCACAGAAGGTCCTCATTTGAGACAAGGCCCGGCCTTCAAGTACAACCGGATTGAACTTGGTCTGAACACCTTCCATTGTAAAGTAAGGGAGCTAAGCTAGGTCATATATCTTCAGCAGGATGATCTCCCCATTCCAAAACTTTAAGGAGGTCTGGTGCATAATAGGTTTGGCTCTACCCCGACCGTACCCGCACTCCACGGCCCGAAACCTGATCTCGTAAAAAGGTTTTTGACTGGATTTGGAAAGATAGAATATTTGGTGGAAAAGCTTCAGGGTTGGCAGGAACCCGGATTTGTTGTAACAGGCAATGAACCAGGTCATAGACTTTATCCCATTCGGTGTGATCTGCATCGGGGATATCTTGTACACATGCTTGTATGGGTGTTTGATAAACATATGGCAGCGGGGGCTCCACCCGGATCTAAGATGCTCCATCTAGACTGGAACAAAGCCGTCTTCCGAGCGGTGATAGATCCTTTCATGAGGTTCCGGCCACCTCCACTCAACATCAGGGGTCAATTGGAACGCAGCCCGGACCGCCTCATCCATCTCGGCCGGGTCCGCCTCGGAGAATATATCTTTCAGTTGATAATGATCCCGGCTTATAGGAAACTCGGCGAACATCCTCTCGAGAACTTCCTGGTTATACACCCCGGGGTGACCATTAGGCTGTCTGTCATACCTAACCCTACTGTAATAGACTTCATTATCAATCTCTGCGGGCTTCTCAACAAAATGGTACTTTACATCTATCCAATAGCCCTCAGGTGTTAAGGGGACCGAATTCCCTGGAATCTTCTTGTACCTGAACTTCAAAATTATCTCAGTGGAAGGGGAGGCTTTCTTAACCATCTGTTCTCTTCCGGAAGAATCCGGATCACTCTCGTCTCCATAAAAGTTTGGGTAGCAATTAAAGACTCTCCTAGCCCGCTTATTGGTCCAGACCATATACCTATTAAAGTGAAGGTCAGTTAGCCTGGGCCCTAAAGATTTTATTTGTTTTGCTAAGCGGTCCGGATCAAGTATGTTATGTTAGTTTTACCAAAACCTAATGATTCGGACCACCAATGCAAGTCCAACTCGGATAAATATCAACGATCCGGATCATGTTAACTACATGCCAAAAAACTTAACAGCCATGGACCCAGATCCTGATGGCAAACACCCAGATCCGGATCCAAAGCAGCCATACACAAATTAAAAACCCCCATTCATATAATTCTACCCAGACAGCTACCATGGATCCGGGTCTTATACCCCCTAACCGGATCAAAATCAAAACCCTTAACCACAAACAGTATACCAGAGAATCAAAGACCAAAACATATGATTTTTCATATACATACACACATATACACGAGAAGAACACGAAGAACAGCATAGCGAACGCAGAAAAATCCAACCAAAAATAACCAAAAACGAACCCCAAAACCAAATTTTTCATGTAAGAAATACAGCAAAAAGAGCAGATCTATGCATACCCAAGCAAAAACGAACAAACCCACTACAAAAAAAACCAAAAAACACATATATCTACCATTAATCCGAAGCATACAAGAACTTGGAGAAAAACTATGAGAAATCGTAAAGAAAAAGCAAGATGAGAAGGGCTTACAGATTGATCGGAGATGAAGACAACAAAAGACGAAACGACGATGAAAAATCGAGCAGTACTCCAAACCTTCGAAGGAAATCCGAGAAATTTGAGAGAGAAAAGAAGAAGAGCAAGTGACTGTTCAGTTTCTGTGAGAATAAAAAAGAAATAAAAGGGAAGTTTCGGTTTTTATAGAGGTGGGGAAGAGAACCACCCCTGCCACGTGGCAGGGTCTTACTGGGTCCAGAAATAGTTACAAAAAAATAATATATATAAATATATATGTGTATTTACACACATATAAATGCACATTTAAACCCCATAATCATTATGGGGCAGTTTTCTAGGAGGGTAACTGTCAAAAATTCAAAAATATGGGGGGGGGGGGAGGGAAAGCTGAAAAATGTTACAAATTCCTCTCAGCTATCCGGATCAAAGGCTCCTACCCAGATCATTGTAAACAAGGTGCAGGTTTCGGAGCAGAAATTACTCGAAGTCAATCCGGATCTCTCCCTCTACTACAACAGATCCGGATTAGGAAACAGAAAAGATACATAAATTTTCCCAAAGCAGCTATACTTTTCTACAATAATCAGGATTTGTCACATTCTCAACAAATCCAGTTTGGGGGGGGGGGGGCGGCAGAGGAGCAACATTTTTTCAAGGAAAACAATTTCACCCACCTTAACCCGGGTCTGTCATTACCACACCAGATCCGGATCGGGAGGCAACCAGGGAGCATAAATTTTTTCCAAGCAGCCAAACCCATCTATCTTAATCTGGATCGGTATTTACTACACCAGATCCGGATTGGAGGCAATCAGGGAGCAACATTTTTTTCCAAGCAGCCAAACCCATCTACCCAAATCCGGATCGGTTTCTACTATACCAGATCCGAATTGGGGGGCAACCAGGGAGCAGAAATTTTTCCAAGCAGCCAAACCCCTCTACCCTAATCTGGATTGGTATCTACTACACCAGATCCGGATTGGGGGGCAACCAGGGAGCACAATGTTTTTCAAAAAGCAGCCAAATTCATCTACCCTAATCCGGATCGGTATCCACTATATCAGATCCGGATAGGGGGGCAACCAGGGAGCATAATTTTTTTCAAAAAACAGCCAAATTCTTCTACCTTAATCCGGATTGGTATCTATCATACCAGATCCAGATTGGGGGGCAACAAATAGCAGAGTTTTTTCCAAAGCAACAAAAGTCCACCTACCTTAATCCAGATCTATCCCTTCAACACCAGACCCGGATTGGGGGCAACAGATTGACAAGATTTTTTCTCCTAAAGCAACAACTATGTGATACTACTCTACTCCCTCATCCAGAAAATCTGCATAAGGAAGTGGGGGCAAATGATAGGGTATAAGCAACCTGGCTAGGGTCCAACCTGGATCTAAGGGGTATCAGGCTCAAATGATGAACCAAGACCCCCCTAATCCATTGCAATCAAGTGGAGAGACCTAGGCTCAGGGCCAACCAATCAAGTGGCTAGGATCTGGATCATCTCCCAGCCGGGATCCAACCCACGACCTGGATCACCTTCTAACCAGGGTCCAGCACATGACCAGGATCACCTGCCTACCAGGGTCCAACCCATGACCTGGATCACCTGCCTACCTGGATTCAGCCCAGAACCAAGATCACCCTGAGGGGGGTCCCAGCAAGCATATGCACATTTTGTAACCCGCCAAGGAAGGGTACGTGGGCACGTGATGATGACAGCTATCAGCAACCAACATATCAGATAAACACAGCGCATGTTAGATGCCGTTAGGATACCCTGAAGGTGGTCCTTCCCTGTACACGTGTATGCAATCCACGCGAGCCAGGCGTCCTCCGCCTCCAAGAACCAACGACCCAGATCTAGAGGTACCAGCCCCTAATCCCTACCTTGGGCTATATATACCCCCAAAGATGAAGAGTTTAGGGGTTAGAAAAACACTTTCATTACACACACTCATATACTCAACATATACACACATATAGAAACCTTAGTCCTCTATCTTCATCTTCTCCAACCAGCTTCTTATTCTTACACCAGAGACGCCACGGGGACAAAACCCCCCTCTGGTGTTGTTTTGCAGGCTCCCAACAACAGCTACACCTCAAACACACTCAGAAGGTCCAGGAACGGTGTAATAACCCCAATTTTTGGAAAATTTTGAAACCCTTATGAATAGTGTTTTTGCTGAATGAGAAAACTTTTCATGCCACGCTATGTAGGGGTTCTGTTATTGATCTTATGGGATATTATTAGTACTCTATGGAGTATATAAGTGTATGTAAAGATCGTCAGAATCCAATTCCGAACACTTTGGTTTTTCCCGGAAATCCACAATATACGGAGAGAATTGAGTATAAGGTAACAGGATAAAAAGGATTTAAATTAAAGGATTATAAAAGAGGATCATAGAAGGAATTTAATATATTGAGAAAGGTTAAGGGAACCTAAGTAATAAGATCCCGGGTATGATCCTTCAAACGATAAAACGAGAACGAAAGTTAAGCGAACCGTATAGCAGATCAGCGGTCATTAGGCAAACGATTAGGAAGTTAATCAAAGGGATTAATGGGAATGATGTCATCCAACCAATAGAAAGAAGACAAGGAAGGAAGGATGACATCATGAGGATGAGGTAAGCATGACATAGGAAGGAAGGAGGTGTGGTTGAATAAGAACCACACAAATTCAAGGGCAAGGTAGTAATTTGCTAAAGCAAGCACAAAAACCAAGCAACCAAGCCAAGAAAAAACCATTTTCATCAAAAATCAAAAGCAACCAAGGCTTGTTCATGAAGCTCTCGGTTGGTTTCTTAAGAAATGGGAAGTCCAAGCTCCTCCACTTGTTATTTTCCAAGGTAATTATCCTAGCTCCTCCTAGTTAAGTTACATACTTCCTATAAGTTTAAGCTTCTAATTCCAAGCCAATCTTTTTCTATAAATCATCAAAGAAGATGGTGAATAGTGTTTTCAAGAACTAAAATTTGTGTTCTTGAAGTTTTGTTTAGATTAAGCTTGGTTAAGGGCTTTAAAGGTGATTCCAAGCCATCCTCTTGATTCTCCACTCTCCAAGGAAGGTATAAACTACAAACCCTAGCTTTAGTTTTGAGTAATTAGGATTGAATGTGTTTGATATAGCATATGTGAGGCATGATGCTTGATTGGTTGAAGTTTGGTTGAGTTTGTAGAGATTAGTTGGTTTTGTTGTATTGTTGGAGTTGTAAATCTTGGTAATTAGTTAAAGAACCTAAGTAAAGCTTTTAGTTCATGTGAGGAATAAGTATAAATGGTTAATATGGATTTGTTGGGGTTGTTATGATGTGATAAGGATGGATGATTGTTGTATGATTGATTTGGGGTTGATTTGTGGTTGGTATCGAGTGGTTTAAATTTGGGAAATCGCGTAAACATAGCCGTCGTAACGGCCGATTTTCTTTGGACTGTTTTTGTGCATAGCATCAGAACCCTTGAACTCACTGCTAGGTTTTGACCATTGTCATGTTTAGATAGTTCATGTTACGAGCTTCGTTTTGATATGTAGTTCGTTCGATTCCGATTTACGGTTTAGGAGAAACGACCGTTTCAAGTAACGGTGTTTCGCGAACGAAACTTTTTCCCTCGCCTTACTTTGAAATGTAGGTTAAAGACCAAAAAGGGTGAATTAATGTATGAAACATTTATGGTAAGTGTGTTAGGCAGTTGGTAAGTCATTCGCGAAGGAATCGCTTTAAGACTCGTAAAGGTTAAGTTATTAAAAATGATGGAGCCGAGAGTACCCGAGTGACTTAAGCGAATCGGTGAGCGTAAAACTAGCATTAGAGTCTAAGTTAGCTAAAGCATAGATTTACAAGTGATTTTGGTTTAATTCCAACTTACTTGTTGTTTATAGGTTACCAGACTCGTCCCGAGCCATTCGTAACCCCCAGTCGCTCAGGCAAGTTTTCTACCAGTTATAACTGTTGTTGTGATGTAAATATATGTATATGCATTATCTTGCGATAGTGCATGATTGTTATTAGCAAATTCTTGCGATATATTGTAGCATGTGATATGGTACATATGCATGCCTGTTTCATATTCTTGAAATTTATATCTGTTGGTTATTTGATAATACCTATGCTAGAGGATAGTTGTATCTTGCATATACCCTTAGTATAGGGACCCAAAGGTGAAAATATTTTCTAAAACCGGGAGTCGAGGATCCCGAGTAGATTTTATATGGATATGGATATATATATATATATATATTTATATTTATATATATATATGGTTATAGTTTTCCAAACTATTAATCGAATAAGGTTTATTCGATAACTTTAAACTTTATTTTATTATTGAATATTATTTCGAATATTATTCGAGGACTTATGACTCCTTTTATTTATTTAAATGAATATTATTTTGAATATTCATTCGAAGGCTTATGACTCTTTTATATTATTTATGAATATTATTTGAATATTCATTTGAGGATGTATGACTCCTTTATTTTATTTAATGAATATTATTTGAATATTCATTTGAGGATGTATGACTCCTTTACTTTATTTAATGAATATTATTTATAATATTCATTCGAGGTATTACGACTCAGCTTATTTTATTTATTGAATATTATTTGAATATTCATATGAGGATCTATGACTCCGATTATTTGCGGAAATATATTCTTTATTTTATTAAAGAATAAGGTGTAAATAATCAAACTTATTTTCGATTATTCAAATAAAGATAATACTTTCATATAAGTATATCTTGGGTTATTTAATACTCGTTTCAAGTACAAATTTAATACTTCTACTTCAATTATTTTTATAAAGATTATTCTTTATGGGAATATTATTTAATTAATAATATTCAGATATTTTCTAATATTCTGGGGACTGATTTACTTCATTAAATCAGTCTTACTCCAAACACTCTTTAAAGTGTTTTCGAGTCTTCAAAATAATTTTTAAAAGTCAGAGCGGATCCCAAAACTCATTTTTATATTTAAGATCTTCCTTTTTAAAGGGGATTTAAATACTCGCTCAAAAACCTGGGGAGTCCGGCTCTGTGGTGTATTTTATATTCGCAACAAGGTTGCAGATTTGGTAAATGAATTGATTACTTGCCCAACGTTCGGGAAGTAAGCCCCTCTCATTGAGTCGGCATAAGCGACAGGCCGAGGTACGGTCTATTATTGTGTAAGTGGCTCAGTGGGAGTCCATCAAATGCATAGGTGGCTGAGTGGCAGTCCAGCATAGGTCTTAATTATGACCAGGGTGATGACCAGTGGGGAATTCGTCCATCTACTAGTAGAAAAGGTTACTTATTGGTATCTTTGCCTGATCAGCGAGATATCGGGTTTATGCCAAAATTCTTTTCCTTTCCAAAATTCATTGGATGTTTCAAACTCTGTTCATACTTTACATAACAGAGGTTCCAGGAAATGTTTAAGAGATATATATATGTGGATATATATATATATCGGGACTAAATAAAGTATCTCGTAACTTTATTTCATTCAATAATATTTCAAAGATTGAATCTATTCAAATCTTGTCTTGTAGTCTCATCTATGTGATGAACTTTTGAAATTGATTATAACTTGAACGGTGGTAGTTCAAGTAGTATTTGGGAATGATATAAGTGTAGTGAAGTATTTGGTAACTTCATCTTTTAAACTTATATCTAATTAATAATTGTCTTATGAATGACAAAGATTTTCAGAAAAACGTTGAGACAAGGTTAGATATATGAGATCACCTTGCAACGATATTTTTTTATACAGTTATACACTGGGACTTTGTGTATATTATGCATGGAAGAGGACTTCCAATATTTTGAAAAGTATATATGTATATATACTGAATATTTTGCGACTTCATCGCATTAAGATATCAAACTTGGTTCATTTCTTTTGACCAAGACTTTCATGAGTACTATGAGAAGGCTCATATATTGTAAATCATTATACATATTATTTTGGTGGGCTTGCTGCTCACCCTTGCTTTATTTCTTCATCACACAACAACAGTTAGGAAAGATGGCCAGACTCCAGCAGACCCAGCGCAAGCGCGTGGGAAGCGTTCCGCGTCTTCCCGTTGATGTTGTAGCTGCTATAGCTGCAGAGGTAGATCTATTGTAGATCAGACCATCTACTTTTGAGAATCAATTATGTATAATTATAACTTGTGGCAGATAATGGCAATTAACTGTAAATTTATCAAGTAATCATTTCGGGTTGTAATAACTTTTAAATTGTGGATTCAAAGACTTGTACTTATTTGAATTTCATCTCTGAGACTATAACGGGTTGTGGTGTATGTTAGTGTGGGGTCACAGCATAAGGTTGGTTATTATTAATTAAGTGAAGTGATATTGTGGAAAGAAAGACCGTGACGACCCGGATCCCCGACCCCGGATCTGGGGGTGTTACAGAAATGGTATCAGAGCTAAGCGTTATAAACCTCAGAGATGATGGGACGTTAAGATAATAAGTTAACTAAGATAATAAGAACTCTTGCCAAGTTCATAGTCGGGCTACCTAACGTAGTACTGACAGTTAAAACCCTTATGGGAACCCTTATAAATATCGTGATTGGAGCGTAGTTCGTTATCGTATATGGTAGCGGGACTCCGAACCCTGAGGTTGAGGAGCAACAGTGCAATGATATTTTATTACTAATTGGAGATCGGATTGTGGATCCGATAGAGTGTCCTAAATGCAGGACCGGATGATGTTGATATTGAGGATGTAGCGGTTGAGGATGTTGTCCTAGAAGGGATTGTTGCTGAGGAGGATCCTGTGGAGGATCCTGACAAGAATGAATAAAGGACCACTGAGGAATTGATGACCATGGTTAGGGAAACTACCAGAGGTAGGATTGGCCGGTCACTACCGGAGGTTCGTTCAAGTTGTAAAGATAGTAGCCCCTTTAACGCGGCTTACTCGTAAGACTGAGAAGTTCGAATGGACAGAGAAATACGAGAAAAGATTTTAAGAACTGAAGCAAAGATTGGTGACGGCCCCTATGATGGCGTTGCCGGATGGAAAAGGAGATTTTGTGATTTGTAAGTGACGCTTCGCATAAGGAATTAGGGTGCTTCTTATATAGCACAGCAAGATAATCGCGTCTGCGTCAAGACAATTAAGGAAGTATAAAATTCGATATCCCCACCCATGAGCTTGGGCTCGTGGCAATAGTTTTTCCCTAAAGATTGGAGGCACTACTTGTATGGAGAGAAGTGCAAGATTTACACAAACCATAGGAGCTCTAGTACATTTTTGCGTAGAAAGAGCTCAACATATGCCAGAGGAGGCAGTTAGAGCTAATCAAGAATAATGATTGGGAGATTCTTTATCATTCGGGGAAAGCCAATATGGTGGCTGAGGCCCTTAGTAAAAAGGAGAGACTCAAGATGATAATGTCTTTTGGAGAGTTTATAAGAGATTTTGAGAAAATGGAAATAGAAGTGAAGGTAACCGGAGCCGGTACCGAAAAGCTGTTTGAGATTGCAATACAGCCCGAATTATTGGAAAAGATCATATTGTGCCAGAAAAAGTTATAAATAAAGGCAGAGAGCCAACAATTAGATAAAAGATTAATATCGAGAAAGATGATAAGGGAATAATGAGGTATTCCTATAGAATTTGGGTTCCGAAAGTTCAAGAGCGTAAGGATGAGAACTTAGATGAGAGCCATAGTTTGAGGAATAAGATTTAGAGCAAACCCTGAACGTGATAGTCAGGGAGGTCGCCATCAAGATAGAAGGAACCCATAACATAATGAAGTGGAAAATGAGGATTTTAACGTGTAAGATGACCCCAATTATGGGGAGTAGGAAGAAATATTTAGACTGAGGAAACAAAAGTCGAGTAAGGACAGGAGACCCGAGATGGTACCCCTATACGGCAATTCATGGACCTGTCTAAAGAGAACTTAGACTATTATCCCCAACCACCACCCTGAGGAGACAGTGCGGTGGGAAATTCTTTCATGACCTTTAAGTCGCTAAGCTCTCAGAGTTCCAAGGAACAAGCTGACCCAGTCGAGGGAAGAGCCTGGCTAAAGGAAATAGATGAATCATTTGAGATTCTAAATGATTGACGAACCACAAAAGACTATTTTTGTCACTTACCCTCCTAAGAGAAGGGCCACTACTGGTGAAAGACCAAGAAAGGCACGGAGCCAGAGGTTAGAATAAACTGATTAAAGTTCAGTCAATTGTTTTCGGGAAAGTAATTCCCAAGGTTATGGAGATAGTGTAAAAGCTTTAGAGTCAGAACAAAGGCAGACGAGTATGATGAATTATGAATCTAAGTTGTAAAAGTTATCAAGATTCGTTCTGAGGACACGAATCCAGAATGACGGGATGTTTGAAATCAATGCTTATGTTGTGTTGGTTCATGAAATAATGATAAGAGAAAGGAAAATAAAAAGAAATTGAAGTGGAAAGGAATATAACGGCAATAGAGTTTGAGGTATGATAAGGGAGTTGGGTATGAGGAAACCTTAACGACTCGTAGCAATAGAAATAGAAAAGTATGCATTCGTCAGGATGAGGGTGATTCACCATAAGTTAAAATTGATGGTTGAGGGCATAAGAGATACATATAGTTTATCCCCTGTAAGTTGGGAGGATTCGAGGAAACCTTGAGATAATTCGAAGGATAAATAATGAGACGCGGATAGACTAAGGGGATAAGGAAGTAAGAAATTAGGAAAAATTGGATGAAGGAAGTGACCTTCAATAATGTGAAATGTAAGACCGGTGGCTCGATACCCAGAAAGGGAGACGCCAGGTATGAGAGATATCCCAACATTGAGATGACTGTTGAGATAAACAACAAAAGTAAATAAGGAATTATTAAGAAGAAGTTCACGTTGAACACGACCAATATCTTCCAGAACATCCATGTTATCGTTACCAGATTAGGCAAGAAAAGCGGATAACCGTTGTTATCTTTTGGAGGCCATTTTGATTAACCTCATTTTGTATACAGATGTTATTGTGAAATTAGGCATTTACTATCGAGGTGGGAATGATTGAATAAGATACCCATATCAGGGATATATGACTTTATTTATCCATGGAAGGATGCTTGTACCTTTTTAAAGGTGGAATTAAGGATAGAACATTGGTAACTTAAAATGAATCCTAGGGGACTGCATAAAGGTTGGCATGTCACCCTTAATAGGGACAGTATGAGTTTTGACAGTATGATTGGGAAAGGGTTAAGGTAATAATAACCTTTAAGGATCAGTGGAGAAATTCTTCAGAAGTATATAGACAATGGTTCTACTATTAGTAAATGGTATTGTGATATGCCCTGTATCTAGGGAATACAGGAGGAACGATTGAAGGATAACCTTAGAGGTTTTACAAGGAGAAAGGAAATATTCGAAATTCTCAAGAATAAAAATATTGATAAAGGAAATATGACGTAATTATATTGATGCCAAGTGAGGCACGTGTTAAACCACGAGAAGGTATGGATCGAACCAGTAATGGTCGAAATTGTTCAGGGAAATTAGGACTTAAGATAGAAGATGTTCTAAGTATGATCGAGAGTCAGTCTTGACAGTGATTAACCTCTAAAGACTGAGGCAATAACTTATGGAAAAATGGTGATTTTTTTTTTTACTCATCAGATTTTAAGGAAAGCATTTTCACATAAGCTGTGATTGAAATAAGGTAGAAATTTATTGGAGGTGGTTAATGTGAAATTGACTGTAAGGAAATTTTACTATCAGGAAAGGCCAAAGAGGTGGCCGACACTTTAAAGGTAAGAGGATAATTATAGGCGCTCGTGCGAGAGGAATACAGTGATGATGGTTAAAGCTGTGAAGGTTGTATTATGGTTTGGAAGATTGACATTCCTTCTGATGACTGTGCAATACCCGACCGTAATAGTAGTTGGTAAAGGTTTAATTCGCGTAATCGCCATGAACGGGCTATCTATCTTAGGAGGTCCTCTAAACAAACCTTTGAGTTAAGTCTTCTATTGAAGGCATATGATTACGAATGGTATTAACCTGCTATCGTTGCTTTGATTAAAACTCTTCTGCACTTTTATCTGCTTCATGTCATGAAAGTACGTCAGAGTTTGGAGTGTTCTTCATGAATTGTGATTGGTGGTTATGTTACCTCCTTAGAAGGATTTGATACGACATGTATGGACTCCGTATGGTTAGCTATTAAGACTTCATGGAAAATGAATGACTACAGTGGGTCAGTAGTGGACCATAGTAAGGCAGCAATGATTCTGCGAGTAGTGAGCTGATTACAACCATGAGAGTTGTATTGGAATGGGTGTTGAGATCGAGTACCCCTAATCGGGTCGTGGTAGTGTATAAGTTATCATTGATAGACTAATTAAGTAGAGTATCTACCTAGTGAATAATTATTCTTTCTTATCAATAGAGAGTCGTATTATTATACGAGGAAGGATGCGGTGCAAGCATAGAATTCTAGTAACGATGATGTATAGAATGAGATCCCAGATTCGATTTTCGATGTCGAGGGAGTTTCAAAGGTGATTATGTATAAGCTCGAGGAAGAGTGTGGGTCCATAGAATGATGGACGGGATAGCAAAAATATTTAGGCATGGGAAATACGAGGCTATAATGCTTGATGCTGATATAAATACGTATATGTTTTGTTCTCCTATGACAAACCTCTATAGTTCAGAGGTAGGTTCCAAGCCAGACATTTTGTGGCAGTATATTTTTTTTCATATATACAATTCTCTTCAGTTCGTTCTTTTCTCTTCTTTTCATTTCATGTAAGCTGAGAAGAACAACCCTTCCAGGAAGGGGAGGTATTGCCGAATGACTATCTATCTTTGTGATAGAAGCCTAGTAGGATACCACATGTTGTTTAATTGCTTGTCAAGTACTAAAGGCTGGCCACCTTCTGTACTAACTATGCGATATAACAAGTGTTCATGATCATAGTGATCTCTCAACAAATTCCTTTACTTCTATTTGATTGATCAAATTTTGGAAAATAGAAACAACTGAAAAAGGAGTAATAAAGTGGTGGTAGTATGCGGAATGGGAACACATTCGTGATACTAAGGTTGACGTGGTTATTAAAAGGTTATAGAACGCTAACGAGCAAAAGTATAACCAGTATAATATTAGGAACGGAAGGTAGTAGCGATTACGAACTGGAAAAGAATGGGTATTGAGAAGCAGAAGCTCTAATGATAAAAGCTATAATGAGAGTCTGTGCAATAGACTTGAAAGAATTTGGAATGATCACTTAATTCGGATTGAGTTATCTTACGACAATAGATCATATGTCATTATCGAGATGTCGCCTTATGAGATCCTTGAGGGAAGATAATGTCGATCTCCCTTATGTTAGGATGAAGTTGTAGAGCGCAAGATGCTCGGACCCGCAGTAGTCCAAAGGACCAAGGATATGATAGATCTAATCAGAGGACGGCTGGTAGTAGCCCAAGATGGACATGATAAGTATGTTGATTTGACACGAAAGGATAAAGAGTATGAAATAGGGGACCTAGTAATGTTATAGGTATCCCTTGGAAAGGATTGATGAGGTTCGGAAAGAAAGGAAAGCTAAGTCTACAATTTGTTGGACCCTTGGATATATTAAGACGTTTGGGAAGTTAGCATATAAGCTAGCCCTAACCCCGAATATGTAGCAAGTTCATAACGTGTTCCACGTATCAATGTTAAGGAAGTGTAATTCGGATGCCAGTCAAATAGGGGCATATGAGCGCATAGATATGCAACCCGACGTAACCTATATGGAGCAACCAGGAAGGGTTATAGAGTGAAAAGGAACAAGTGCTTAGGAGAAGGATTATCAAACTAGGCAGAGTTTGGTGGTAGAACCACAATGTGGAAAATTGACTCGAGAGTTAGAAAGTGTAATGCTAAGAAAGTATCCCCATTTGTTTTCTATCTGATTCCGGGACGGAATCCTTTTAAGGAGGGGAGACTGTAATAACCCCAATTTTTGGAAAATTTTGAAACCCTTATGAATAATGTTTTTGCTGAATGAGAAAACTTTTCATGCCACGCTATGTAGGGGTTCTGTTATTGATCTTATGGGATATTATTAGTACTCTATGGAGTATATAAGTGTATGTAAAGATCGTCAGAATCCAATTCCGAACACTTTGGTTTTTCCCGGAAATCCACAATATACGGAGAGAATTGAGTATAAGGTAACAGGATAAAAAGGATTTAAATTAAAGGATTATAAAAGAGGATCATAGAAGGAATTTAATATATTGAGAAAGGTTAAGGGAACCTAAGTAATAAGATCCCGGGTATGATCCTTCAAACGATAAAACGAGAACGAAAGTTAAGCGAACCGTATAGCAGATCAGCGGTCATTAGGCAAACGATTAGGAAGTTAATCAAAGGGATTAATGGGAATGATGTCATCCAACCAATAGAAAGAAGACAAGGAAGGAAGGATGACATCATGAGGATGAGGTAAGCATGACATAGGAAGGAAGGAGGTGTGGTTGAATAAGAACCACACAAATTCAAGGGCAAGGTAGTAATTTGCTAAAGCAAGCACAAAAACCAAGCAACCAAGCCAAGAAAAAACCATTTTCATCAAAAATCAAAAGCAACCAAGGCTTGTTCATGAAGCTCTCGGTTGGTTTCTTAAGAAATGGGAAGTCCAAGCTCCTCCACTTGTTATTTTCCAAGGTAATTATCCTAGCTCCTCCTAGTTAAGTTACATACTTCCTATAAGTTTAAGCTTCTAATTCCAAGCCAATCTTTTTCTATAAATCATCAAAGAAGATGGTGAATAGTGTTTTCAAGAACTAAAATTTGTGTTCTTGAAGTTTTGTTTAGATTAAGCTTGGTTAAGGGCTTTAAAGGTGATTCCAAGCCATCCTCTTGATTCTCCACTCTCCAAGGAAGGTATAAACTACAAACCCTAGCTTTAGTTTTGAGTAATTAGGATTGAATGTGTTTGATATAGCATATGTGAGGCATGATGCTTGATTGGTTGAAGTTTGGTTGAGTTTGTAGAGATTAGTTGGTTTTGTTGTATTGTTGGAGTTGTAAATCTTGGTAATTAGTTAAAGAACCTAAGTAAAGCTTTTAGTTCATGTGAGGAATAAGTATAAATGGTTAATATGGATTTGTTGGGGTTGTTATGATGTGATAAGGATGGATGATTGTTGTATGATTGATTTGGGGTTGATTTGTGGTTGGTATCGAGTGGTTTAAATTTGGGAAATCGCGTAAACATAGCCGTCGTAACGGCCGATTTTCTTTGGACTGTTTTTGTGCATAGCATCAGAACCCTTGAACTCACTGCTAGGTTTTGACCATTGTCATGTTTAGATAGTTCATGTTACGAGCTTCGTTTTGATATGTAGTTCGTTCGATTCCGATTTACGGTTTAGGAGAAACGACCGTTTCAAGTAACGGTGTTTCGCGAACGAAACTTTTTCCCTCGCCTTACTTTGAAATGTAGGTTAAAGACCAAAAAGGGTGAATTAATGTATGAAACATTTATGGTAAGTGTGTTAGGCAGTTGGTAAGTCATTCGCGAAGGAATCGCTTTAAGACTCGTAAAGGTTAAGTTATTAAAAATGATGGAGCCGAGAGTACCCGAGTGACTTAAGCGAATCGGTGAGCGTAAAACTAGCATTAGAGTCTAAGTTAGCTAAAGCATAGATTTACAAGTGATTTTGGTTTAATTCCAACTTACTTGTTGTTTATAGGTTACCAGACTCGTCCCGAGCCATTCGTAACCCCCAGTCGCTCAGGCAAGTTTTCTACCAGTTATAACTGTTGTTGTGATGTAAATATATGTATATGCATTATCTTGCGATAGTGCATGATTGTTATTAGCAAATTCTTGCGATATATTGTAGCATGTGATATGGTACATATGCATGCCTGTTTCATATTCTTGAAATTTATATCTGTTGGTTATTTGATAATACCTATGCTAGAGGATAGTTGTATCTTGCATATACCCTTAGTATAGGGACCCAAAGGTGAAAATATTTTCTAAAACCGGGAGTCGAGGATCCCGAGTAGATTTTATATGGATATGGATATATATATATATATATATATATATATATATATTTATATTTATATATATATATGGTTATAGTTTTCCAAACTATTAATCGAATAAGGTTTATTCGATAACTTTAAACTTTATTTTATTATTGAATATTATTTCGAATATTATTCGAGGACTTATGACTCCTTTTATTTATTTAAATGAATATTATTTTGAATATTCATTCGAAGGCTTATGACTCTTTTATATTATTTATGAATATTATTTGAATATTCATTTGAGGATGTATGACTCCTTTATTTTATTTAATGAATATTATTTGAATATTCATTTGAGGATGTATGACTCCTTTACTTTATTTAATGAATATTATTTATAATATTCATTCGAGGTATTACGACTCAGCTTATTTTATTTATTGAATATTATTTGAATATTGATATGAGGATCTATGACTCCGATTATTTGCGGAAATATATTCTTTATTTTATTAAAGAATAAGGTGTAAATAATCAAACTTATTTTCGATTATTCAAATAAAGATAATACTTTCATATAAGTATATCTTGGGTTATTTAATACTCGTTTCAAGTATAAATTTAATACTTCTACTTCAATTATTTTTATAAAGATTATTCTTTATGGGAATATTATTTAATTAATAATATTCAGATATTTTCTAATATTCTGGGGACTGATTTACTTCATTAAATCAGTCTTACTCCAAACACTCTTTAAAGTGTTTTCGAGTCTTCAAAATAATTTTTAAAAGTCAGAGCGGATCCCAAAACTCATTTTTATATTTAAGATCTTCCTTTTTAAAGGGGATTTAAATACTCGCTCAAAAACCTGGGGAGTCCGGCTCTGTGGTGTATTTTATATTCGCAACAAGGTTGCAGATTTGGTAAATGAATTGATTACTTGCCCAACGTTCGGGAAGTAAGCCCCTCTCATTGAGTCGGCATAAGCGACAGGCCGAGGTACGGTCTATTATTGTGTAAGTGGCTCAGTGGGAGTCCATCAAATGCATAGGTGGCTGAGTGGCAGTCCAGCATAGGTCTTAATTATGACCAGGGTGATGACCAGTGGGGAATTCGTCCATCTACTAGTAGAAAAGGTTACTTATTGGTATCTTTGCCTGATCAGCGAGATATCGGGTTTATGCCAAAATTCTTTTCCTTTCCAAAATTCATTGGATGTTTCAAACTCTGTTCATACTTTACATAACAGAGGTTCCAGGAAATGTTTAAGAGATATATATATGTGGATATATATATATCGGGACTAAATAAAGTATCTCGTAACTTTATTTCATTCAATAATATTTCAAAGATTGAATCTATTCAAATCTTGTCTTGTAGTCTCATCTATGTGATGAACTTTTGAAATTGATTATAACTTGAACGGTGGTAGTTCAAGTAGTATTTGGGAATGATATAAGTGTAGTGAAGTATTTGGTAACTTCATCTTTTAAACTTATATCTAATTAATAATTGTCTTATGAATGACAAAGATTTTCAGAAAAACGTTGAGACAAGGTTAGATATATGAGATCACCTTGCAACGATATTTTTTTATACAGTTATACACTGGGACTTTGTGTATATTATGCATGGAAGAGGACTTCCAATATTTTGAAAAGTATATATGTATATATACTGAATATTTTGCGACTTCATCGCATTAAGATATCAAACTTGGTTCATTTCTTTTGACCAAGACTTTCATGAGTACTATGAGAAGGCTCATATATTGTAAATCATTATACATATTATTTTGGTGGGCTTGCTGCTCACCCTTGCTTTATTTCTTCATCACACAACAACAGTTAGGAAAGATGGCCAGACTCCAGCAGACCCAGCGCAAGCGCGTGGGAAGCGTTCCGCGTCTTCCCGTTGATGTTGTAGCTGCTATAGCTGCAGAGGTAGATCTATTGTAGATCAGACCATCTACTTTTGAGAATCAATTATGTATAATTATAACTTGTGGCAGATAATGGCAATTAACTGTAAATTTATCAAGTAATCATTTCGGGTTGTAATAACTTTTAAATTGTGGATTCAAAGACTTGTACTTATTTGAATTTCATCTCTGAGACTATAACGGGTTGTGGTGTATGTTAGTGTGGGGTCACAGCATAAGGTTGGTTATTATTAATTAAGTGAAGTGATATTGTGGAAAGAAAGACCGTGACGACCCGGATCCCCGACCCCGGATCTGGGGGTGTTACAAACGGCGTCAGAAGGAGTCGCCCCCGCTTACCGGGATTATCAAGGGGTATCAATTATAACTTATATTATGATAAGAGATATAAAATACAATTATGTCTTTTCTTTTTTCGATAGTAAAATATCAAATACTTAAATGATAAATGGTTTTATAGAAAGTAAGATATACAAACAGGTAAAAATATGTTGATAAGTGTTCTAAAAATTTCCGATTCAATCGATTAATCTCCCATTAATTCCTTAAAAATTAAAGTACCCGATATATTCAATTTTTGAAATCTGATTAATTCTTATAAATTTTCCTTTATTGTAATATATATAATTATTTATTAAAATTAAAATACTAGATTAATTTATATATAAATAATTATAGAAATTATGATATAATAAATATATATTTGTTAATAAATAACTAATGTAATCATAATAATATGTTAAATATAATCTAGTATTAAAATATATCCAATTTTTACTATATGTTAAAATATGTTAATACTTCCAATAAATTCTTAATTTTTAATTAATTCTAAATAGGTAGCTCAAGTGATATGTTCCGATTACCTATTTCCAAAACACTGATCTTGATAGGCAGGGGGTATGTGCATGTATATTAGCCAGGGGGAGCTGATGAGTTGGATCTGATTTTATTGGAAATTGAAGTGAAAGCAGATAATGGCAGCGGAGAAGTACGTCCGGACAACGAGTACTACTGATGAATGATGGTGGTGTAGCAGAAAAAAATGCATGAAGAGACTGGGCCTACAGAAATAAAATATTTAAAAAGCTCCTGAGTCGCCCTTAAAGAGCTGGAGGTACCTTGGTTTACAAGCAATTATTGTCTATAATTTAGAACTCGATATTGCAGAACTGGTGTATAGAAATCAAGGCAAACAATGCTGTCTAAACGACTTTCTTCTTATGTCAACTGAGAACAAGTTACAAATTAAAAGGAAAGTTACAGTCTATGCTAGAAAATAGGCAACGTTCCCATGATAAGAAAACAAAACTCCTACAAACTCTCTGCTAACAGACTTATTCAAAACAAACACTACAGATGTACTAATCACCTCAACTGAATCAAATAAAACAAATAATAACATATCATTATTATTATTATGTCTGAAACTATACCAACATTCTCCCACATAGTTTCAGACATGATTTCCCAGAGCCTTGATACCTAGCAAATTTCTCAGTCTCTCGAACCGTACTGCAAACAACGCTTTAGTCAGCATATCTGCCTTCTGATTTTCACTCCTAACGTGCTGGACAATCACTTATCCTCTTCCAATGCATTCTCGAATAAAGTGATATCTAACATCGATATGTTTGCTCCTCCCATGAAATACAGAGTTCTTGGCCAAGTCTATGGCCGATTTATTATCAATGTAGATCAGAACAGGAGGCACTTGCTCACCAGTTAATTCCTTTAGTACATTTCTCAACCAAATTGCCTGACACGCAGCAGCTGTAGCTGCCATAAACTCGGCTTCGCACGATGATAAGGCAACACAACGTTGCTTCTGAGAAACCCAGGTGACCAGACATTCGTTCAAGTAAAACACCATACCCCCAGTTGACTTCCTATCCTCGATTTGGCCTGTAAGATCACTGTCCGAATAACCTGTCAACACATTATTACCTACATCTTTCGTATACATTAAACCATACTCCAGAGTTCCCTTAATATATCTCAGAATTCGTTTTGCTGCGTTTAGATGCAGAACAGTTGGTTTTTCCATATAACGGCTCACTATGCCCACAACAAACGCTATATCGGGTCTGGTATGCACCAGATACCGCAATCCTCCTACCACGCTCTTGAACTCAGTTGCATCTATAGCCTTCCCACCTTCATCATTCGTGAATTGTTCCTTTGGATCCATTGGAAACTTACATGGATTACACTGTGACATTCCAGCTCGTTCAATCACCTTCCTTGCATATCCTGTTTGTTTTAATTCTATGAACCCTTCGCCCTGCTTTACTTCTATCCTCAGATAGTAACTCAACTTCCCCATATCACTCATCTCAAAAACATTACTCATCTGCAATTTAAAATCTTTAATAAGTGACAGATTGGTACCTGTAATGAGCAAGTCATCCACGTACACTCCGACAATCAGTGACTCTGTTCCTTCACGCTTGACATAGACGGCATGTTCATAGGGGCACTTCACAAAGTCAAGATCTTCAAGTGTTTTGTTAAGCTTCGAATACCAAGCTCGAGGAGCTTGTCTAAGCCCGTATAAAGCTTTGAGTAACCTGTACACTCGCTTTTCCTGCCCTTTCTTCACGAAACCATCCGGTTGAGTCACATATACCTCTTCATTAAGGTCTCCATTCAAGAAGGCCGTCTTCACATCAAGATGGTGCACTTCCCATGAATTTTTTGCTGCCAATGCTAACAGTAAATGAACAGTTTCAAGGCGCGTGATAGGTGCAAACAACTCGTCAAAATCAACTCCTTTTTCTTGTACGTACCCCTTTGCGACCAAGCGAGCTTTATGCTTTATTATGTTTTCATTTGCATCTTTCTTTAATTTGAACACCCACTTCAGCCCAATTTCTTTCTTTCCTGGTGGTAAATCTGTGAGCTCCCAGGTTCCGTTTTTCTTGATTGAATCCATTTCTGTGTGCATAGCCACTCTCCACGCTTTGTCCTTCACAGCATGAGCGAACGAACTCGGTTCATCTACTCCCATGAGAAAGAGTTCATCCTCAATTTCTGTTTCTTCAGTCTCCTGGTATATATCCTCCAGCCATCTGAATTTTTTCGGGGTAGTACTGTCATCATATGCATTTCTATCTATGCCCGAGTCTGAGTGTTGTGGCTCAGGAGTGTGTACTTCAGTATCAGTGGTGGCATTCTGCTCTTGACTGAGATTCTCACCTTCGACGACCTCAACAGTGGGCACATTAGGTACATCGAAGAAGTATGCATTGTTAGCTCCTGATTCCTCTTGTTCTTCCCATTCCTAGGCCTTGTGTTCTTCGAAAATGACATCATGGCTCACATACAATTTGTTCTCTCGAGGATTAAATAGACGATAGGCTTTAGTCCCGGGTTCTTTACCAAGATTGATTACTTTCAAGCTTCTTTCATCAAGCTTCTTCAGTCTGTCACCAGGCACCTTCATATGAACGATGCAGCCAAAAATACGGATGTGTCCAATTTCAGGTTTGAACCCCGTCCATGCCTCATAAGGAGTCATCTCAGACAGAGCTCTCGTCGGCAGCCTATTGAGGACATAAACAGCATGTCTAATTGCCTCGGCCCACAACATGGATGGCATCTTCATTTGTTTCAAGTAACTTCTGCCCATTTCGACCACCGTTCGATTCCTCCTTTCAACAATACCATTTTGTTGAGGAGTATACGGTGCTATAAAATGCCTAGCAATTCCTTGTTCTTCGCAGTAACATGAAAATTCCTTGGACATGAATTCCCCTCCTCTGTCAGTCCTGAAAGTCCCAATTTTCTCCTTTGTCTCCTTCTCAACCATAACTTTAAATTTTTTGAAGGCATCAAAAGCATCGCTCTTATTCTTGAGCATGTACACCCACATAACACGAGTGTAATCATCTACCAATAAGAAGAAATATCGATTTCCAGCGAGAGTTGTGGGTGTGATAGGGCCACACAAGTCTCCATGAACTAGTTCTAAAGCATGACTTGTTTTAAAACTTGACTGAGCAGGGAAAGATTTCCTTACTTGTTTGGCCATTAAGCATCCGCTGCAAATTTTCTTTGGTATTACTATAGCAGGCATCCCTTTCACCATTCCCTTCTTTGACATCAGCTCCATGGAATGAAAGTTGACGTGCCCAAGATGCGAGTGCCAGAGCCAAGAAGTTTCTTTAGACTTTGTAAGCATACAAACACCATCCCATGGCTCCAATGCAATCTTGTAAAGTCTGTTCTTCGACCTGGTTACCTTCATTAGCAGTTTTCTTTGATTGTCATAGACTCGAAGTAAGTCACCACTGATCACAATTTCGTTGCCCCTCTTAGACAATTGGCCAAGGCTGATAATGTTGTTTTGCAACGTTGGGAGATAATACACGTCCTCAAGTGTTCTTTTTTCTCCATTCTTGCACCTGAGTTTTATGGACCCCTTTCCCTCGATTCCTATGGATGAGCCATCTCTAAATCTCACATTTCCACCAACGTTTTTGTTCAAAGTGCTGAATTTAGTTTCATCACCCATCATATGGTTGCTCGCACCATTGCCTAAGTACCAGATGTTTGACTCCCCCGCTTTTCGATAACCTTTAGACATCAGCTTTGTAATTGCTTCTCCTTCGTTCAACAGAACCAAATCCTCCTCCCTTTGTTCAAGCTTTGCTAATAAAAGGGCTGGCCCATCATCTTCGATGGCTGCAATGTTCACCTCTGGTTTCATCTCCCTTCCTCGACGAGGTTTTCTGCATTCAGCTGCGTAATGTCCCATTATGCCACAATTGAAACACCTTACTTGGCTTTTGTCTCGACTTCCTCGACCCCTCTGTCCCAAAGATCCACCTGAGGGTCCTCGATTCGACCTCTTCAGCCATGTGAGTAGCAGTTTTTTACCTTCACTGTCTTTCTTTCGCCATTTCTCCTCAGTTAACATTAGTTGTGCATCACTGGTAGTGCCAGTTCCCCTCATCCTTTCTTCATGCGCTTTCAGTGCTCCAACTGCTTCTTCAATGAACATGGTTTCGAGGTCCCCAAATTGTTCTAACGTAGAAGCAATTTGGAGAAATTTGGGTGGGACGACACGCAACAACTTCTTCACCATGTATGATTTAGCCACAGGTTCTCCTAATGCCCGTATGTTTGACACGATGCCATTGATTTTCATGTAGAAATCATCTATCTGATCAGCCTCCTTCATGGTTAAGGCCTCAAACTCAGCTTTCAATATTTGCACCTTAGCCTGTTTAACCTTGTCAGCTCCTTGGCTCATGGTTTTGATCGCCTCCCAGGCGTCTTTGGCTATTTTCTTCTCAGCGATTGACAATAGGTACTCCTCAGGGATACCTTGATAAATCATGGCCAACGCGATCTTATCTATTTTGGTTTCAATCACTGCCTTCGGGTCACTTTTCTCCACAGCTTCCCACACTCCGTGCGCCTGTATATAGACGCTCATCTTCATTGACCACGCCGTATAGTTCCCCTTTGTCAGAGTTGGGTAACTAAGGCTAATTGACCCTTTGAGCTTGTTCTCCATTCCGTTTCCAGTCTTTGACATTCTCTCTAGCACTTGCCTAGGCTCTGATACCACAATATTGTCTATAATTTAGAACTCGATATTGCAGAACTGGTGTATAGCAATCAAGGCAAGCAATGTTGTCTAAACGACTTTCTTCTTATGTCAACTGAGAACAACTTACAAATTAAAAGGAAAGTTACAGTCTATGCTAGAAAATAGGCAACGTTCCCATGATAAGAAAATAAAACTCCTACAAACTCTCTGCTAACAGACTTATTCAAAACAAACACTACAGACGTGCTAATCACCTCAACTGAATCGAATAAAACAAATAATAACATATCATTATTATTATTATGTCTAAAACTATACCAACAACAATGCCGTAATTGCGTTGTAAAAAATAAACTTATATAGATGTGTGTGATTATGAATGACAGAGATCGAATGAACGGAGGGACGATATATTTATATTCCCTGTGTTTCCCGTTCCTCGTTTGCACACGTTAGTTGTACTCAGATTTCCGCCGATGCATAAATATTTTTTAATTTTCGAGAACTTTTTTCGATATGAACCTGAAAAAAAGAGAATATGATAATATATTTCCCCATTCATCTTCATTGTAATAATCAGTAAATAATCTCAGTATAAAAATTTATTGTTAAAAATATAAAAAAGTAGAAAGTGTTTGAGTGCATAAAAAATTATTCTGTTTTTACATTCCTCTTGTATTTATACTCGTTACCAAGGACAGAGGCAGAAAATATAATTTACTTAGGCTAGGTGTATAAGAATAAGAGTCTGGTTGGGAAAGATGAAGATAGAGAGGACAAGGGTGGCTGTGTGTGTATAAGATGTGTGTAAGAGAGTGTGTGCTCAAAATTTCTCTAACCCCTAAACCCTTCATCTTTGGGGGTATATATAGCCCCAATGTAGGGTTTAGGGGTTAGTACCTCTAGATCATAACCGTTCGTTGTTGGAGGCGGAGGATTCCTGGCTTGGGTAGATTGCATCCACGTGTCTTGGATAGGACCACCTTCAGGGCGCTCCAACGGTATTCTGACATGCGCCGTGTTTGTCTGATATATTAGTTGTTGATAGCTGTCATCGTCACGTGCCCACGTACCCTTCCTTGGCGGGTTATGGAGTGTGCATGTGCTTGCTAGGACCCCCCTCGGGTTTACCCTATCTGGGTGATCCTGCTTCTGGGTTGGATCCCGGTTGGTAGGTGATCCGGGTCCTGTGTTGGATCCTGGCAGGGGGATGATCCAGGTCCTAGGTTGGCCCTGAGCCTGGGTCTCTCCACTTGATTGCAATGGATGAGGGGGTCTTGGTCCATCAGCTGAGCCTACCTCACCTTAGATCTGGGTTGGGTTCTAGCCAGGTTCCTTATACCCTATCATTTGCCCCCCACTCCCTTATGTAGATTTTCTGGATAAGGGAGTAGAGAAGTGCTTTGTAGCTATTTTCTTAAAAAGAATTTCTGCTTAATTGTTGCCACCTAATCCGAGTCTTGTGTAGTAGAGACATATCCGGATTGAAGTAGGAGCAATTGGTTGCTTTGAAATTTTTTTTGCTTCTTTGTTGCCCCCAATCCGGGTCTAGTATAGTAGAGACAGATTCAGATTAAGGTAGATGAAATTTGTTGCCTTAGAAGAATTTCTGCTTAATTTTTGCCACCTAAACCGGGTCTTGTGTAGTAGAGACAGATCCAGATTGAAGTAGGAGAAATTAGTTGCTTTGAAAAATAATTTCTGGTTGATTGTTGCCCTCCAATCCGGATGATGTTGAAGATGCCAATCCAAATTGAAGTAGGAGAATTTGGTTGCCTTGCAAAAAATTTTTGCTGGATTGTTGCCCCCAATCTGGGTCTGGTGTTGAAGATGCCAATCCGAATTGAAGTAGGAGAAATTGGTTGCCTTGGAAAAAATTTCTGCTTTCTTGTTGCCCCCAATCCGGGTCTGGTGTAGTAGAGACAGATCCAGATTAAGGTACATGAAATTTGCTGCCTTTGAAGAAATTCTGCTTGTTGAGGGCCACTAATCCAGGTTCACCAGGATCTGGGTAGGGGTCACTGATCTGGGTTGAGGGCTCTTGATTCTGAAAAACGAGGAATATGTAACGTTTTTTCAACTTCCCCCCCATGTTTTTGAATTTCTTTTGTTACATTCATTGAAAATCGGTCTCTCATGATTATGGGCCTTCAATTCGCTTTTAATTTACTTTTAATTTGTAACTGCTCTGTCAGCCAATCCTGTTATGCCACGTGGTGGGGACGGTTCCATGCCCCTGCTCCTATAAAAGGGGGCCTTCTCGACTTTTCTTTCTTTTCTTTTATACTCACAAATAACAAAAAACCCAAAGCCGTTTCTCCTTCTCTCTCTGAAAATCTCGAAGCTTTTGCTGTGATTTAAAGGCTTAGATTTTGGTCCTTTTTCTGCCTCGCCCCGTACTTCTTCTCCTAGGGCTTGTAAGTTTTCTTCTTCCTTTCTTTGTTTTTCTTTTCGATTTTTTGTAATTTTCTCCAAGTTCTTGAATGCCTTGATTTAGCAGTAGATTTATATGTTTTTTGGTTGGTTTTTGGTAGTGGGTTTTTCATTTTTGTTTATATATGTTTTGCTGTGTTTTTTGGCTTGTTTTTTGTTGAGTTTTTTGGGTTCGGGCTCGAGATTCTGGGTTTTATGTGATGTTTTTGGTGTTCTTGAGAAGAATGTATGTATGTATATGCAAAAAGTAATATTTTTTGGTTTTTGATTCTCAAACGGTTTGTTTGTGGGTAAGGGTTTTGCTTTGATCCGGGCAGAGGGTGTATAACCCGGATCTAGAGTAGGTTGCTTGGGTAGATTTGCATGCCTTAGGATGTGAAAGTTGTGTTTTGGTTGCTTTAGATCCGGATCTGGGTCTCGGTTATGGATCCGGGTCCATGATTTTGGGTTTGTTTAAGGTGTTACTTAGCATAGATGATCCGGATCGTTGATGTTTGCCCGATTTGGACTTGTATTAGCGGTCCGGATTGGCAGGTTATGAAATAATTAACATAATGTACTTGATCCAGACCGCTTAGTAAGGTAAATAAAATCTGTAGGAGCCCAGACTAACTGACCTTCATTTTAATAGGTATATGGTCCGGACCAAGAAGCGGGCTAGGAGAGTTTTTACCTACTACCCAGGCTTTTCCAGTGACGAGAGTAACCCGAATTCTTCCGAGAGAACAAAGATCCGGGTTGAGATGGTTAAGAAGGGTTTGGGATCCGCTGAGATAATTACCAGTTTCCGATATAAGAGGCTTTCGGAAAACTCGGTTCTCTTTACGCCCGAGGGCCGTTGGACCAATGTTAAATATCACTTTGTCAGAAAACCAATTGAGTTTGAGAATAATATATATTATGGCCGGGTTAGGTACGGGAAACAGGAGGATGGCCATCCTGGGCTATATTGTAACACCCCCAAATCCGGGGTCGGGGATCCGGGTTGTCACGAGTTCCATTTCCCTTAATAACACCCAATCTTAATAAACAATCAACTACTCTATACTGTGACCCCATAATAAACACACACACCACAAGTTATAGTCTCAGAGATGAATATCCAAAAATAACACGAGTCATTTTATTCCAAAATTATATGCCATTACACCTTAAAAGGGTTTCTGAATAAATTTACATTTCTTTGCCATTATTACAATTGATAGAGATACATAAGTCTGGTACATCAAAAGTTGAAAGCCTAGCCTATTGGTAGTTCCTACCTCAGCTACAGCGACATCAACGCCTATAGGAAACTGCGGAACGTTTCCTATCCGCTCGCGAATTGGGAGCTTGGTCCTGTTCATCTTGTCTATCTGATGTTGTGTGATGAAAGAAGAAAGCAAGGGTGAGCAACAATCCCACCGAAATAATATGTATAATAATTAACAATATATGAGCATTCTCATAGTACTCATGAAAGTCTTGGTCAAGAAGAAATGAACCAAACTGATATCTTAACGCGACCAAGTCACAAAATATTCAGTATATATATACATATATACTTTTCACAACCTTTGAAATCCTCTGACATGTATAATATACACAGAGTTCCAGTTTATAACTGTATAAAATATCGTTGCAAGGTGATCTCCTATATCTAACCTTGTCTCAACGTTTTTCCGAAAATCTTTGACATGCACAAGATAATCATTTACTAGATATAAGTTTAAAAGATGAAGTTACAAGATACTCCAATATACTTATATCCGAATACTGCTTGAACTACCACCATTCAAGTTATAATCAGTTTCAAAAGTTCATCACCCAGATGAGACTACAAGATAAGACTTGAATAGATTCAATCCTTGAAATATAATTATAAATAATGAAGTTACGAGATACTTCATTAAGTCCCGATATATATATATATACACCTATATATATATATATTTCATACACTCCTTGAAAACCTCTGTTATGAAAATTATAAACAGAGTTGCAATATCCAATGAATTTTGGAAAGGAGAAAACCTTGGCATAAACCTGATATCTTGCTGATAAGGCAAAGATACCAATAAGTAACCTTTTCTACTAGTAGATGGACGACTTCCCCACTGGTCATCACCCTGACCGCAATATGACCTTATGCTGGACTGCCACTCAGCCACTTACGCATTTGATAAACTCCCACTGAGCCGCTTACACTTTCATGGACGCCCACTGAGCCCATGTTGCTTATGCCGACTCAATAGATGGACTTACTTCTCGAACGTTGGGTAAGTAATCAATTCATTTATCAAAACAGCAATCTCGTTGCGAATATAAAATATACCCCAGAGCCGAATTCTTTAGATTTTTGAACGAGTATTCAAGTCCCCTTCAAAAAGGGAGATCTTAAATTTTAAAACGAGTTTTGGGATCCGCTCTAAACTTTAAAAGTCATTTTGAAGACTCGAAAACATTTTTAAGAATGTTTGGGGTACTGCTGATTTATTAAAATAAATCAGTCCCAATATATTAGAAAATATCTGAATATTATCATTTAAATAATATTCCCTTAAAGAATAATCTTTATACAAATAATTGAAGTAGAAGTTGTAAAACTTATACTTGAAATGAGTATTAAATAACCAAAGATATACTTATACGAAAGTACTATCTTTATTTGAATAATCAAAAATAAGTTTGATTATCGACACCTTATTCTTTAATAAAATAAAGAATATATCTCAGAAAATAATCGGAGTCATAGGTCCTCATATGAATATTCAAATAATATTCATTAAATAATATAAACTGAGTCATCTGTCCTCGAATGAATATTCAAGTAATATTCATTAAATAAAATAAAAGGAGTCATAAGTCCTCGAATGAATATTCAAGTAATATTCATTAAATAAAATAAACTTATCGAATAAACCTTATTCGATTAATAGTTTTAAAAACTATTCATATATATATATACATATATATATATATATATTATACTCAGGAGCGTCGCCTCCCGGTTTTAGAAAAAGTTCACCTTTTGCTCCCCTATACTAAGGGTATACGCAAATACCGCTTATCTCTAGCTTAGGTATTATGCAACTAATAAGCATTTGAACCAACAGATATATAAATCAAGAATATGAAACAGGCATACATACTACAATATATCGCAAGAATTTGCTAATAACAAATATGCATTTATCACAAGATCATGCATATACACATATACCTCACAACAACAGTTATACGGGTAGAAAACTTGCCTGAGTGCTCCCGGATAGACTTAAGCTTAGAGTGGGTCCGATAACCTATGAAAAACAACATAAGTCGGAATTAAACCCGGTCGCTTAAGAAACTAGACTTTAACCATTTAGAGTCCTAACGTTCGCTTTCGCGCTTAACGATTCACTTAAGTCGCTCGAGTACCCTCGGCTCCACCATTTTTAATAAATTAGCCATTAAGAGTTTTAAGGTGATTCTTTTGCGAGCACCTTACCAACTGCCTAATCCACTTTACATAAATGTTTCATACCCCAAATAGTCATTTAAAGTCCTTAACCAAGATTTCAAAGTAAGGCGAGGGGTAATGGTTCGGTCGCGAAACGCCGTTACATAAAACGGTCGTTTCTCCTAAACCGTACTTCGGATTCAAACGAACCACATATCAAAACGAAGCTCGTAACATGAACTATCTAATCATGGCAATGGTCATAACCTAACAGGGAGTTCTTGGGTCCTGATGTTAAGAGCAAAAACAGTCTAAAGTAAATCTGACATTACGACGACTATGTTTACGCGATTTCCCAAATTTTTACCATTCCAAATCATATCAATCCAACTACCAATCAACAACAACTCAAGATACACATCAATGCTACTGATTTCAGTCATAATAAGCTCAAGGATCTCAATCCAATCATATATTATAACATCTCCAAATTCAACTAAACTACTTAACAATTAAGCTTGAATCATGCTTATCATTCAAATTACTACTCATCCATCCAAACCATCTCCAAACTTCAAATTCAAACTTATTACTAAAGGGTGTGGAGATTTATACCTTTCTTGGAGGGTGGAAAGTTACTAGAAAGCCTTATGGAGCCTCCTACAAGCTTGATCTTTCCAAAGAAATCAAGAACACAAAGTTAGGCTTTAAAGTTTCTAAAAGTCCGATTGAAATAACTGTAAAATTGAGGATCTTACCATGCTTATTTGGACGATACTTGTGAACAAGAGTTGTAGGCCATCTCAATACCTTTCCAACGAGCTATAGAACACAACATTTTAGTGTTTATTGAAGGAGATATGGCAGTTTGAAGTTGCTGTATTTATTTTGGCCGAGAGCTTGATGAAGAAAAGGGAAGAGCTTTTGTGTTTTTTGTAATTTGTTTTGATTTGCCTTGGTTGGTTGACTTTTTTTTGTTTTAATCATTTTTAACCATGAAAAAAAAATTGTGTGGTTATAAATCAACCACACTTCTTTCCCTTATGTCATGCTTTGGTCATCATGTGATATCACCCTCCACACTTGTCCTCTTCTTGTTGGTTTGATGATATCATCATCCCTAACCTCCTTGATTAACTCTTAATTGCTTGCCTAATGACCGCTGATATGTTATACGTTTGCTTAACTTTCGTTTTCGTTTATCGTTTGAGGGATCATACCCGGGATCTTGTTACTTAGGTTTCTTTAACCTTTCTCAATACATTATATTCCTTTCATGATCCTCTCTTTTAATCCTTGAATTTAAATCCTTTTAATTCTGTTACCTTATACTCAATTCTTTCTGTATCTGGTAGATTTTCGGGAAAAATCAAAGTGTTCGAATTTGGATTCTGACGATATTTACATACACTTATTTATCATATAGAGTACTAATAATATCCCAGAAGATCAATAAAAGAACCCCTACATAGTGTGGCATGAAAAGTTTTCTTATTCAGCATAATCAGCAAAACACTATTCATAAGGGTTTCAAAAATTCCAAAAATTGGGGTTATTACAGTCTCCCCTCCTTAAAAGGATTCCGTCCCGGAATTAGATAGAAAATGAATAGGGATACTTTCTTAGCATTGCACTTTCTAATTCTCAAGTAAATTTTCCCACATTGTGGTTCTTCCATCAAACTCTGAATAGTTTGATAACCCTTCTCCTATGCACTTGTTCCTTTTTCAATCTATAACCCTTCCTGGTTGCTCCATATAGGTTACGTCATGTTGCATGTCTATGCGCTCATATGCCCTTATTTGTCTGGCATCCGAATTATACTTCCTTAATATTGATACGTGGAACACGTTATGAACTTGCTACATGTTCGGAGGTAGGGCTAGCTCATATGCTAACTTCCCAGTACGTCTTAATACCTCAAAGGGTCCAACAATTCGTGGGCTTAGCTTTCTTTTCTTTCCGAACCTCATCCATCCTTTCCAAGGGAATACCTATAACATCACTAGGTACCCTACTTCCTATTCCTTGTCCTTTCATATCAAATCAACATACTTCGTGTGCCCATCTTGGGCTACTACCAGCCGTCCTCTAATTAAATCTATTATATCCTTGGTCCTTTGGACCACTGCTGGTCTAAGCATCTTGCGCACTGCAACATCATCATATCATAAGGGAGATCGACATTATCTTCCCTCAAGGATCTTATAAGGCGACATCTCGATAATGACATATGATCTATTTTCATAAGAAAACTCAATCCGCGTTAAGTGATCATTCTAAATTCATTCAAGTCTATTGCACAGACTCTCATCATAGCTTCTAGCACTATGGCTTTTGCTTCTCAATACCCATTCTTTTCCAGTTTGTAGTCATTACTATCTTCCGTACATAATACTATACTGGTTACACTTTTGCTCGTTAGCGTTCTATAACCTTTTAATAACCACGTCAACCTTAGTATCACGAACGCGTTAGAATCGGAATACCACCGTACTGATACTACTTCCTTTAGCTGCTTCCATCTTCGAACGCTTGGTCCTTCATATAGAAGTAAAAGAATTTATTGAGAGATCACTATGATCATGAACACTTGTTATATCGCATAGTTAGTACAGAAGGTGGCCAGCCTTTAGTACTTGACAAGCAATTAAACAATAGATGGTATCCTACTAGGCTTCTATCACACAGATAGATAGTCATTCGGCAATACCTCTCCTTCTGGAAGGGTTGTTCTTCTCAGCTTATATAAAATGAAAAGGAGAGAAAATAACGAACTGAAGAGAATTGTATATATATAAAATATACTGCCACAAAATATCTGGCTTGGAATCTACCTCTAAACTATAGAGGTTTGTCATAGGAGAACAAATTATATACGTATATATATCAACATCAAGTATTATCGCATCGCATTTCACATGCTTAAATATTTTTGCTATTCCGTCCATCATTCTATGGACCCATGCTCTTCCTCGAGCTTATACACAATCACCTTTGAGACTCCCTCGACATTGAAAATCGAATCTGGGATCTCATTCTAGACATCATCGTTACTAGAATTCTATGCTTGCATCACAACCTTCCTCGTATAGTCATACGACCCTCTATTGATAAGGAGGAATAAATATTCAATAGGTAAATAATCTACTTAATTAGTCTATTCAATGATAACTTATACATCACCATGACCCGATTAGTGGTACTCAATCTCAACATTCATTACCGTACAACTCTCACAGTTATCATTGTCTCATTATTCATAGACTCATTGGAGCATTATTATGGTCTACCACTGACCTACTGTAGTCATTCATTTTCCATGAAATCTTCATATCTAACCATACAAAGTCCATACCTACCTTATCGAATTCTTCTAAGGAGTTAACATAATCACCATTCATAATTTATGAAGAACACTCCGGATCCTGGCATACATTCATGACATGAAGCAGATAAAATTGCAGAAGAGTTTCAATCAAAGCAACGATAGCAGGTTAATACCCTTCTTAATCATATGCCTTCAATAGAAGACTTAACTCAAAGATTCGTTTAGTCCTTTTTGAAACATGGTCCTGGCTTATCTCAAGATAGTACCTTCTAAGATAGATAGCCTGCTCATGGCGATTACACGAATTAAACCTTTACCCAACTACTATTACGGTTGAGTATTGCACAGTCATCAGAAGGAATGTCAATCTCCCGAACCGTAATACAACCTTCCCGGCTTCAACCATCATCACTGTATTCCTCTCGCACGAGCGCCTATAATTATCCTCTTACATTTAAAGTGTCGGCCACCTCTTTGGCCTTTCCTGATAGTAAAATTTCCTTACAATCAATGTCATTTTAACCACCTCCAACTAAATTTTCTACCTCATTTCAATCACTGCTTATGTGAAAATGCTTTTCTTAAGTCCTGGTGAGAAGAAAAAAAAATCACCATTTTTTTTCCATAAGTCATTGCCTTAGTCATTAGATGTGAACATTGCCACGACTGACTCTCAATCATACTTAGAACATCTTTTATCTTAGGCCCTAATGGCCCTGAACAATTTCGACCTTTACTGGTTCGATCCATACTTTCTCGTGGTTTAACACGTGCCCCACTTGGCATCATTATAATTACGTCATATTTCCTTTATCAACATTTTTACTCTTGAGAATTTTGAATATTACCTTTCTCCTTGTAAAACCTCTAAGGTTATCCTTGAATCGTTCCTCCCGTATTCCCTAGATACAGGGCATATCGAAATACCCTTTACTAATACTAGAACCATTGTCTATATGTTTCTGAAAAATTTCCCCACCGATACTTAAAGGTTGTTATTACCTTAATCCTTTCCAATTCATACTGTCAAAACTCATACTATCCCTATTAAGGGTGAAATGCCAACCTTTATGCATTCCCCTAGGATTCATTTTAAGTTATCGATGTTCTATCTTTAATGCCACCTTTAAAAAGGTACATGCATCCTTCCATGGATAAATCAAGTCATATATCCCTGATAAGGGTGTCTTATTCAATCATTCCCACCTCAATAGTATATGCCTAATTTCACAATAACATCTGTATTCAAAATGAGGTCAATCAATATGGCCTCCAAAAGATAACTACGGTTATCTACTTTTCTTGCTTGATTTGGTAACGATAACAAGGATTTTCTGGAAGATATTGGTCGTGTTCAACGTAAACTTCTTCTTAATAATTCCGTATTTACTTTTGTTGTTTATCTCAACAGTCATCTCAATATTGGGATATCTCTCATACCTGGCGTCTCCCTTCCTGGGTATCAAGCCACCGGTCTTACACTTCACATTCTTGAAGGTCACTTCCTTCATCCAATTTTCCTAATTTCTTACTTCCTTGTCTCCTCAGTCTATCCGCGTCTCAATATTTATCCTTCGAACTATCTCAAGGTTTCCTCAAATCCTCCCAACTTACAGGAGATAAAATATATGTATCTCTTATTCCTTCAATCATCAACTTTAACTCATGGTGAATCACCCTCATCCTGACGATTACATACTTTTCTATTTCTATTGCTACGAGTCTTTAAGGTTTCCTCATACCCAACTCCCTTATCATTCCTCAAACTCTATTACCTTTATATTCCTTTCCACTTCAGTTTCTTTTTATTTTCCTTTCTCTTATCATTATTTCATGAACCCACTAATCATTGACTTCAAGCATCACATCGTTCTGGGATTCTTGTCATCAGAACGAATCTTGACAACTTTTATAACTTAGCTTCATATTTCATCATACTCGTCCGCCTTTGTTCTGACTCTAAAGCTTTTACACTATCTCCATAACCTTGGGAATTACTTTTCCGAAAACAATTGACTGAACTTTAATCAGTTTATTCTATCCTCTGGCTCCGTGCCTTTCTTGGTCTTTCACCAGTGGTGGCCCTTCTTTTAGGAGGGTAAGTGACAAAAATAGTCTTTTGTGATTCGTCCATCATTTAGAATCTCAAATGATTCCTATATTTCCTTTAGCCAGGCTCTTACCTCGACTGGGTCAGCTTGTTCCTTGGAACTCTAAGGGCTTAGCGACTTAAAGGTCCTGAAAGAATTTCTCACCGCATTGTTTCCTCAGGGTGGTGGTTGGGGATAATAGTCTAAGTTCTGTCTAGAAAGGTCCATAAATTTTCGTATAGGAGTACCGTCTCGGGTCTCCTTTCCTTACTCGACTTCTGTTTCCTTAGTCTGAACATTCCCTCCTCCTCTCCATAATCGGGGTCCTCCTACATATTTTAAATCCTCATTTTCCACTTCACATGTTATGGGTTCCTTCTATCTTGATGGCGACCTCCCTGACTATCACGTTCAGGGTTTGCTCTAAATCTTATTCCTCAAACTAGCTTTCATCTAAGATCTCATCTTTAAGCTCTTGAACATTTGGAACCCAGATTCTGTAGGAATACCTCATTATTCCCTTATCATCTTTCTCGGTATTAATCTCTTATCTATTTGTTGGCTCTCTGCCTTCATTCATCACTTTTTCTGGCACAATCTGTTCTTTTCCAATAATTCCGGCTGTATTGCAATCTCAAACAGCTTTTCGGTACCGGCTCCGGTTACCTTCACTTTTATTTCCATTTTCTCAAAACCTCTTATAAACTCTCTCAAAGACATTATCATCTTGAGTCTCTCCTTTTTACTAAGGGCATCAACCACCACATTGGCTTTCCCCGAATGATAAAAAATCTCATAATCGTAATCCTTCATTAGCTCTAACCACCTCATTTGGCACATGTTGAGCTCTTTCTGCGTGAAAATGTACTAGAGCACTTATGGATTAGGTAAATCTCGCACTTCTCTCCATACAAGTAGTGCCTCAAATCTTTAGGGCAAAACTATTGCCACGAGCCCAAGCTCATGGGTGGGGATATCAAATTTTATATTCCCCTAATTGTCTTGACGCATACACGATTACCTTGATGTGCTGTATAAGAAGCACCTTAATTCCTTATGCAAAGCGTCACTACAGATCACAAAATCTCCTTTTCCATCTGGCAATGCCATCATAGGGGCCGTCACCAATCATTGCTTCAGTTCTTAAAAGCTGTTCTCGCATTTCTCTATCCATTCGAACTTCTCAGTCTTATGAGTAAGCCGCATTAAAGGGGCTACTATCTTTACAAACTTGAACGAACCTCTGGTAGTGACCGGCCAATCCTACCTCTGGTAGTCGCCCTAACCATGGTCATCAATTCCTCAGTGGTCCTTTATTCATTCTTGTTAGGATCCTCCACGAGATCCTCCTCAGCAACAATCCCATCTAGGACAACATCCTCAACCACTACATCCTCAATATGAACATCATCCGGTCCTGCGTTAGGACGCTCTATCGGATCCACAATCCGATCTCCAATTAGTAATAAAACATCATCGCGCTGTTGCTCCTCAACCTCTGGGTTCGGAGTCTCGCTACCATCTATGATAACGAACTACGCTTCTATCACGATATTTATAAGGGTTCCCATAAGGGTTTTAACTGTCAGTACTACGTTAGGTAGCCCGACTATGAACTTGGCAAGAGTTCTTATTATCTTAGTGAACTTATTATTTTAACGTCATATCATCTCTGAGGTTTATAACGCTTAGCTCTGATACCATTTCAGTAACACCCCCAAATCCGGGGTCGGGGATCCGGGTTGTCACGAGTTCCATTTCCCTTAATAACATCCAATCTTAATAAACAATCAACTACTCTATACTGTGACCCCATAATAAACACACACACCACATGTTATAGTCTCAGAGATGAATATCCAAAAATAACACGAGTCATTTTATTCCAAAATTATATGCCATTACACCTTAAAAGGGTTTCTGAATAAATTTACATTTCTTTGCCATTATTACAATTGATAGAGATACATAAGTCTGGTACATCAAAAGTTGAAAGCCTAGCCTATTGGTAGTTCCTACCTCAGCTACAGCGACATCAACGCCTATAGAAAACTGCAGAACATTTCCTATCCGCTCGCGAATTGGGAGCTTGGTCCTGTTCATCTTGTCTATCTGATGTTGTGTGATGAAAGAAGAAAGCAAGGGTGAGCAACAAGCCCACCGAAATAATATGTATAATAATTAACCATATATGAGCATTCTCATAGTACTCATGAAAGTCTTGGTCAAGAAGAAATGAACCAAGCTGATATCTTAACGCGACCAAGTCACAAAATATTTAGTATATATATACATATATACTTTTCACAATCTTTGAAATCCTCTAACATGTATAATATACACAGAGTTCCAGTTTATAACTGTATAAAATATCGTTGCAAGGTGATCTCCTATATCTAACCTTGTCTCAACGTTTTTCCGAAAATCTTTGACATGCACAAGATAATCATTTACTAGATATAAGCTTAAAAGATGAAGTTACAAGATACTCCAATATACTTATATCCGAATACTGCTTGAACTACCACTGTTCAAGTTATAATCAGTTTCAAAAGTTCATCACCCAGATGAGACTACAAGATAAGACTTGAATAGATTCAATCCTTGAAATATCATTATAAATAATGAAGTTACGAGATACTTCATTAAGTCCCGATATATATATATACACCTATATATATATACATTCATACACTCCTTGATAACCTCTGTTATGAAAATTATAAACAGAGTTGCAATATCAAATGAATTTTGGAAAGGAGAAAACCTTGGCATAAACCTGATATCTTGCTGATCAGGCAAAGATACCAATAAGTAACCTTTTCTACTAGTAGATGGACGACTTCCCCACTGGTCATCACCCTGGCCGCAATAGGACCTTATGCTGGACTGCCACTCAGCCACTTACGCATTTGATGGACTCCCACTGAGCCACTTACACTTTCATGGACGCCTACTGAGTCCATGTTGCTTATGCCGACTCAATAGATGGACTTACTTCCCGAACGTTGGGTAAGTAATCAATTCATTTATCAAAACAGCAATCTCGTTGCGAATATAAAATATATCCCAGAGCCGGATCCTTTTGATTTTTGAACGAGTATTCAAGTCCCCTTCAAAAAGGGAGATCTTAAATTTTAAAACGAGTTTTGGGATCCGCTCTAAACTTTAAAAGTCATTTTGAAGACTCGAAAACATTTTAAGAATGTTTGGGGTACTGCTGATTTATTAAAATAAACCAGTCCCAATATATTAGAAAATATCTGAATATTATCATTTAAATAATATTCCCTTAAAGAATAACTTTTATACAAATAATTGAAGTAGAAGTTGTAAAACTTATACTTGAAATGAGTATTAAATAACCAAAGATATACTTATACGAAAGTACTATCTTTATTTGAATAATCAAAAATAAGTTTGATTATCGACACCTTATTCTTTAATAAAATAAAGAATATATCTCAGAAAATAATCGGAGTCATAGATCCTCATATGAATATTCAAATAATATTCATTAAATAATATAAACTGAGTCATCTGTCCTCGAATGAATATTCAAGTAATATTCATTAAATAAAATAAAAGGAGTCATAAGTCCTCGAATAAATATTCAAGTAATATTCATTAAATAAAATAAACTTATCGAATAAACCTTATTCGATTAATAGTTTTAAAAACTATTCATATATATATATATATTATATATATATATATATATATATATATTATACTCGGGAGCATCGCCTCCCGATTTTAGAAAAAGTTCACCTTTTGCTCCCCTATACTAAGGGTATACGCAAATACCGCTTATCTCTAGCATAGGTATTATGCAACTAATAAGCATTTGAACCAACAGATATATAAATCAAGAATATGAAACAGGCATGCATATATACCATATCACATGCTACAATATATCGCAAGAATTTGCTAATAACAAATATGCATTTATCACAAGATCATGCATATACACATATACATCACAACAACAGTTATACGGGTAGAAAACTTGCCTGAGTGAGATATATTTGATAATGTCATGGCTAATATGTTTTATGTTTAGCTTTCAGAATCTTACGTGAACAGGATAAATCAGTACTTAACTGTTGATCAGTACTTATACTGGAAGTCAGGACTTAAGGATATCAGTACTTATATTATCAGGAGATAATCATCAGAAGATAGATATCAGAGCTTAAGTGATGAAGGACAATCAGATAAGGACAGCAGCTGATTAAAGGAAAGAAGATCGAGATAAACATAAGAAGAGATATGCATGAAGAAGGAATTCCGTGAAGAATGGAATACTTGGAAGAAAAGATATCTGATTGATATATTTTAGGAAGCAGAATTATATTCCATATCAATTAGCGATTATCTTGTAACTGTGTAGTATATAAACACAGACATAGGGTTTACACTATAAGTGTTATCATTATTAGAAAAGATTATTCATTGTAACCCTTGCAGCTCTCGTTATATTGTTCATCACTGAGAGGTAATAGTTCCATACTGTAACAGAGTTTATTGTTTCAATAAAGTTTGTTTTCTGTTACTTAAGTTCTTAAAGTTCGATTTGAGTGTACTATACACTGTATTCACCCCCTCTACAGTGTGTGTGTGACCTAACAATTGGTATCAGAGCCTATCTGTTAACATACATACAGTTAAAGATCCAAACACAATCATGTCGGACACAGAAACTCCAACTAAGCCTACCACAACTGAGGAACCACCAAGACACAAATTCAGAGTCGGTATGAGACCATCAGAGTCCCCATACTGAGACCATCTGAATATCCCATATGGAAGGTAAGGATGACCATGTTCCTGGAAGCAACAGATCCAGAATACCTTGATAGAATCAAGGAAGGTCCTCACAAACCAACCAAACTCGCTGTTGCAGTTGCAGGTGAAGCAGCAAAGACCGTACCAAAGGAGAAGAGTGATTATACTGCTGAGGACATAGCATCAATTGCTAAGGATGCTAAGGTACGACACTTACTGCATAGTGCCATTGATAATGTAATGTCAAATAGGGTAATCAACTGCAAGACTGCTAAGGAGATATGGGATGCTCTGGAAATAAGGTGTCAGGGAACTGACATAATTAAGAAGAACAGGAAGACAATACTCACTCAAGAGTATGAACACTTTGACTCAAGACTAATGAGTCATTGAATGATTTATATGATAGATTTGTCAAACTTTTGAATGATTTGTCATTGGTTGATAAAGAGTATGAACTTGAAGATTCAAACCTTAAGTTCCTGTTAGCTCTTCCTGAATGCTGGGATTTGAAGGCAACGACAATAAGAGACAACTACAATTTTGATGAAACAACTCTTGACGAAATCTATGGAATGCTCAAGACTTATGAGCTGGAGATGGAACAAAGAAGCAAGAGGAAATGAGGAAAGTCAAGGACAGTTGCTCTTAAGGCTGAAGAAGAATTCCCCAAAGCAGCTTCCTCAAAAAAAGACAAGGGTAAAGCTCTTTTCATAAAGTCTGATACTGAGTCATCAAGTTCTGAGAGTGATGATGACTCAGATTCTGAAAGCTTGCCTGAGACTGATGCTGATGAGGAGATGATGAAGCTGTGTGCTCTTATGGTGAAAGGAATCACAAAGATTGCATACAGGAAGTTCAAGAAGGAAAGAAGTTTTCCAGGAAAAGCATAAGTTCTGATAAGAAGAATTTCAGAAGATCTGAAGGCAGAGGAGGAAAAGTCTGACAGAGGAGATTACACCAATGTTAAATGTTATAACTGTGGTGAGAAAGGCCACATATCTCCTGACTGCAAGAAGGTAAAGGGTGACAAAGGCAAGGCTCTTGTCACAAAGCAGAAAAGCTGGACAGACACCTCAGACTCTGAAAGTGAGGAGAACTATGCATTAATGGCAAATGCTGATAAAGAAAGTGCTGAGAGCAGTTCTGAAGCTGCTGAAACAAAGGTACCCTCAGACTACTTATGCTTTTCATACTGATGATATTAATGAGTTGAGAAGATATCTTAAAACCATGTTGTTAGCTATAGAGATCAAACTTTAACATGTGAAAGATTAACTTCTAAAAATCTTGCTTATAAAAAGAGGAATGATTATTTAGAAAAGATTTAGTCATGTTCCATCAAACTCAGAAAGATAGAAATGATGCTTTCTATGTTAGGGATGAAGTACCTAAAATGAAATGAATCTCTAAAAACTGAGTTAGAAAAGGAAAGAGAGATTATCAGGACTTGGACTAAACTCTGGTAAAGCAACTCAGGATATTCTTAGTAGTGGAAATTGGAAAGAGGGCTTAGGTTATGGAGATGATAAGAATGATAAGGGAACTGTAGAGATTGAGCCTATAGTTGTTAAACAAAAGCCAAAGGTAAATCCTGTTAAGTTTGTATTTAAGAAAAGGAATGATTTCTTAGAAAAAGAGTGTAGTCATGTTCCATCAAACTCAGAAGGATAGAGATGATGCTTTTTATGTTAGGAATGAAGTGCTAAAATTAAATGAATCTCTAAAAACTGAGTTAGAAAAGGAAAGAAGAGATTATCAGGACTTGGACTAACTCTGGAAAAACAACTCAAAATTTGCTAAGTAGTGGAAACTGGAAAGAGGGCTTAGGTTATGGAGAAGATAAGAATGATAAAGGAACTGAAGAAATAAGCCTGTTGTTAAGCAAAAGCCAAAGTTTAAACCTGTTAAGTTTGTAACTGTAAAGTCTTAAAATGAGAAATCAGAAGTTAAAGAGGAATTAACTTCTGACAAACTAAAACAGGAAAAGACAGCTGAAGTGAACATAGGCTTAATGACAAAGAAGCAGCTTAAGCATAAGCTGAAAGATGTCAAGAATGCAAACAAGGTAAAATCACCTAGGAAAAATAGGAATGGAAAGGAAGGTGTGAATAAAAGCAATGATTATAAACCTGTTCCTGATGCTCCTAGGAAAACATGTCATAACTGTGGAAGTTCTAACCATCTGGCTTCTTTTTGCAGGAAGAATAAGAATATTAACTCCTTACCTTCAAAATCAGGAGTTAAGAGTCAGTCTGTTAGATACAAACCACAAAATCCTTGTTTTCATTGTGGTAGTTTATGGCATTCCATTTATACTTGTAAGGAATATCATAGTTTGTACTATGATTATTATCAAATAAAACCTTCTTTGAAGAAAGTTTCCATTGTTCCTTCTAGTGTAAATTCTGATTCAAAGTCTGATAGTGTAAGTTCTGATAAGAAAAATGTTAACATAAACTCTGATGCTAAATCCGCTGCAAATGTTAACAAACTTAATAAGGCCAAAGGATCCAAGCAAGTCTGGGTCCTTAAAACTAATAATTAGTGGTCTTTGTGATTGCAGGGCAACAGGAAAAATATTCTAGTTCTGGACAGTGGATGTTCAGGACATATGACTGGAAATAAGGCCCTGCTATCAGACTTTGTGGAGAAAGCTGGCCCAAGTGTTTCTTATGGAGATGGCAACATTGGAAAAACATTGGGATATGGCAATATCAATCTTGGAAATGTCATAATTAAACAAGTAGCTCTGGTCTCAGGACTTAAACACAACCTACTGAGTATAAGTCAAATCTGTGACAGAGGTTATCATGTTGATTTCTTTGAAGAACACTGTGAAATTGTGAGTAAATCTAAAGGCAAAGTTGTTCTGAAAGGATACAGACGTGGTAACATTTATGAAGCTAAGCTTTCAACAAGTACTGATGGTCTGCAATCTGTCTGTTAAGTAGAGCATCAATTGAAGAAAGCTGGAATTGGCATAAGAAACTCTCTCATTTAAATTTCAACAATATAAATGAACTGGTCAAGAAAGATCTTGTGAGAGGATTGCCAAACACAGTATTTGCTCCTGATGGTCTTTGTGATTCATGTCAGAAAGCCAAACAAAGAAAATCTTCATTCAAGAGCAAGACTGAATCATCAATTCTTGAGCCTTATCATCTTATACATGTTGATCTATTTGGTCCAGTAAATGTCATGTCTATTGCAAAGAAGAAGTATGCGTTGGTCATAGTGGATGAGTTCACCAGATACACATGGGTGTATTTCTTGCACACAAAAAGTGAAACTGCATCTATCTTGATTGATCATGTCAAACAGCTGGATAAAATGGTCAAAGATTCTGTGAAAATTTTAAGGAGTGATAATGGCACTGAGTTCAAGAATTTGATAATGGAAGAGTTCTGCAAAAGCCATGGAATAAAGCAGGAATTTTCTGCTCCTGGAACTCCACAGCAAAATGGAGTTGTTGAAAGGAAGAATAGAACTCTCATTGAAGCTGCACGTACAATGCTTGAAGAAGCAAAGCTTCCAACCTATTTCTGGGCTGAAGCTGTGCAGACTGCTTGTTTTACTCAAAATGCAACACTCATTAACAAGCATGGAAAAACACCATATGAGATGGTGAAGAAAAAGAAGCCAAATCTGAAATATTTTCATGTATTTGGATGCAAGTGTTTTGTTCTCAAGACTCATCCTGAACAGCTATCAAAGTTTGATCTAAAAGCTGATGAAGGAATCTTTGTTGGATATCCACTTTCCACAAAAGCCTTCAGAGTCTATAATTTGAGAACAAAAGTGGTCATGGAATCTATCAATGTCTCTTTTGATGACAAGAAGATCACTGGTCTTAAAGATTTCATTGACCATGATCAGCTGAGATTTGAAAATGAAGACTCATATTCTGATACTGAAAATCCTGACAGTCTAAGTCCTGATACTGCAAACTCTGATGGATTAAACTCTGATGTTATTGAAACTGTGGTGACTACGTTAAAGGAAGATGCACCTATGCAGGGGGAGCATACTCAAGATCCTACCACATCTCAAGAAACATCAGAACATGCATCTGGCTCTTCAAGTTCTGATTCGTCAAGTTCTGATAAGCCAAGTTCTGATAGTGCTGAAAATCTAAATACTGAAGAATCCAACTCAGAGAGCATAGTTTCAGGGGGAGCATCAGAAAATGAAAATGAAGATAGCATGGATCATGGGGGAGCATCCAGTTCTAGAGAAAACCTTCCATCTGCAAGGAAGTGGACAAAATCACATACACCTGATTTGATAATTGGAAATCCTGATGCAGGTGTCAGAACTAGAACAGGTACTTCAAATGAGTGTCTTTACAATTCTTTTCTCTCTCAGACTGAGCCAAAGAAAGTGGAAGAAGCTCTTCAAGATGCTGATTGGGTGCAAGCAATGCAGGAAGAGTTGAATGAATTTGAAAGAAACAAAGTCTGGACCCTAGTGCCAAGACCAAAGAATAGATCTGTTGTTGGTACAAAGTGGGTATTCAGAAACAAAACTGACAGTGATGGCATAATTACAAGGAATAAGGCAAGGCTGGTTGCAAAAGGATATTCTCAACAGGAGGGAATTGATTATGATGAAACATTTGCACCAGTTGCTAGGTTAGAAGCCATAAGGATATTTTTGGCTTATGCTGCTCACAAAAAGTTTACTGTCTTTCAAATGGATGTGAAAAGTGCTTTTCTCAATGGAGAATTGGAGGAAGAGGTATATGTTGAACAACCTCCAGGTTTTGTAGATACCAAACATCCAGATTATGTCTACAGGCTTGATAAAGCACTTTATGGACTTAAGCAAGCTCCTAGAGCATGGTATGAGACTTTAGCTCAGTTTCTTCTGGAAAGTGGATTCAACAGAGGGACAATAGACAAAACACTGTTCTACCTCAACCATGGAAAGGACTTACTTCTGGTCCAGATTTATGTTGATGATATCATTTTTGGATCTACAAATGACAAACTTTGCAAGAAGTTTGCCAAACTAATGCAGTCAAGATATCAGATGAGTATGATGGGGGAACTTAGCTATTTTCTGGGCCTTCAAGTCAAGCAGAATGAGGAAGGCACTTTTATTTGTCAAACCAAGTACACCAGAAACTTGCTAAAGAAATTTGGAATGCAAGATTGTTCAAGTGCATCCACTCCAATGGCCACTGCACAAAACTGGATAAGGATACCGGTAAATCAGTAGATATTACTGACTACAGAGGTATGATTGGCTCTCTACTCTATCTAACTGCTAGTAGACCTGATATCATGTATGCTACCTGTCTTTGTGCAAGATTTCAAGCAGATCCAAGAGAACCTCACTTAACAGCTGTAAAAAGAATCTTTAAGTATCTTAAAGGAACAGCTGCTCTGGGATTATGGTATCCTAGAGAATCAGATTTTAAACTAATAGGTTACTCAGATGCAGATTTTGCAGGTTGCAAAATTGACAGGAAAAGCACAAGTGGAAGCTGCCAATTTCTTGGAGGCAGATTGGTTTCTTGGTACAGCAAGAAACAAAAGTCAATTTCCACATCAACTGCAGAAGCAGAGTATATTGCTGCAGGAAGCTGTTGTGCACAGATTCTTTGGATGAAGAATCAGTTACTGGATTATGGGTTAACATATTTCAAAATCCCTATTTACTGTGATAATCAAAGTGCTATTGCTATGACAGGTAATCCAGTTCAACACTCAATGACAAAGCACATCAGCATCAGGTACCACTTCATCAGGGAACATGTGGATGAAGGTACAGTGGAATTGCATTTTGTTCCCACAGATCAACAATTGGCAGATATCTTCACAAAACCATTATGTGAAGCTACTTTTACAAGATTGGTAAATGAACTTGGAATGGTTTCAGGTTCTTTCTCTAAATCTGCTTAGACTTGTTCTGTGTTATCAGACTTTATGCTCAGTATTTACAGAATTAATCTCATTGTATATTCTGTGCTTAATTGATAAATGTCTTTAAGTACTGACTGTTGTCTGATATATGTTTCTAAACTCTGATAAGTGATATGTTTGTTCTAGTACCTATTCAATCCTATGAGGATAACTGTGCTAGATACTGACCTAGTAGTCTTCAATAAACAAATGATTCCATGTAAGAAGTAATTATTTCAGTGGAAATCTTATGACACTAGCAAATTCTGATAATTGAGCTTAGTTAAGTTTACTTTGTATATCTTATTACTAAGTCACAAATTAGAATAATGCTACTCATCTGTTAAGTTCTGATACTAGTAAAACTGCTGAATGTACTAAGTGCTGATAAACCTCTTATCAAAAGAAAAAGCAAAAAGATCAAAGAATAAAATCAGGTACTCCTTTGAGATCTAGAGTAAAAATGTGGAAGGGACGACCCAAGTGCATTGCTGGTATTAAGTAAATATGCATTAGAAAAGCAAAATATTTTCTTGGTGACTTTTCACACTCTATGATTACTGGAGAAATACTCTGAAAATAGCATAAATTCTGATAAACAGTCGTGACTCACTTACACTGAGAAGCCACTGTAAAATAGAATTTCAAAAGATGCATAAAATTAGCACAAAACAGTTGAGGTGGACTCAAGCATGAACTCATTCATCAGTAGGTTTCAGGACAATGACAGATCTTTAGCAAAATTTTAGTTATGCCTTATTTCTAAGATGTACTGAAGTGAATCAGACTTTACTCTTTGTCTGTTTTTAGCTTAATGCACACACTAATCACTCCATCTGAATGATGAAAATTTCTGTGGTGGTCTATGTTATTTTAGATAAACAGTCATTGTGTCATTATTGCACAAATTCTGAGGACAAGTTCTAAGTTACACGTTCTGATGATTAAGTTCTGACGTCCATAACTCAGAACTTGTATGAGTATTTACTAAGATGGGCATTCCTTTTTCGAGTTAAGAAATTATGTTCTGATGACTGTTAAGTTCTGGTATAGGTCTAAGTTCTGATTTCTCAGTCTAATCCTTTACTTGGCTTATCTGTGAATAAAATTTGATAACAGTCTCAGTTCGAACTAGAATATGTTGAAGTGGAAGATTAATAGTCACTATGATTAGGATTAATGGTATTTGTACTTGAACAGTCCACTGTTTCTTGTGTCTTGTGCGGTCTAGACCATGATTCCTCTTTCCAATGACTGTTATTCTTTTTCAAAGTCTAGGGAGACGAGGTAGAATTAATTCTACCTGTCAGCATTAAATATCTTTGCGTCTCTTGGCATTCTCTTGCCTATATAAGCAACCACTTCACATCAGTCTTTCCATCACATTCTTCTCACACACTTATCCTCCTTTTCTGTCAAAAACACAATGGTTCGATACAACATGTTTTTGAACCCAAACCTTCACTATGGAGCTAAGTTGTGCCGAGTGGCAGCAGGAGTGGCATGTAACAGCCATTCCTGAGGAGATCTGGGATTCTGTCCCACAGGAGGTGCTACTCACCTTCTATTCTTCTATATGGATTACCATCGCCATCTGGAGCGATTGGAGGAGGAAAGGCGGGAAGCTATCCGTCAGCAAGAGCGAATCATACGACTCGCCATCTTGTTCGTCGAAGATAGGAAGAGGAAGATGACTTAATCTTGTCTTCTTCCTGTTCTTCTTCATCCTCAGCTTTGTCAGGCTTCTTAGCTAGGACTAAAGCTGTTGATGTTAGGATTAGAGCTTAGGGAAAATCTTGTATAAGTATTGATGTAATTTCCATTTCATAAATGTATTGTCTTGATATATTAATGAAAGTTGTTTTTACTTCAAGATTTTGTCTCTGAGTTATTTCATCTTGTGTTGATAAATCCTGATTG